>NC_092746.1:117845640-118147140 GCF_047496795.1 Chiloscyllium punctatum | reverse complement strand
TCGACAGTTCTCAATAGCAAATTGAGTGCAGGTAAAAGTCGAGAGGTAAGGGTTTGGGTGGAGGGAAAGTATTGGAGGTGAGTGAAGAGGTCTGTGGGATTGGACAGGGCAGTCCAAAGAAATGGGCATGGAGACAAAGGTGACAGAAGAACATTTCAATGTCACATTGTGCCCAAAACTTATTGAGGTGGCAACACAGAGGGATAAGTTGAGAACTGTGCTGAGCACAGATGGAAACTGTGAAGATAAAATCCAAAACCAGGGTCCTATGCTTAAACAGGAGACTACAATAGGATGAGAGAGGAGTTGGCTAAAGTGAACTAGAAGCAAATACTTTATGGTGGGACAGTAGATCAACAGTGCAGGACTTTCAAAGCAATTTTTCAGAGTGCTCAGCAAAAGTATATTCCAGTGAAAAGGAAGGACTATAGGAAAAGAGGTAATCTTCCATGTGTGTCTAAGGAAATAAGGAAAGCTATCAAATTAAAAGAGAAGGCATACAAAGTGGCAAAGAGCAGCAGGAAACTAGAAGATTGGTAAAACTTTAAAGGTCAACAGAAAGCCACAAAAAACAACTATAAAGAATAGTAAGATAGATTATGAGAGTAAATTAGCTCAGAATATAAAGACAGTTAGCAGGAGTTTCTATAAATATATAAACGAAAAAGAGTGGCTAAGGTAAACATTGGTCGTTTACAGGATGAGTAGGGGGATTTAGTAATGGCAATTGAGGAAATGGCTGAGGCATTGAACAGGTAGTTTATGTCGGTCTTCACAGTAGAGGACACAAATAACATGCTAGTAATTGACAAGGAGACAAAGGTAGGTGAGGACCTGGAAATAATTATTATCACTAAAGAGGTAGTGTTGAGCAAGCTAATGGAGCTAGAAGTAGACAAGTCTCCTGGCCTTGATGGAATGCAAGGCTCCTGGTCTGCGGCTAGACCCAGGCACCTGAAGAAGTGGAAGCATGGGCAAAAGGGATGGCAGAGAACCTCGATGACTGGCAGCAACCTCTGGAGGAGCGTTGGATATGGAAAAGGAGGGATGGAACCTGTGCATTCCCAGGTCCAATGGTTACAGCTCAGATACAGCAGTCCCAATTGTGGCCACAGCAGGGGCCTGCAACCAAGAACCCAGAGCCTGGTTTGCACAGTCCAGCCGACATTAAACAACGACTGGAGGAGCTGAGGGGAGGAACAATAAGAAGGGAAAAAGATGAACTCTATTACAGTAAAATCTTGCATTATGTTCACAGGCCTGGCCTCAAAATGTTTGACGGTCTGTTATTTTTATTTTACCACAAACTGTTTCAAAGTCCACCAGTCATTTCTGACTCATAATTCCCAGCTCATGACTCCAAACCAAAATTATACAAAAGAATAAAAATAAAGAATAATGAAAAAATAGCAAAGGTTCTAATAGGTTAGCCTGCAGTTGGCAAAAGAAGGTGAGAAAATTCAGGGCTTTTGCAGAGTGTGACTGTGAGAAAGGAAATGTTAGGAATGGAATCATTCCACTGAGAGGATGTGTTACAATTTAAAAATAATGTTAAAGCATGAAGTTTTCCAAAATAGAAAAAGTGCAATAAGAAAGCAACTACTTGCATTACAGGGAGACTACAGATACATATAAGTGAAGTTGGTTTGAAGTATGTCTACTTCAACGCCCGGAGCATCCAGAATAAGGTGGGTGAACTTGCAGCATGGGTTGGTACCTGGGATTTCAATGTTGTGGTCATTTCAGAGACATGGTTAGAGCAGTGACAGGAATGGTTGTTGCAGGTTCCAGGATTTAGATGTTTCAGTAAGAACAGAGAAGATGGTAAAAGAGGGGGAGGTGTGGCATTGTTGGTGAAGGACAGTATTACAGTGGCAGAAAGGATGTTTGGGAATCGTCAACTGAGGTAGTATGGGCTGAGGTTAGAAACAGAAAAGGAGAGGTCACCCTGTTGGGAGTTTTCTATAGGCCTCTGAATAGTTCCAGAGATGTAGAGGAAAGGATAGCAAAGATGATTCTCGATAAGAGTGAGAGAGACAGGGTAGTTGTCATGGGGGACTTCAACTTTCCAAATATTGTAAGAGGTACAGTTAGTAAGTTTGCAGATGACACCAAAATTGGAGGTGTAGTGGACAGCAAAGAGGGTTACCTCAGATTACAACAGGATCTGGACCAGATGGGCCAATGGGCTGAGAAGTGGCAGATGGAGTTTAATTCAGATAAATGCGAAGTGCTGCATTTTGGGAAAGCAAACCTTAGCAGGACTTATACACTTAATGGTAAGGTCCTAGGGAGTGTTGCTGAACAAAGAGACCTTGGAGTGCAGGTTGATAGCTCCTTGAAAGTGGAGTCGCAGGTAGATAGGATAGTGAAGAAGGCGTTTGGTATGCTTTCTTTTGTTAGTCAGAGTATTGAGTACAGGAGTTGGGAGGTCATGTTGCGGCTGTTTACAGGACATTGGTTAGGCCACTGTTGGTATATTGCGTGCAATTCTGGTCTCTTTCTTATCGGAAAGGTGTTGTGAAACTTGAAAGGGTTCAGAACAGATTTACAAGGATGTTGCCAGGGTTGGAAGATCTGAGCTATAGGGAGAGGTTGAACAGGCTGGGGCTGTTTTCCCTGGAGCGTCGGAGGCTGAGGGGTGACCTTATAGAGGTTTACAAAATTATGAGGGTCATGGATAGGATAAATAGACAAAGTCTTTTCCCTGGGGTCAGGGAGTCCAGAACTAGAAGGCATAGGTTTAGGGTGACAGGGGAAAGATATAAAAGAGACCTAAGGGGCAACTTTTTCATGCAGAGGGTGGTATGGGTATGGAATGAGCTGCCAGAGGATGTGGTGGAGGCTGGTACAATTGCAACATTTAAGAGCCATTTGGATGGGTATGTGAATAGGAAGGGTTTGGAGGGATATGGGCGGATGCTGGCAGGTGGGACTAGATTAGGTTGGGATATCTGGTTGGCATGGACGGGTTGAACCGAAGGGTCTGTTTCCATGCTGTACATCTCTATAACTCTATGACTCTAAAAGCTCCTGAGTGTCCTAGATAAGTATGTACCTGTCAGGCAGGGAGAAAGCTGTAGAGTGCGGGAGCTGTGGTTTATGAAGGAAGTGGGATCTCTGGTCAAGAAGAAGAAGAAGGCTCATGTTAGGATGAGATGTGAAGGCTCAGTTAGGGCGCTTGAGGGTTACAAGGTAGCCAGGAAAGACCTAAAGAGAGAGCTCAGAAGAGCCAGGAGGAGACATGAGAAGTTTTTGGTGGATAGGATCAGGGTAAACCCTAAGGTTTTCTATAGATATTTAAGGAATTAAAGAATGACGAGAGTAAGATTAGGGCCAATATAGGATAGTAGTGGGAAGTTGTGTGTGGAGTCAGAGGAGATAGGGGAAGCACTAAATGAATATTTTTCGACAGTATTCACTCTAGAAAACGACAATGTTGGCGAGGAGAATACTGAGATACAGGCTACTCGACTAGGTGGGATTGAGGTTCACAAGGAAGAGGTATTAAAAATCCTGCAGAGTGTGAAAATGGACATGTCCCCTGGGCCGGATGGGATCTATCCTAGGATCCTCTAGGAAGTCAGGGAGGAGATTGCCAAGCCTTTGGCATTGATCTTTAAATCATCATTGTCTACAGAAATAGTGCCAGAGGACTGGAGGATAGCAAATGTGGTTCCCCTGTTCAAGAAGGGGTGTAGAGACAACCCTGGTAATTATAGACCAGTGAGCCTTACTTCAGTTGTTGGTAAAGTGTTGGAAAAGGTAATAAGAGATAGGATTTATAATCATCTAGAAAAGAATAATTTGATTAGGGATAGTCAGCACGGTTTTGTGAAGGGTAGGTCGTGCCTCACAAACCTTATTGAGTTCTTTGAGAAGGTGACCTAACAGGTGGATGAGAGTAAGCCAGTTGATGTGGTGTGTATGGATTTCAGCAAGGCGTTCGATAAGGTTCCCCACAGTAGACTATTGTACAAAATGCGGAGGAATGGGATTGTGGGAGATATAGCAGTTGGGATCAGTAATTAGCTTGCTGAAAGAAGACAGAGGGTGGTGGTTGGTGGGAAATGTTCATCCTGGAATCCACTTACTAGTGGTATACCGCAAGGGTCGGTGTTGGGTCCACTGCTGTTCATCATTTTTATAAACGACCTGGATGAGGGCGTAGAAGGTGGGTTAGTAAATTTGCAGATGACACTAAGGTTGGTGGAGTTGTGGATAGTGACAAAAGATGTTTTCGATTACAGAGGGACATAGATAAGCTGCAGAGCTGGGCTGAGAGGTGGCAAATGGAGTTTAATGTGGACAAATGTGAGGTGATTCACTTTGGTCGGAGTAATCAGAATGCAAACCACTGAGCTAATGGTAAGATTCTTGGTAGTGTAGATGAGCAGAGACATCTTGGTGTCCAGGTACACAGATCCTTGAAAGTTGCCACCTAGGTTGACAGGGTTGTTAAGAAAGCATACAATGTTTTAGCTTTTATTAATAGAGGGATCGAGTTCTGGAACCATGAGGTTTGCTACAGCTGTACAAAACTCTGGTGCGGCCGCACTTGGAGTATTGTGTACAGTTCTGGTCACTGCATGTGGAAGCTTTGGAAAGGGTGCAGAGGAGATTTACTAGGATGCTGCCTGGTATGGAGGGAAGGTCTTACGAGGAAAGGCTGAGGGACTTGAGGCTGTTTTCTTTGGAGAGAAGAAGGTTGAGAGGTGACTTAATAGAGACGTATAAGATAATCAGACGGTTAGATAGGGTGGACAGGGAGAGCCTTTTTCCAAGTATGGTGACGGCGAGCACGAGGGGGCATAGCTTTAAACTGAGGGGTGATAGATATAGGATAGATGTCAGAGGTAGTTTCTTTACTCAGAGAGTAGTAAGGGTATGGAATGCTTTGCCTGCAACGGTAGTAGATTCGCCAACTTTAAGTCGTCATTGGACAAGCATATGGATGTACATGGAATAGTGTAGGTTAGATGGGTTTCAGATTGGTATGACTGGTCAGTGCAGCATCGAAGGCCGAAGGGCCTGTACTGCGCTGTAATGTTCTATAACTGTAAGTGTGGGCATCTGATGAGAAATGTTTATATTGATCATTTTTGCTGGGGTGTTTGACCTATGTAACAGCTTAGACTGATACATGACCCAATTCGCTGGAACAGGCTTCTCAGTAACGAAAGTGTTCAATTCAATAAAACAATATCCACCTCAGAAACAGAAACAGGAACAGAGATAGAAAGAGGAATTCTCCAAATATTTATGCAGTGCAAAGAAATCTGTGTGAAGAAAAGTGAACACAGGCCTGAATTAATTGGAGTCAGTTTCTTTAGAATCAATTAAACAACAAAAGTTTATTCTGTCACTGAGCAGGAAAGAATCTTGTAAAATGCACAATCTACTAAACAATTTCACATTAATACACCAAAATCAAATGTAAAAAAAATGTTTCAAAGCAGTGTAAAACCAGGTGTCAAATATTTGACAAACATATTTAAAAGGAAAAAGAGATAAAAAGAAATACAATTGAAAATACTGGACATTTTAAACAAATACGTATATTTGCTTGGAAGGGTCACAAATCTATTAGCAGAAGATAAGAGATAAGGACAAGTTAATGTGTTAAGTGAGTTATCTTTCCATGAACTAAGAGCTGAGCCCCAGTATATGTCCAGTCAAAAGAAGTGAGGCAAATTAGATGAAGAATAGTTTGCAGATTAAATATAATTATTTATGTTGTATGAGTTTGCATCACAGAATTAAACATAGCCATGGTTAAAAAGGCTGAACTTGTCGACTTCACTGTTATTGTTCGAGCATTTACATTCCATTGATATGAGTATATTGTAAAATACACACTATGGTTGATTCCCAAGGGTTGTTATAATGAGGATAGAGGACGTGTAGGCTTATTGACCTCAGGAAAAGTGTTAGAAGACCTCACCTCCAATTATTCCTTTGGAGCCACCTCTCATAAAACTCAGAACTGTCTGTAGTCAAATGTATCATAAATCAAAAATAAGACCATAAGGCAGAATAGTCAATTTACGTACGCATATTTGTTTTGTCAAAATCTGGACTCCTTGTATGAAGCTGCATTAACACTTGAACAGCTCCATAATGACAATGGAATTTGCTATTGTTTCAGCAGTTATCTCAGTGAGTCCTGTTCTCTTCAATTCTCAGTGGGAACTGGACAGATTCACTGGAAATTTGGGTGTCAGGGAATTAATTGTCTAAAGTGAAAAAAAAGGTTACAGGTTCTCAGATAAAAGCAGAGAATGCTGGCAGTGCTCAGTAGGTCAAGTAGCATCTGTGGAGAGGGAAAAGTGATGACTTTTCCCCAGAATTAAAAGATATTCTATGTGCAAGACCGGAAGATCGGAAGAAATGGGAACAGGAGAAGGCCCATTGAGCCTGCTCAGTGATTCAATAGGATCATGGCTGGTTCAATAGGATTATTCCTCACATCAACTTTCTGGCCTTTTCCCTGCAACCCTTGATTCTCCTACAGTTCAAGAATCTATCTGTCTCAGCCTTAAACATACCCAAGGACCCTGCTTCCACAGCTCCCTGTGGCAGTTCCAAAGACTCTCAACCCTCTAAGAAAATACTTTCCTCCTCAGTCGTAATTATTCACCACTTTAGTGTGAGTCTATGCCCTCTGTTCCTAGACTCTCCTATAAGTAGAAACATCTTCTCAGCATTTATCCTGTCAAGCCCCTTAAGAATGTTTCATTGAAATCACCTCTCATTCTTCCAAACTCCAATAAGTACAGTCCCAACCTGTTTAACCGTTGCTCATAAGACAATCCCTCCACACTGGGAATCATCATAGTGAACCTTCTCTGAACTGCCTTTTATGAGATTTTCCATAAATAAGGGGACCAAAATTGCTCACAGTACAACAGATGTGCTCTCAACTGTACCTTGTACAGTTGCCATAAGACTTCTATACTCAAAGGACCAACATTCTATTAGCTTTCCTGATTACCTGCTGAACCTTTGTGCTAGCTTTCTGTGTTTCATTACAATTTCCCCCAAGTCCTTTTGTGTTGCAGCTTTCTGCAGTTCTTTTCTCCATTTAAATAAATACTGTTCTTTGTTCTATTTTCAAAATGAGCAACTTCACATTTTTCCCACATTATGCTCTGTTTGCCGACTTTTTGCCCATTTATTTAACCTATCAATATCTTTCTATAAACTGTTTGTAATCCTGTCACAAGTTGCCATCCCACCTTTTTTATGTGTTGACTGCAAATATGGTTACAGTACACTCACTTCCATCCTGTGAGACATTAACATATGTCAATAGATGTGAAGTTGGAAAACCACAGCAGGTCAGACAGCACCCGAGGAGCAGGAAAGTCAATGTTTTGGGCTGAAACCCTTCGTCAGAATGGGTTCCAGCTTCACATCTATTGATTCTGGCTTCTAGCAACTGCAGTCTTTACTGTCTCCTAGACATTAACATATATTGTAAATAGTTTTACAGCAAATGCAGAAGCATAAATGGGATGCAAGTGTTTATGGGAGGGGGAAGGGGAGGGTAAGTCTGGGGTGGTGGTGCATGGTTTTGTACAATGAAGGGAGCCAAGGACAAAAGTAGGATTCCATTTTTGCAAACCGGGCAAGATTAACTGTCAACAAGTTTCATGATGCAAGGTGAAAGTAGATGGCAAAGGGACAGGTAAAAAAATAAAATACATTTGACAAATTTTATATAACCCGAAAAGGTTAAGACAAATTAATATTATAAAGACCACTGTCTGTGATGATGTCATGTGGACCTGTTAGCAGAACAACTTAGGATCTTGACGGAATGAGACCTAATATCCAGGTGCACTTTATAGTCTGTGTAGCAAGTCTATCATATCAAGCTTACCTGTGACTAGTTGTTAAGTACAAGAGACTCATCTCATTAGATCAAGAAATGGTTTTCTCCTAGCACAATAGATCAAGCCAGAATGTACGCTTGAAAAGATGATGACAGCCACTTCAATCATGAGCTTTAGCTCATACAACACAATGAGATAATATGCCCATGCAACAATATTTGTGAATCTGATCTTAGAAAGTGGGGATTAGCCATGTTGGGGTAGGGTTCATTGATTACAACTTCTGTTCCATTCTAAAACATTGTAATTGTTTGGGTTGGATTCTGGGCTCTTGAGAGGGTAACATTGAGAGAACTGTGCTTTCCATGCATAATGTACTACACCAGGCATTAAAATTGATGTTTTCTGCTACTAAAACATTGTTCCTCTTTCTCTCTTTCGTTTGGTATGCTTGCCTTTATTGGTCAGTGCATTGAGTACAGGAGTTGGGAGGTCATGTTACAGCTGTACAAATTATTGGTTTGGCCACTTTTGGAGTATTGTGTGCAATTCTGGTTTCCCTCCTTTAGGAAAGATGTTGTGAAACTCAA
Source organism: Chiloscyllium punctatum (assembly GCF_047496795.1). Lineage (NCBI taxonomy): Eukaryota > Metazoa > Chordata > Chondrichthyes > Orectolobiformes > Hemiscylliidae > Chiloscyllium > Chiloscyllium punctatum. The sequence continues at coordinate 118,138,712 of NC_092746.1, read as the reverse complement.
AAGATCTCAGAAAAGAGTTATGAGGATGTTGCCAGGGTTGGAGGTTTTGAGCTATAGGGCAAGACTGAATAGGCTGGGGATATTTTCCCTGGAGCATCGGAGGATGAGGGGTGATCTTACAGAGGTTTATAAAATCATGAGTGGCAGGGTTAGAAATGAATAGGCAAGATCTTTTGCCTGGGGTGGGGCAATCCAAACTAGATAATATAGGTTTAGTGTGAAGGGGGAAAGATATAAAAGGGACCTAAGGAGCAGCATTTTCATGCAGAAGGTGGTGTGGGTACAGATTAAACTGCCAGAGGAAGAGGTGGAGGCTGGTACAATTATGACATTTAAAAGGTATCTGGATGAGTATATGAATAGGGAGGGTTTAGAACAATATGGACCAAATTCTGGCAAATGGGATTAGATTTATATAGGATAAACAGTCAGCATGGACAAGTTGGACGGAAGATTCTGTTTCCATGCTGTGTGTCTCTCTGACTCTATGATTCTGAAGGCAGCGAATATTTTCTCATTGTATAGCATCTTGTCCAAATGCTCATATGGAAGACAAAACTCAGAAATATAGACAACAGTGAGGAGGTACTAAGAGATTTCATGAGATCATAGACAGGTTGGTGAAATGGGCATACACAGGGCAAATGAAATTTTATGAAAAGGAGTGCAAAGTGATTTGTTTTCGTTAAAAGAATGAGGAGAAGCTAAACTAAAAACTAAGTGATGTGATTCTAAAGGGGATGCAGAATCAAAATGACCTGGGGATGGGTGTACATGAACAAATTTTTTAAGATGGTGGATTAAGTTTGGGAAAGATATTAAAAGGGAATCGGAGATTCATGGCTTTAGAAACAGAACAAATGCCGAGGATGGTGAACTGAAACTTTCTAAAAGTCGGTGGCTGTGCTGTATGTGTAAAATTCTGGTCACTATACTGGAGCAACAGTGTAAAGGTCCTGTAGGGAACGCAGAAGAGATTTACTAGAATGTAACAGGACTGCAGTGAATATTTTCTCATTACTCATGTCTACCTTATCCAGTTGGCTGGATGGCTGGTTTGAAATGCAGAGTGGCCTAGCCTCTCAACCTCACCCCTTATTTGAAATGTGGTGGCAACAGGTTAAACTCACCACCAGTCATCTCTGTCTAATAGTGGCATTATGTTATTATTTGTTACGTAGGATATATAGCACAGAATCAGGCCATTCAGCCCAATGTGGGCATGCAATGTATGTTTCATTCAAGTCTCCTTCCTTCTTAGCTTCATCTAAATCATCATAATCCCCTTCTTTCTTTATGGTTCTCTAGTTTCCTCTTAAATGCATCAATACTATTTGCTCCAATCACTTCCTGTGGTAGTGACTTTCACACTTGCACCACTTTTCAGGTGAAGACATTTCTTCTGAATTTCCCATCGGGTTTTTGGTCAGTTTCTTGCATGAGCCATTGAAATAGCAATCCAATTGTTGCAACTTCCATTATATTTCTAAAGCTATGCAAATATTTCCTTTTCAAGATTATATTTATCCCTTTAGATAGTTTGCCTCTTTTTCCTCTCAGAAAGGGATTCCTGGGGCAACTTCCTAGCACAGACTCAGCCTGCTATCCTCTAGTTTCAATAGTTCATTTCCAAAATAGTAATGAGCTTACCTTCTGAGTCATAGAGTCACAGAGTACAGCATGGAAACAGACCCTTTGTTCCAACTCGTCCATGCCAACCAGATATCCTAAACTAATCCAGTCCCATTTTCCACCATTTTGCCCATATCCCTCTAGACCCTTCCTATTCATATACCCATCCAGATGCCTTTAAAATGTTATAATTGTCCCAGCCTCCACCACTTCCTCTTGCAGCTCATTCCATACACACACCACCCTCTGTGTGAAAATGTTGCCTCTTAGGTCCCTTTTAAATTTTTTCCCTCTCACCCTAAACTAATGCCCTCTAGTTCTGTACTCCCCACCCCAGGAAAAGACCTTGTTTATTCGCCCTATCCATGCCCCTCATGATTTTATAAACTTCTCTCAGGTCACCCCTCAGCCTCTGATGGTCCAGGGAAAACAACGAGCAATGTATACCTCTTTTATTCAAAAGTGCATGCATTGAAAATGAATCGACGAGGAGAGGAAAGGAAAGGCTTAAAGCAATGGTATTTAGAGACAAAGGTCTTTGTTTCAACTATATTGCACAACCATTCACAGTGTAGTTTGTTTTAAATACACTAATGCTTCAGTATCAGGCTTGGAACAAACATGTGGTGATATGTCATAATTAATAACAATGGACACTGTCTGACTTCGAACTGTACAACATAAAAGATTATATTAACATGAAATGTTTGCATATAAAAGAAATGAACAAAGCTGGATTGAACCCAAATATGCAGCTGTGGGAGATGAATGGTTTATAAGAGGATCATGTAGACAGTCTTCAATCAGTCAGTCTGATGTTTTCTAACCTCAGACTGAACTATCAGTTCTTCATTGTGCTGGGTATAAAATCACTTACGCTTACTGGGAACAGGGACTCACATAGTGTCAGTGGTAACACAGTGACTAATATTCTTGCCTCTGGATCAAAACATTGTAGTTTCAAACTTCACTTCATGGTTTTGAATTTAAAAATGTAAGGCTGACACTCCTATATGATACATAGGCAGTGCAGCTTTGTACTTATCATTCAGATATACTGATGAAACAATGAAGAAGGCTCTTCACCCAGAGTGTTGAGCATGATTTCTTCATCCAGAGAATGATGAGAACAAATTCCTTTGCCAACAATGTGGTGAGCTTATCGAACTCTCTGCCACAGAAAGCAGTTGGGGCTAAAGCACTGAAAAGTTTTCAAGGAGATAGGTTTAGGTCTTAGGGCTAAAAGAATCAGAAAGGTATGGGTGTGAAGGCAGAGTTAGGGTATGGATGCGCAGCCATGATCATATTGAACAGCAGAGCAGCTTGAAAGGCTGCATGATCCACATCTGTTACTACTTTCTATATTTTTATGGTTAATGCCCGGTTTGCCTTCTCGGCTGGATCCAAAATTCCCATGGTACAAATTCAACAAAGAGCAAAGATCTTGTATGTTGTATGTAATGTCTAATATGTAATGTTGTGACCACCACTTATGCCTAACAAAACATAATGGATATTGTTCCATTATGTTTGTGGGATCTTGCTGTGTGCAAGTTGGTTCCATACTTCCTACACTATAACAGTGACTAAACTGCAGACAACCTTCACTGGTTTCATTGATAACATTGATGTCTTATTTGATCTCAAAATGAGTTTTTGACCACATATCTAAGTATACATCTCTATAACTCTGTATGGACATCTGCTGATCAGTGAGCTACTTTGAATTATTGTGTTTGAACAGTAATGATTACATTGGTGAATGCTACAATTATTAATGTGATTTTTTTGAGAGTTTAGGAGTATTGTTATGCTGATTATATTGTTATGCTGATTTGTCCATTCGTTGCTGATAGCCTGTAGTTCATCTCCATACAGTTTACAAATCCTCATACAATGATAAAATATGAATTTTGTAGAGGTTTTTTTCAGCATGCAGGGCACCAAATATTCAACTGACCTGAGGGTTGATTTCCTTTGGATTTGCTTTTCTTTACTTCAGACCAGAAGATAATTACAGTGCACAGGCCATTCAGTCCATTGAGCTGTGCTGGTTGTTAGCTAGAAAACCTTCGCTAGTCTTCTCCTAATTGTTCACCTCAGCCCTGCAAATTGACTTGCACTTTGATTTATTTATTGTCACATGCCTTTATTACAAATACAGTGCAAAGTGTTGTTTAGTGTCTCCACTCTCCAGCGCCACCTTAAAACACAGGAAAATACCAAAACACCGAATATAAAGTCAGAAAAATAAAACAATAAAGTTCATCTGATAGTCTTATCTCAATAAAGTTACTCAGGTGTATATCCGATTTCCTTTTGAAAATAATGTGATGCTGCCATAATCTCAGGCAGTGCATCATAAATCTTAACCACTCACCTCATAAGAAAACTTTTCCTCATCCGACTGTTGATTCATCTCATATTGGTGTCTTCTTTTTCTTAACCCTCTGTCAATGGAAATGTTTTCTTCCAAAACACTTTGTCCATATCCCTCATAATTTTGAACATCTCTCTCAAATCTCCGCTCAATGTTCTCTTCACTAAGTAGGAGGTCCTTGTTTTTCTATTCTCTCACCCCTTTAGGTATTCTCGTAAAACTCTACTGCACCCTCCGAAGGCCTTCGCATATTTTCTAATGTGCTATGTTCATAAATGGTCGCAATAGTCCAGTCGAGGCCAAAACAATCTTATATAAAGATTTACCATAACATTCTTCCTCTTGTATTCGATGTCGCTATTAATAACATAGAACATAGAAAAATACAGCGCAGTACAGGCCCTTTGGCCCTGGATGTTGCGCCAACCGAAGCCTACCTAACCTACACTAGCCCAATAACCTCCATATGCTTATCCAATGCCCGCTTGAATGACCATAAAGAGGGAGAGTCCACCACTGATACTGGCAGGGCATTCCATGAACTCACAACCCGCTGAGTAAAGAATCTACCCCTAACATCTGTCCTATACCAACCTCCCCTTAATTTAAAGCTGTGTCCCCTAGTAACAGCTGACTCCATATGCGGAAAAAAGTTCTCACTGTCAACCCTATCTAAACCCCTAATCATCTTGTACACCTCTAATAAGGCCTATGTTCTCAATTTCCTCTACTATCTTCAATAATCTGTGTTTCATATAGTCCCGACTTCTTTATTCCTGAAGTCTCTTTAGCACTGTATCATTTATTTAATATTGTTCCTCTTCATTCTTCCTGTGGGAGTGAGTGGTTTGGTCAGCTCAGTTGTTTGGATGACTACTGTGGATTGCAGTGTAAAGAAAACTGCGTGTATTTAATCACTGTATCAGCTGTGGTTATTCATGGAGACTCATGAGAAAGAATGCCTGGTTAACACCATTATGTACTTTCATCCAGTCTCAAAACAACTATTCAACAATATTTGGTTCCAGTCACTCGCTAAATTAGTGTACATAGAGTCATAGGGATGTACAGCATGGAAACAGACCCTTCAGTCCAACCTATCCATGCCGACCAGATATCCCAACCTAATCTAGTCCCACCTGCCCGCACCCAGCCCATATCCCTCCAAACCCTTCCTATTCATATACTCATCCAAATGCCTCTTAAATGTTGCAATTGTACCAGCCTCCACCACTTCCTCTGGCAGCACATTTCATACATTTACTACCCTCTGTGTGAAAAAGTTGCCCCTTAGGTCTCTTTTATATCTTTCCCCTCTCACCCTAAACCAATGCCCTCTAGTTCTGGACTCCTTGACCCCAGGGAAAAGACTTTGCCTATTTATCCTATCTATGCCCCTCATAATTTTGTAAACCTCGAGAAGGTCACCCCTCAGCTTCCGACACTCCATGGAAAACAGCCCCAGACTGTTCAGCCTCTCCCTATAGCTCAATTCCTCCAACCCTGGCAACATCCTTGTAAATCTTTTCTGAACCCTTTCAAGTTTCACAACATCTATCCAATAGGAAGGAGACCAGAATTGTATGCAATATTCCAACAATAGTCTAACCAATGTCCTGGACAGCTACAACATGACCTCCCAACTCCTGTACTCAATACTCTGACTAACAAAAGAAAGCATACCAAACGCCTTCTTCATTATCCTATCTACCTGCGACTCCACTTTCAAGGAGCAATGAACATGCACTCCAAGGTCTCTTTGTTCAGCAACACTCCCTAGGACCTTACCATTAAGTGTATAAGTCCTGCTCAGATTTGCTTTCCCAAAATGCAGCACCTCACATTTATGTGAATTAAACTCTATCTGCCACTTCTCAGCCCATTGGCCCATCTGGTCCAGATCCTGTTGTAATCTGAGGTAACCCTCTTCGCTGTCCACTACACCTCCACTTTTGGTGTCATCTGCAAACTTACTAACTGTACCTCTTATGCTCACATCCAAATCATTTATGTAAATGACAAAAAGTAGAGGACTCAGCACCGATCCTTGTGGCACTCCACTGGTCACAGGCCTCCAGTCTGAAAAACAACCCTCCACCAACACCGTCTGTCTTCTACATTTGAGCCAGTTCTGGATCCAAATGGCTAGTTCTCCCTGTATTCCATACTAATCAGTCTCCTATGGGGAACCTTGTCGAACGCCTTACTGAAGTCCATATAGATTACATCTACCGCTCTGCCCTCATCAATCCTCTTTGTTACTTCTTCAAAAAACTCAATCAACTTTGTGAGACATGATTTCCCACGCACAAAGCCATGTTGACTATCCCTAATCAGTCTTTGCCTTTCCAAATACATGTACATCCTGTCCCTCAGGATTGCCTCCAACAACTTGCCTACCACTGACATCAGGCTCACTGGTCTGTAATTCCCTGCCTTGTCCTTACCACCCTTCTTAAACAGTGGCACCACGTTAGCCAACCTTCAGTCTTCCGGCACCACACCTGTGACTATCGATGATACAAATATCTCAGCAAGAGGCCCAGCAATCACTTCCCTAGCTTTCCACAGAGTTCTAGGGTACCCCTGATTAGGTCCTGGGGATTTATCCATCTTTATGCGTTTCAAGACATCCAGTACTTCTTCCTCTGTAATATGGACATTTTTCAAGATGTCACCATCTATTTCCTTACATTCTACATCTTGCATATCCTTTTCCACAGTAATGCAAAATTCTCATTTACTATGCCCCCCATTTTCTGCAGCTCCACCCAAAGTCTGCCTTGCTGATCTTTGAGGGGCCCTATTTTTTCCCTAGTTAGCCTTTTGTTCTTAAAGTACTGTAAAAACCCTTTGGATTCTCCTTAATTCTATTTGTCAAAGCTATCTCATGTCCCCTTTTTTGCCCTCCTGATTTCCCTCTTAAGTATACTCCTGCTGCCTTTATACTCTTCTAAGGATTCACTTGATCTATCCTGTCTACACCTAACATTCAGTCATAGAGTCATAGAGATGTACAGCATGGAAACAGACCTTTCGGTCCAACCCGTCCATGCCGACCAGATATCCTAACCTAATCTCGTCCCACCTGTCAGCACCCGACCCATATCCCTCCAAATCCTTCCTATTCATATACCACTCAAATGCCTCTTAAATGTTGCAATTGTACCAACCTTCACCACTTCTTCTGGCAGCTCACTCCATTCCACTGTGTGAAAACGTTGCCCCTTAGGTCTCTTTTATATCTTTCCCCTCTCACCCTAAACCAATACCCTCTCGTTCTGGACTTCCCGACCCCAGGGAAAAGACTTTGTCTATTTTTCCTATCTATGCCCCTCATAATTTTGTAAACCTCTATAAGGTCACCCCTCAGCCTCCGACACTCCAAGGAAAACAGCCCCAGACTGTTCAGCCTCTCTGGATAGCTCAAATCCTCCAACCCTGGCAACATCCTTGTAAATCTTTTCTGAACCCTTTCAAGTTTCACAACATCTTTCCGATAGGAAGGTGACCAGAATTGTACGCAATTTTCCAACAATGGCCTAACCAATGTCCTGTATAGCCGCAACATGACCTCCCAACTCTCGTATTCAATACTCTGACCAATAAAGGAAAGCATACCAAACGCCTTCTTCATTATCCTATCTACCTGCAATTCCACTTTCAAGGAGCTATCAACCTGCATTCTAAGGTCTCTTTGTTCAGCAACACTCCCTAGGACCTTACCATAAAGTGTATAAGTCCTGCTAAGATTTGCTTTCCCAAAATGCAGCACCTCACATTTATCTGAATTAAACTCCATCTGTCACCTCTCAGCCCATTGGCCCATTTGGTCCAGATCCTGTTGTAATCTGAGGTAACCCTCTTTGCTGTCCACTACATCTGCAATTTTGGTGTCATCTGCAAACCTACTAACGATACCTCTTATGCTCGCATCCAAATCATTTATGTAAATACAAAAATTAGAGGACCCGGTACCGATCCTTGTGGCACTCCACTGGTCACAGGCCTCCAGTCTGAAAAACAACCCACCACCACCCTCTGTCTTCTACATTTGAGCAAGTTCTGAATCCAAATGATTAGTTCTCCCTGTATTCCTTACTAATAAGTCTCCCATGGGGAAACTTGTCGAACACCTTACTGAAGTCCATAGAGATCACATCCACCGCTCTGCCCTCATCAATCCTGTTTGTTACTTCTTCAAAAAACTCAATCAACTTTGTGAGACATGATTTCCCACGCACAAAGCCTAGTCGACTATCCCTAATCAGTCTTTGCCTTTCCAAATACATGTACATCCTGTCCCTCAGGATCCCCTCCAACAACTTGCCCACCACCGACGTCAGGCTCACTGGTCTATAGTTCCCTGGCTTGTTGTTACCACCCTTCTTTAACAGTATTCCATGGTTTTGAACATTGCTGCCATGTCTATTATTTAATACTTTCTTCAATGTCTTTTGAAAGCCAACAAGCATCACATTAATCACATTAGTTTTTCATTAACCTCAATGTAAAACATAATCAAGTTAGTTGAATACAATTTGTTCTTAACAAATTGGGCTTCTCCTAATTAAATCATAGTTGATTAACTGACTTAGTTATTGTTTTTCTCCAATAACGTTTCTAAAAGTTTTCCCACAATCAAAGTTAAACTGACTGTCCTATAGTTACTGGATGTATTCTTTTATGACTAGGTGAGCTGAGTTTTCACTTTCTTTAATCCGCTGGGTGGCCACAAAATGATTTTACATTATTTTCAGCATGCAGCACATAATGGGGGAGACAGTAGCCTAGCGATATTGTTGCTAAACTATTAATTTAGAGACCCAGGTAATGTAGGGACCCAGGTTTGAATTCCGCTATGGCAGATGGTGGAATTTGAATTAGAAGAACATGAAACCATTGTCGATTATCAGAAAAAAAAATCTGGATCACTAATGACCTTTGGGGAAGGAAATTCCATCCATTTCAGGTCTGGATGACATGTGACTCCAGAACTACAGGACTCTCAACTGTCCTCTGGGCAATGAGTACTGGTCTCGCCAATGAGGCCCATCTCCTGTGAATGAATAAAACAAACCTCCCATTCTTCTAAGCTCCAATGAATAGAGTTCCAACCTGTTTAGTATTTGCTAATATGACAATCCCTCCATACCAGGGATCATGCTTGTGAGCCTTCTTTAAACTGCCTCCAATAATGTTATATTTTTCATTAAAATAAGGGGACCAAATATGCTCACGTATTTCAGTTGTGGTCTCACCAGCACTTGTACAGTTGCAGTAAGATTAATGGGCAGGAAACAGCAAGTGAGATAAAGGGATCTTTTTCATGTTGTCAACCATGACCAGTGGGATCAGTACTGCGACCACAATTATTTATAATATGTATTAATGACTTGGAGGAAGAAAGAGAAAGCACTGTCACCAAATTTACAGAAAATATAAGTGGAAAGGCAAGTTGTGAAAGAGGTACAAACTGTTTACAGAAGAATATCGATAGGTTAAGTAAGTTAGCAACTGATATTTTTTTGTTTGATTTAAATACAGTACCTAAACACTGTGAAAAGTTTTGTTTTACATGCAGTACAGACAGATCATAACATAGAAGGACATACAGATGTAGGTGTTTAGACAGAGTGAGGCATACAAGGTTATGACTGCAAAGGAGGTGCACAAAAGCAAGATCAACATTAGATTTGAAATTAGAGAGGCCCATTCAGCAGTCTAATAACAGCAGGGAAGAAGCTGTTAATACATGTATTTAAGCTTCTGTATCATTTGCCTGATGGAAGAGGTTGGGAGAGAGTATTACCATGGTGGGAGGGGTCTTTGATGCTATTGACAGCCTTTCTGTGGCATTGGGAAGTGTAAGTGGAGTCCATGGATGGGAGATTGGCTTGCATGATGATCTAGGCTGTGTATACAACTTTCTGTAGCTCCTTACGATCCTGGGCAGTTGATGACGGTCCTTATGGACATGCTGAATTTCCTAAATTGTTTGAGGAAGAAAAGGCATTGTTGTGCTGTCTTGACCATCACAGCAGTGTGGGAGGTCCGGGACAGATTGTTGGTTATTGTCACTCCTCGGAACTTGATACTCTTGACTGTCTCCACCTTAGCTCCATTGATGTCGAAAGGGGTGTGCCCTCCTTTTTTCCTTCTGAAGTCAATGATCAGTTCTTTAGTTTTGCTGATATTGAGGTAGAGATTTTTATATTTGCACCAGACACCAAGCATTCTATCTCCTTCCTGCATTCTGACTCATTATTGTTTGAAATCTGGCCTACTACGTTGTGTCATCAACAAACTTGTAGATGGAAATCAAATGAAATTTAGCCATACAGTCTTGAGCGTACTCAGAGTACAATCAGGGATTGAGTACACATTAGATTAGATTAGATTACTTACAGTGTGGAAACAGGCCCTTCGGCCCAACAAGTCCACACCGACCCGCAACCCACCCAGACCCATTCCCCTAACACTACGGGCAATTTAACTTGGCCAATTCACCTAACCTGCACATTTTTGGACTGTGGGAGGAAACCAGAGCACCCGGAGGAAACCCACACAGAAATGGGGAGAATGTGCAAACTCCACACAGAGAGTCGCCCGAGGTGGGAATTGAACCCGGGTCTCTGGCGCTGTGAGGCAGCAGTGCTAACCACTGTGCCACCATGCTGCCCACTCCTTGCAAGGCGCCAGTGTGGAGGATATCCTGGAGGAGGTGCTGATTGTGGTCTGTGAGTCAGGAAGGTAAGGATCCAGTTACAGAGGGCAGAGCCGAGACTTAGGTCTTGGAGTTTTGAGATTAGTTTGGGATTATAGTGTTGAAAGTGGAGCTGTAGTCGATGAATAGGAGCCAGGCATAGGTATCCTTATTATCTAGATGTTTCAGAGATGAGTGTAGGGCTAGGGAAATGGCATCCACTGTAGATCTGTTTCACTAGTAGGTAAATTACAAGGGATCAAGGCAGGCTAAGAGGCTAGAGTTGATGTGAGCCATAACTAGCGTCTCAAAGCACTTCATGGTTATGGAGATCAAAGCCACCGTTTGGTAGTCATTGAGGCACATTACATGTGTTTTCTTTGGTATGGGGAGGATGGTGGGGTTTAGATCAGAGTGGTGCTGGAAAAGCACAGCAGGTCAGGCAGCATTCAAGGAATTTCCTGCTCCTCGGATGATGCCTGACCGGCTGTGCTTTTCCAGCATCACTCAGATCTAAACTCTAGTTTCCAGCATCTGCAGTCCTCACTTTTGCCCATTGGGATGATGGTGGTCTTGTTGAAGCAGGTGGTGATTTTAGATTGTAGTATAATGTGGGAAGTTGTGAAGTTGTTTATTTTGGAAGGAAGAAGAAAAGAACAGAATATTATTTAAAAGGAGAAAAACTGCAGGTAGCTGCAACACAATGTGCCTTGGAGATTACATTGTATGAAACACAGAATTCTAGTATACAGTTGTAGCAGGTAATCAGGAAGGCTAATGAAATGTTGACCCTTATTTCAAAGGATTTGGAGTATAAGAGTTATGGTCTCAGCATTGATCACAGTCACCATCCTAAAAAAGAATCTCTATCCCCACTCCCTGTTTCCTGCCAATGGGTTAATTCTTTAACCAAGCCAATATACACCATGGACTCTTATTTTATGACTTAACCTTTTGCGAGGTACCTTGTTGAATGTTTTCTGGGAGTCCAAATACAACTCATCTACTGATTCTCCTCTATCCACTCTGGTTGAGACTTCCTTGAAATACTCAAATAAATTACTCAGACATGATTTCCATTTAATGAATGCGTGTTAACTCTGCTTGATTAGATTATGATTTTCCAAATGTTCTGCTATTATTTCCTTAATAATTGATTCCGGTGCCTTTCCAACGTTAGACATTAGGCTAATCGGCCTATAATTACCTACTTTTTGCCTCCCTCTCTTTTTTGAATATGGTATCACGTCAGCAGTATTCCAATCTTCAGGTATTTCTCCAGAATCCATTGACCATTAGAAAATGATAACCTATGCATCTACTATCTATGTAGTTACCTCCTTTAGGATTCTAGGAAGCAAGCCATCAGGACCAGGGGACTTATCTGCCTTTAGCAGATTAGTAGACTAGTTTGTCTACTGCTACTTCTTTAGTGATGATGATGGTACTTAATTCTTCCCTTTTTTAAAGAATTAATGGTATGTTTGAAGTATCTTCCACTGTAACCATTGATGCAAAATATCTATTTAACTCCTCTGCTATTTCCTTGTTCCACAAGACCATCTCCCTAGATTCATTTTCTAAAGTGCCCATGTTCACTTTGACCTACCTCCTCCTTTTTATATATTTAAAGAAGGTCTTCTTGTCAATTTTATATTCCTCACTAGCTGGTCCCCGTAGTTTATTTTCTCTGTCGTTATTACCTTTTAAATCCTCCTTCCCTGGATTCTGCAGGGATATCATTGACTTTAGTTTTCTGATATGATTTTTCTTTCTACTTGAGACTATCCTTAACTTCCTTGGTTTGCAATGGAAGTTAGAATTTTTCCTCCTTATTGGATATGGTTTTGCTGAGATTCATGAATTATTTCCTTAAATGATTGCCAAAGCCTGCTTGCTGTGATTTCTGCTAACCTATCACTCAATTCACTTTAGCTAAGTCTATCCTTATTTCATTGTGATTCCCTTTATTCAAGTTAAACACAGTCGCATTTGACCCGAGTTCTTCACTCGTAAGCTCAACATTGAATTCAATCATGTTTTGATCACAACTTCCTAGGTTTTCTTTTACTCTGAGGTCATTTATTAAACTTGCCTCATTACCCATTAGCAGATCCAAGGTAGCCTGTTCCCTGGTTAGTTCCATGACATATTGCTCTAGGAAACTATTCTTAATGCACCCTATGAATTTGTTGTCATAGCTACCATTTCCAATCTAATTAACTCAAACAACTCAAAGATTAAAGTCACCCATAACTATTGTTCTATTCTTTTTAAATGCTCCTATTATTTATGGATTTTATAGTCTTTCCCAAAGAGTGGCTACTGTCTGAGGGTCTGTATATTACTCCAACCAATGTCTTCTTTCTCTTTCTGTTGTTTATATCCATCCAAATGAAGTCCACACCATCCAAGCCTAGATGATCTCACACAACTATCCTCATTTCATTTCTCACCTTTTCCATCCCTCCTGTCTCTCTGAAAGGTCAAATATCCATCAATGTTAAGTTCCCAGTTTTGATCTCATTGTAACCATGTTTCCATAACGGCTATGAGATTATAATCATTTTTCTTGATTTGCACCATCAATTTGTCTACCTTATTCCTAATGCTTCGTACATTGAGATATAATTCTTTAAATTTGTTCTTTTATCAAATTTCCCTACACTTTAATCATTTATCTGCACAATTTAACATTCATATATTCATTTATTTTCTGGTAATAATCAGTGCCGTCACTAAACTGCAATCCTACCTTCTCCTTTACCTTTGATTTTCTCATTTTCCATGCAACTGAATCCACCCACCAGAAAGACTGTGTATCAAATGCAGCAACTTTGGGACTAAGGGAGTGTTGAATTTTGGATTTCCTGGATTTTGGACATCCAACCTGTTTAAGACTCTGGAATTCGCAGAGATGTTGAACAGAGGAATGATCTTGAAGCAGCCAATAAAACTGTCGGGATCCATGTTCACTTGATAGTGGGTGCTTCTATCCAATCTTCCTGTGCACTCTGTATCCTACCACATCAGATGCATTGAGCTGCAAATGAAGGAATAAGAACCCAGTCACTTGCCCCAGATAGTGTCACAGATAACGGTAGTGCCTCTGATGCTGGTGAGCCATATCGCATTCCCTAACAGTAGTCTGTCTTTCCCTCACCCTCATCACCATCTACTCACTGACTCTGGAGAATAATCAAAGCCAAGGAAAGCCATCTGGAAGACTGAATAACGATCCCCCTTCTCATCCTGAGACAGAAACAATCCGACACAGCAGAACTGAAAGCAAGAAGACGGGGAGGAAAATAATTATAATCAAAAATACAGACCTTAGATCAAAACCCCACCATTTCAAAATGTCCGATATGCGGACTTCACTGATTTTTGGACATTTAGATTTTGGATAGCTAACATGAATGTGATTTTTGGAGGTGTCCTGACATATTGCAATGATAATATATTGTTGAATTGGTTGTTTGCAGGATTAATTAAAATATTATGATCATTCATGTAATTTTTCGAGATAATTCATTCAGTTATGAAAGTGATTAAAATTAATAAAATTAAAGTGATTTTGACCCTATGAAGTGTGCAGTGATGTCATTTTTGGAGCTCTTCAGGCCTGTAATCATACAAACATGATTAATCTTTTAATTAATTAATTTTTCTAATCAACCTGTTCAGAGATATTATTATACACCTCTGGAGTAGGTAGGATTTGAATTCGGACCTCCCAATTTGGGAATAAGGACACTATCACTGCACTAAAGGAGTCCCCAAAACAACACAAGCACCATTGGAATTTGAACACAGGATCTTCTGCTCAGCAGGCAGGCACTTTGACAAGGTAGGCTATAACAAACATGATTAAATTTTTAATTTAACCTATTTTTCTAATCAATCAGCATGGTTTCATGCGAGGGAAATAATGTCTCACAAACTTGATTGAGTTTGATGTGGAAGTAATCTAGAAGATTGACGAGGCAAAGCAGTAGACATTGTTTACTTGGACTTGAGTAAAGCCTTTGAGAAGGTTCTGTGTGGTAGAATAATTAGTAAACTTAGATTACATGGGATTCAGGGTGAGCTTGCCAAATTGGGATACAAAATTGCCTTGATGGCAGGAGACAGAGAGTGATGGTGGAGAGTTGTTATTCAAACTGGAGAGTTCTGACCAGCAGTGTTCCACAGGAATCGATGCTGGGTCCACTTTTGTTTCTCATTTATGTAAGCAATTTGGATGAGAAGTTAGGAGGCATGGTTAATACATTTGTGGATGACACCAACATTGATGGTATAGTGGACAGTGAAGAAGGTTATCTAAGATTACAAAGAGATTTTGACCAATTGGGTTAATGGGCTAAAGAGTGGCAGATGGAGATTAATTTGGATAAATGTGAGCTATTGCATTTTGGTAAAACAAACAAAGGCAGGACTTTCATAATTAAAAATCAGAACTTGGGTTATGTTGTAGAACAGAGTAACCTAGGGTTTCAAGTACATAATTCTTTGAAGTTTTCATCATAAAATGACAGGGTATTTGCGATTTTTGATACGATTTGTAGCTCAGCTAGAGGTTCAGGCTGTAAGCTTGCTCATTGAGTTGGTAGGTTTGTTTTCAGACGTTTCATCACCATGCTAAGTAACATCATCAAGTGAGCCTCCGTTGAAGCGCTGGTGTTCTGTCCTGCTTTCTATTGATGTGTGTTGGTCTGTTAAAGTGGGTGATATCATTTCCGGTTCTTTTTCTGAGAGGTTGGTAAATGGGGTCCAAATCTATGTGTTTATTGATGGAGTTCTGGTTTGAATACCAGGCCTCTAGGAATTCCCATGTGTGTCTCTGTTTAGCCTGTCCTAGGTGAAGTGGTGTCCTTTTTTGTCTGTGTGTAAAGATACTAGTGATAGCTGCCCATGTCTTTTGGTGGCTAGTTGGTGTGCATGTATCCTAGTGGCTAGTTTTCTGCCTGTCTGTCTGACTGAGTGTTTGGTGCAGCTCTTGCAGGATATTTTGTATATGATATTCATTTTGCTTGTTGTTGGTACAGGGTCAATTAGGTATATCAGTGGCTGTTTTAGTGTGTTGGTAGGTTTGTGGGCAACCATGATGCCAAGGGGTCAGAGTAATCTGGTAGTCACCTCTGAGATGTCTTTGATGTATGGTAATGTAGCTAGAGTCTCAGGCCATGTTTTGTCTTCTTGTTTGGATTAGTTGTTTAAGAATCGGCAGACTGCGTTTATCGGGTACCTGTTGTTCAGTAACAAAGAGGATTGATGAGGGCAGAGTGGTAGATGTGATCTATATGGGCCAGGTGCTGGCAGGTGGGACTAGATTGGTTTGGATATCTGATCAGCATGGACGGGTTGGACCGAAGGGTCTGTTTCCATGCTGTACACCCCTATGACTCTATGACTCTATGTTGTACACGGTTATTTTCTTCTACTGCTCTTAGTTCCTGGGTGCTGCAATGTGTTGTGACCTATTTAAATAATGTCCTGATGCAGCTCCGTTTGTGGGTGTTGGGATGATTGCTCCTTTAGTTGAGCATCTGATCTGTGTATGTTGCTTCCTGTAGATGTTGGTCAGCAATTCTCCATCGACTGTTCGTTCCACTGTGACATCTAGGAAGGACAGTCTGTTGTTGTTCTCTTCTTCTTCTAAGGATGTTGTTAATGATATTGTAGGTTTCCTCTAATTTATTCTGTTCTTTGATGACAAAGGTGTCATCCACATAGCAAACCGAAAGCTTGGCTGGATCGTTCTAGTCTCTGCATCACTGCTTCTGCTAAGAATCCTGATATTGGTGGTCCCATGGGGATCCCGTTGATTTGTTTGTAGGTCTTGTTGTTGATGGTGAAGTGGGTAGTGAGGCACAGGTCTACTAGCTTAAGATGCTGTCCTTGTTGATGGAGTTGGTGCTGTCTGGTGTTTGTGTCCTTGGTTTGTCTAGTAGTGAGGTCAGTATTTCTTTGGCCAGGCTGATGAGGGCGGAGTGGTAGATCTGATCTATATGGACTTCAGTAAGGCATTCGACAAGGTTCCACATGGGAGACTGGTTAGCAAGGTTAGACCTCATGGAATACTGGGAGAACTAGCCATTTGAAAACAGAACTGGCTCAAAGGTAGAAGACAGAAGGTGCTGGTGGCGGAAGGTTTTTTTCAGACTGGAGGCCTGTGGCCATTTGAGTGCCACAGGGATCGGTGCTGGGTCCACTACTTTTCATAATTTCTATAAATGATTTGGATGTGAGCATAAGAGATATAGTTAATAAGTTTGCAGATGACCAAAATTGGAGGTGAAGTGGACAGCAAAGAAGGTTACCTCAGATTACAACAGGACCTTAATTAGATGGTCCAATGGGCTGAGAAGTGGCAGATGGAGTTTAATTTAGATAAATGTGAGGTGCTGCGTTTTGGGAAAGCAAATCTTAGCAGGACTTGTAAACTTAATGATAAAGTCCTAGGGAGTGTTGCTGAACAAAGAGACCTTGAATTCCAGGTTCATAGCTCCTTGAAAGTGGAATCGCAGATAGATAGGATAGTGAAAAACGTGTTTGATGTGCTTTCCTTTATTGGTCAGAGTATTGAATACCGGACATTGGTTAGGCCTCTGTTGGAATATTGTGTGTAGTTCTGTTCTCCTTCCTATTGGAAAGGTGTTGTGAAATTTGAAAGGGTTCAGAAAAGATTTACAAGGATGTTGCCAGGGTTGGAGGATTTGAGCTATAGGGAGAGGTTGAATAGGCTGGGGCAATTTTCCCTGGAGTGCTGGAGGCTGAGGGGTGACCTTATAGAGGTTTATAAAATCATGAGAGGCATGAATAGGATAAATAGACAAAGTCTTTTCCCTGAGGTGGGGGAGTTCAGAACTAGAGATCATAGGTTTAGGGTGAGAGGGGAAAGATATAAAGGAGACCTAAGGGGCAACTTTTTCACGCAGTGAGTGGTACGTGTATGGAATGAGCTGCCAGAGGAAGTTGTGGAGGCTGGTACAATTGCAACATTTAAAAGGCATTTGGATGGCTATATGAACAGGAAGGGTTTGGAGGGAAATGGGCTGGGTGCTGGCAGGTGGGACTAGATTGAGTTGGGATATCTGGCCGGCATGGACAAGTTAGACTGAAGGGTCTGTTTCCATGCTGTACATCTCTATGACTCTATGACTATAAACGGTGGACTGTGTTCATCAAACACTTCCAGAAATCTTAGCCCCTCTCCCCTACATCAAAGACATCTTGTAGCACACAAACCCACCAACACATAAAACAGTAGCTAATGAACTTGAAGGACCCTGTACAGACAACAAACAAATCTAATGTCATTCATCCAGAACCTCAAACTGAGCTTCAAATCTTCTTACAACTCGCTATAGTGCTTGCTGTTAATATGGCTGTCAGTCTGAGTGTGTGGAGGGTAAAAAGGGAGGTAGGTGTACTTAGAGATGGGGTAATAGGTGTGGAGAAATGGGGTTGGCGAGAGAGTACAGAGGATGTGGACAGTGTAGGGCACCGATATGAAAACATAGCTTGAGTCTGACTAAATTAACCAGCATGCAGTTGGGAAAGCAAGAATTTAAAGGTATTAGTTTAGAATAGTCTACACCAGCATTAGGAAATGCCACACACATAGAAAGTAGAAAACATTGTTCCAACAAGAACCACATAAACTAACATGCATTACTCTAAATGGACGGGTGACTAGATGAAGAGATATACAATAATTCAGACAGGTAGATGGTTAGATAAACAAATAGCGTGACCAAATTATCCATAGAATTAGTTAGTACAAAGCACATGACCAGAAATGTACAAATGTGTGAGAAACATACCCTGCAAGGACTCTGAAAAACAGGCAGAAAACCATATCAGCGCATGAACATCAGTTTGCCACTGCCAGACATGACCAGTACTCTCTCATTTCCAACCACACAGACAACGAAGATCACAAATTCAACTGGGACAATGTAACCATCTTAACACAGGTTAAACTGGGACACATGAGACAATTTCTTGAAGCCTGGCGCTCCAACTGGAACTCAATCAGTAAATACATTGAACTGCATCCCATATACAAACAACTCAGATACAGAACCGAAAGTGCCAAAAAACAGAGACTCATAAATACCAGGTGTGAGAAACCACCAACACCTTATCAAAGATGCACTGACAATGTCACCCAGTGATGTGACAAGATGTCTGCAGTAAACCACACCATCACAGTGAACAAATCTATGACCTCATATGAAAGACATATTTGAAAAACAAGCATAGTGATAGAAGGAGCCCTGGGACCAATACTCGTAAGAAGGACAGCCCTGAATCAGGGGCTTAGATGACACAGCGAGAACCAGGGAGCAACTCTCAACCATGTGGTCCTGAGATCAGGGAGCTAGAGAACAGGAGTACTTTCCAAACCAGATCCTGATCACCTGTGTTTTTTTTACTGTATTCTGTTAAAGAAATAAGGCTTGTATTATTTGATTCTAATTAGTGTGTATTTATCTGACAACTGCAGTTCCACTTTGAGCAAAAGAAATTGCTGAAAAGCAAAACAGACAATATGCTGGAGAGGCAAGAGAGAGCAGGGGCTGAGAAATCAGGAGATGGCGTAACTTTGAGCAGGGTGGGTGCAGGGGTTTTGGATTCAAGGGGTAGAGGGGCAGGGATGTGGTTTGGACATGGAGAATTGGACAGTGATGTCGGCGAGGGAAAGGGGATGAGGAAGAGGGAATATGGGTGCGGGGCAAGTGCAGAAATAGGAGGGTCAGGGTAAGTAGGAAATGCGTGGATGGAGAAGGGATAGTATTGGCTGAGGAAGGGGATGGGCAGAGCAGAGGTATGGAAGGGTAGATGTGGACAAGGTTCAATAAGGTTGGGAAAGGTGGGGACCCTTGTGCAGCTGGGCAGACAGAACAGGAGAGGACAGGGCAGAGGCGTGTAGATAGCAAACATAGAGGGCAAACATAGGAACAGGTGAAGAATAGGGAAGGAAGGGGCAAGAGATGGGAGAGGTGGGGATGAGATGGGGATGGGCTGGTGAGGGGGGAAGGATAGGCAGGAGAGGTAGGAGGATGGGGATATGCAGTGGGGCACAGGTGGGGATAGGAAATCAGAGTGGGGGTGGTGCAGAGGATGAGGGTCAGGTGGCAGTGGAAGTGGGGTAGAGGGCTGTTGTAGGGCAGGGCAGTGGGTCAGTGGGCTTGGTGGGGCAGACACCTCGTGGCAGTGGGGCAGACATCTGGGGGCTGTGGAGAGGCCTGGGGGCAGTGGGAGAGGGGCTGACGGCTAGGGGAAGTGGCGCAGAGAGCTAGTTGGGGTTGTGGCAGAGGGGAGTGGGGCAGGAGTCTTTATGGGACTTTGGTGAGGGGAAAAGGGCTGGGTGAGGGAGAGCAGAAGGCTGGGTGGGGCATGGATCAGAGGTCTGGGTGGAGCAGAGTGAGGGAGGGGCAGTGGGGATGGGTCAGAGGGTTGTGTTGGAGCAGTGGGGATGGGGCAGTGGGGGTAGGGCAGAGTGAGGGAAGGTCAGAGGGTTGTGTTGGAGCAGTGGGCATGGTTCAGAGAGCTAGGTGGGGGTGGGGGGGTGGGTGAGAGGGGGCGGGGCCAGGTTCAGCATGGTAATATGGGGGCGGGGCAGAGCCGGTGCCCAGGTGGGACCCCTCCCCTTCCCTCCCGTCGCGCGCTCGGAGCCCGCCTTTCGGGCGGAATATTCCTGTCAGAACTTGGGTGGCAGTTGGTGAGAGTTTTCACAGACCGGGCCTTCACTCTTTCTTTTTGTAAATGTGCCTGGAGTTAAATGTGAGTGAAGCCCGCTTTGGCCGGTTGAGAGGGTTGTCGCGGGCGGGAGAGTTCTCCCCAATTCCTCGGGGACAATGTGAAGTAATTTATCCGGGAGTGACCGGGACGGTTGGAGACTTATTTACTGGTGACGATGGAAGTGCTAAAAGCTGGAGGCAGATGGTGAGAGGATGGAGATCCATCGAGTGAAGCACCGCTGAGAGCAACCGTAGGGTGAAGAAATCAAACCAAAGTGAGTGAAGTGCCGTACCAACAGAATGTGGACAATCCAGAAGCTTCTTCCTTTCAGAGAGAGAGAGAAAAAAAATTCTCTCTTCGTTTTTGAGTATTAATGCCGAGCGGTGACTGCAAGGGTTTGTTTTAAAACCATGGGATACCTCCTTTAAAGGGATGATGTGGAGGATCTGATGTTGGACTAGGGTGGACCAAGTTAAAAATCAAAGTAGCTTCGAAATCCTGAACTGCTGTGCTCTTCCAGCACCACTAATCCAGAATCTGATTTCCAGCATCTGCAGTCATTGTTTTTACCAAGTTAAAAATCACACAACACCAGGTTATAGTCCAACAGGTTTAATTGAAAGCACTATTTGCAGAGCACTGGAGGATAAGACCGAAACCTGCGACCCACTCTAAAAGATGAAAGACTTAACAACAATCCACGGTTGTTCAATATATCATTTCAGTTGCATGATGCTGTCATCTTTTGCTATTAATTTTGTGTCTTATGCTCCACAGCCACCTGATGAAGGAGCAGAGCTCTGAAAACTAGTCATAGAGATGTACAGCACGGTCCAACTCGTCCATGCCGACCAGATATCCCAACCCAGTCTAGTCCCACCTGCCAGCACCCGGCCCATATCCCTCCAAACCCTTCCTATTCGTATACCCATCCAAATGCTTCTTAAATGTTGCAGTTGTACCAGCCTCCACCACATCCTCTGGCAGCTCATTCCACACACGTACCACCCTCTACATGAAAAAGTTGCACCTTAGGTCTCTCTTATATCTTTCCCCTCTCATCCTAAATCTATGCCCTCTAGTTCTGACTCCCCGACTCCAGGGAAGAGACTCTGTTTATTTATCCTATCCATGCCCCTCATAATTTTGTAAACCTCTAAACCTCCGACGCTCCAGGGAAAACAGCCCCAGCCTGTTCAGCCTCTCCCTATAGCTCAATTCCTCCAACCCTGGCAACATCCTTGTAAATCTTTTCTGAACCCTTTCAAGTTTCACAACATCCTTCTGATAGGAAGGAGACCAGAATTGTACGCAATATTTCAACAGTGGCCTAACCAATGTCCTGTACAGCTGCAACATGACCTCCCAACTCCTGTACTCAATACTCTGACCAATAAAGGAAAGCATACCAAACGCCTTCCTCATTATCCTATCAACCTGCAATTCCACTTTCAAGGAGCTATGAACCTGCATTCTAAGATCTCTTTGTTCAGCAACACTCCCGAGGACCTTACCATTAAGTGTATAAGTCTTGCTAAGATTTGCTTTCCCAAAATCACCTGGTGTTGTGTAATTTTTAATTTTGTCCTTAAATGGACACTGTGGAGTAGCTCCTTATAAGGGACTGTTTGGAAAGTGGCGGGGGATATTGTGGCATCCCTTCCTGTGAGACAGAAAACCTATGTTCAAGATCCACCTGTTCTGGAGGTGTGTAATAACATCTCTGAACGGATTGATTGGAGAGGGAAAAATATCCAGTGGATGGCTCCTGAAGGGGACAATTTCTTCAATGCACCATGAAGTACAGATGTACAGCACAGAAACAGACCTCTGGTCCATGCCGACCAGATATTCTAAATTAATCTAGTCTTGTTTGACAGCATTTAGTCCATATCCCTCTCAACACATATTCGTATATCTATCCAGATGCCTTTAAAATGTGGTAATTGCAGCAGCCTCCACCATCTCCTCTGGCAGCTGATTTAATGTGCACCACCCCCAGTGTGAAAACGTTGCCCCTTAGGTTCATTTTAAATCTTGCCCCGCACTTTAAACCTATGCCCCCTAGTTTTAGACTCCCCTACCCTGGTGAATAGACCTTGGCTGTTCACCTTATCCATGCCCCTTATGATTTTATAAACCTCAATTAGGTCAGCCCTCCATCTCCAACACTCCAAGGCAAATAGCCCAGCCTCTTTCCATTCAAATACTCCAACTCTGGCAACTTCATTGTAAATCTTTCCTGAACCCTCCCAAGGTTCACAACATCTTTCTTATGGATGGGAGACCAGAATTGAATGCAGTATTCCAAAAGTGACCTAACCGATGTCCTGTACAGCATACAGTTGCAATATGACTTCCCTACTCCTATACTCAGTGCACTGACCTTCAAGGGACCTGTGGAATATCTCCCTACAAGGACCAGAAGTGTTTTTTTAAAAAGGCACTTTTAGGACACTCCTGAAAATTGACCCATAGAATAGTTACCTCAAGGTAACTCATTAAACAGAGCATGCAGTATTCTTTGAAAGGGACTTGTGGAATATCTCCCAAATCAACCTGTAGATTTTTAAAGGGCACCAGGGGAATTTCGCACGACTTGGAGCTGTAGATTTTTTTTAAAGGGCACCTATGGGATGCTCCCTAAAGGGGACCTGTAGAATGACTTGTTAAATAGAGCATGAAGTACTCTCTAAAAGGGACCTGTGGAATATATGCCTAAATGGACTTATAGTTTTTAAAAGTATGCTCGTGGAGCACATCTTAAAGGGAACCCATAGAATAGTTCCTTAGCGGGTCCCTGGTGTAGCTCCTGAAAGGGGTTTCTGGAATAGTATTTTAAGGAGACCATAGTACTGTGCTTTAATGAGGCTATCATAGTTCTCTAAAAAAAGACTGTGAAATTGTTTTTCATGAAAATTTTCATCCATCAATTCTTTTTCGCTCTTTGCTAAACTGTAATCTGGTGCTGTTAAATAAAAGGCTACAGAGTTTTGTTGTGATTTTGATTCCATGTATGCTTTCTCATACCTTTCAAAGGTAGGGCTGACTTTTCTAATTGAAAAATGAACTTTAAAATGCACTGTTCAGACACACTAGGCAGTTGATTGCTTTTTGTTCTGTATTACCAATAGCGCTGCTTGTTTAATGTAGAATTCTCTGGTG
Source organism: Chiloscyllium punctatum (assembly GCF_047496795.1). Classification (NCBI taxonomy): domain Eukaryota; kingdom Metazoa; phylum Chordata; class Chondrichthyes; order Orectolobiformes; family Hemiscylliidae; genus Chiloscyllium; species Chiloscyllium punctatum. The sequence continues at coordinate 118,115,076 of NC_092746.1, read as the reverse complement.
CTGCTAATATTTGTTATCATCAGGCTTAAAATAAGGTCATTTCTTGTTTGTTCTGGTAGCTGGCTGGTAATGAATTATATTGCCTTGCTGAGTGTGCATGTCTGGAGCACAGTCATCTGCTCAGAAAAGTTGATGTGTGTTCTCTGTAGGAGTTTATCATGTTTTGAATTCTGAATATATGTCTAATACAACATATTGAACATAAATAAGGTGGACAGACACCTGCATTATTGATTCATACTGTCTTCACGTGTTTCACCAAACAATAGTGCTGACACTGTAATCTAGATAAATATCTCTGAGTAGTTAACCTTCCGAGGACCATGGAAAACCATTTTAATCTTATCTTGTTGATCAATCACTAATCTTAGGGTAGCAGCAACCATAATGACAATGGAAGTTATTTGCACCAGTATTCTGGCATTTGGGTCTTGTCTGAAAACCTCATTTAGGTACAAATGCGAGTAATCCTGGCAGAATGTGAATTAAACTTTGGTGATCAAATTGTTTGGGAGTATGCCCCACAATTTGATACTATTTTTGACTACTTTTTTTGTGAATAGATGTTACAATCCCTGTTGGTAATGCGAGAAAAATCAGATCTTAGTATGAAACACAATTTGCAATGCTGAATTTTATTTTTCTTTTTGGATCTGATGGAGGCCAATATGATTAATGTTTACATACAATTTAAGGGAGAGAATTGTGGGTCCAAGACAATTATGAAAGAAAACAAGGGCAGCTATGAGGATATGAAAGTAAAGCTGGCAAATGTGAACTGGCAATTTTAGATTGAGGGACAGGTCAATAGAGGTACATTGACAAACATTTAATGAAATATTCCAGAAAGTGCAGAATAGAGACAGTCCATAAATAAGAAAAATTCCAAGGGGTGGATCTGCCACCCGTGGTTAACTTATAAAAAAAGTCAAAGAAAGTATCCAACTCAAAGAAAATACACAATGGTGTAAAGGTAGGTGTCAGGACAGGATTGGATAGAATATTAAGCAAAGAATCACTGAAAGATCATGAAAGAAAAATTAGAGTACAGGAGAAGCCTAACCAAAAAAATATAAAAACAGATAGGAAAAGTTTCTTAAATTATTTTTCAAAAAGTGTTAACAAAGTAAGTGTTGGTTCAAAAGAGAGAGATTCTGGGCAATTAATAATAGAGGATAAGGAGATGACAGGCAAATCAATTAGATATTTTGCATTTGTCTTCACTAGAGAGGATGCATGTAATATCCCAAAATCAGCAATTGAAAGGGAGGGTGGAAATCAAGAAAATTATAATTACCAGGGAAGTACTGCTGAGTACATTGTTGGTTTTCAATGTACTCAACAGTACAATGGATTTCATTTGTAGGGTGACAAAGTAGCCCGTGAGGTATCCAGTACATTGGTTTTAATTTTCAAAAACTCATGAGATTTAAGGAATGTCTATATGGATTGAAAAATAGCTAATGTTACTTTTTTATTCAAAAAGAGGGGGTGTTCCCATGTAACGGCTGCCCTTGTTGTTCAAGATGAAAGTGGTCATGGGTTTGGAAAGTGCTACCTAAGGATCTTTGAATTTCTGCAGTGCATCTTCGTAGATCGTACACAGTGTTGTAATGAGTTCAGGACGTGAGTGATCCTGGCAGAACCTAATCTTGGTGTCACTGAGCAGGTTATTGCTGAGCAGGTGCTGCTTGATAGCACTGTTGATGAAATCTTCCATAATTTTACTGATGATTGAGAGTAGACTGAGGCAGTAATTGGTTGGGTTTGATCTCTCCTGTTTTTAAATGCAGACATATCTGGGCAATTTTCCACATTGCCAGTAGATGCCAGTATTTTAACTATACTGGAAGGGCTTAGCTAGGAGAGGGGCAGGTTCTAGAGCACAAACCTCTTTGTTGAGCGAATGATCCAAAGCGAGTGCTTTGCCCTCCCCCAAGTCCCTCCTCCCTACCTTTTATCTTAGCCTGCTGGACACACTTTCCTAATTCCTGAAGAAGGGCTTATGCCCGAAACGTCGATTCGCCTGTTCCTTGGATGCTGCCTGACCTGCTGCACTTTTCCAGCAACACATTTTCAGATCACGTGGAGTGAATCAAGTTGGCTGAAGACTAGTATTTGTGAATGATGTAATCACTGGAGGAGGTTAAAATGGATCATTCGCTCAACAATTTTAGCTGAAGGTTGCTGTGAATGCTGGAGCCTTATCTTATGCATTGATGTACTGGGCTCTTCCATCATTGAAGATGGGGATACTTGTGGAATCCTACCCGTTAGTGATTTGTTTAATTGTCCTCCATGACTGGATGTGGCAGGAATGTGATTAAAGAAAAATCAGTGGATATATTGTTCTTAGATTTTTAGAAGGCATTGATAAGGTGCCACGTCAAAGGTACAGCAGAAAATATAACCTCATTGTGTTGGGGATAACATATTGATATGGAGGAGATTGGCTGGCTAACAGGAAGAAGAGGGTAGTGAATAAGTGGATCTTTTCAGGCTGGCAGGATATTATGAGTGGTGTACCACAGGGATCAGTGCTGAACTGTTAACTCTTTATAATTTAAATAAATGAAAGGACTGAAGGTATGCTAGTTAAATTTGATAATGATGCAAAGGCAGTTAGGAAAGAGAGTTGTGAAGAAGACATAATGAGCCTACAAAGGGATATAGATAGGTTAAGTGAGTGCGCAAAGTTCTGACAAATGGAATAAAGCATAAGAAACTGTAAAATTATTCATTTTGACAGAAAGCTTAAAAGGAAGAATATCTAAATGGTAAGAGGTTCAGAACTCTGAGATAGAGTCATAGTCATAGAGCAATACAGCAGGGAAACGGACCCTTTGGTCCAACTCAAGCATGCTAACAAAGTTTCCCAAACTGAATTGTATAGTTCTGGTCACACTGTTACAGGAAGGATATTATTAAATTTGACAAGGTTTCCCAAACTACACTGTAGACCGATCACCCTGAGAGTTTGGAGAAGGTTTGTAGCTAAGGTTCAGATTCTGCAGTGTGTGGGGTAACTTCAAACCAGTGTTGACAGGCAAACAACACATGGACCAAATACTGAATGACAGAAGCAATCATCCTAATGTCCACAAACGAAACAGCACTAGAACCTTATCGCAACGAGGCACTACACACTGCTGCACAGAGGAACTACGAAGAATAGAGAAAAATCATCTATACAGTGTATTCAGAAAGAACAGGTACCCAATGAACACATAGTTCGCTGATTTCTCAGCAACAAACCCCAACAAGCGGACAGAACGCGTCTAGAAACCCTAGCCACTCTCCTCTACATCAAAGACATCTCGGAAATGACTGCCAGACTACTCAAACTTCTTAGCATCATGGTAGTCCACAAACCCACCACTACACTAAAACAGCAGGTAATGAACTTGAAAGACCCTATACAGACAACAAGCAAAACTAATGTTGTTTACAAAATACCATGCAAGGACTGTAACAAGCACTACATTGGATAAATGGGCAGAAAATTAGCCACCAGGATACATGAACATCAACTAGCCACAAAAAGTATGACCCACTCTCACTAGTGTCTTTACATTCAGATGAGGAAGGACACCACTTTGACTGGGAGAACACATCCCTCCTAGGACAAGCCAAACAGAGACACACACGAGAATTCCTAGAAACATGGCATTCCATCTGGAACTCTATCTACAAACACACTGACTTGGACCCCATTTACCACTCTCTAAGAAAAAGAACTAGAAGTGACATCACCACAGGAAATGACATCACCACCCCAAGGAAACCTAAACACACAAACAGAAAATGGGTCATAACAGTAGTGCTTCACCGGAGGATCACTGAGGATGTTACCTAGTATGGTGACGAAATGTCTGAAAACGAACCTTCCAGCTCAATGAGCAAACTTACATCCATAAACTATCTAGTTTGGCTCATATCTCTCTCTTAATTTTTTCTGTTCACGTGTCTATCCAAATGTCCTTTAAATGTTGCAACTGTACCTGCATCTAACACTTCCTCAAGCAGTTCATTCCATATAATTACCACTTTCTGTGTGAGAAAGTTGCCACTCAGGTCCCTTTTAAATATTTCTCTTTTCACCTTCAAAATACACCACCTAGTTTTGAGCTCTCCACTCTAAAGAAGACCTTTGCTAATTGCCTTGTCTATGCTCCTTATGAATACATAAACCTCTATCAGGTCACCCTTTGACCTCCTACTCTCCAGTGAAAAAGGTTCCAGTTTCTCGCGATAATGCCATCCATCCAGTCCTGGCAACATCCTAGTAATTTTTTTTTCTGAACCCTCTCCAGTTTAATAATATCCTTCCTTAGCAGGGTGACCAGAACAAAACACAGCACTCCAAAAGTGGCCTCACCAATGTCCTATACAACCTCAACATAACGTCCCAACTCCTATACTCAGTGGTCTGAGCAATGAAGGCAAACATGATAAATGCCTTCTTAAGCACCCTGCCAACTGTGTTGCATATTTCCAAGAACTGTGTGGTTGAACCCTAGGTCTCTCTATTGGGCAATACACTCAGTGCCCTACCAATAACTGTATAAGTCCTGACCTTGTTCATTTTACCAAAATGTAATACCTTGTATTTATCCCAATTAAACTCCATCTGCCAGTCTTCAGCCCATCAGCCCAATTAATCAGGAACCCTTTATAATCTTAGATACCCTTCTTCTCTGTCAACTATACCACCAATTGTGGTGTCATCCATGAATGTACTAACCATGCATTCTAAATTCTCATCCAAATTGTTTACATATCACATATCAGCGTTGTCTATACCTGATATTTGCCTCCTTATTCTTGACCACAGCTTCAATATTTCTATTCATCCATTGTTCCTTACTCCTGCCAGCTTTACCGTTCACTCTAACAGGGGCAGAGTACCTCTGAACTCTCAGTAACTTAGTTTTGAAAGCCTCCCACTGACCAGTCGTCCCTTTACTTGTGAACAGTCTACCCCAATCAACGTTTGAAAGTTCTTGTCTCATACCATCAAAATACTTGATTTTTAACAAATCAGATTTTGAACTTTAACTTTATGTTCAAAATAACTTTCTGACCTAGCTCAAAATAAAGCCAAATCTTCGCAGAACTGAAAAATTAAAAATGATTTTCCTCCAATTTAGAATACAAGTTCTCTAATAATAATATATCATGCACTTCATAGCAATATTGTTTAGCTTCTCTGCAGTAGATTTCCCCAAATCTTTTTCAAAATTTAAAGGGCCATTCGCAAAAGTTTTATTGGTCTCGAGAAATAGATCTAATACTTTCAAGTCTTATGCCTTTTTTGAATTACCAGGGATCTAGGTGAGACTGTAGTGCCTTGTTGCTTTTTTTTAATGGCAATGCTTTAGATAATCGGAGATGACTTGCAAACCAAACAGCACTTGTTTTTCCTGCAAGTATAACTTAATAATATTGTTTGAAAATTGACATTCTTGCAACTGTCCTGAACAAAGATGTAACATTTTCAATTCTCTTGTCCTCTGATGCCACCTCTGAGTTTAGGGAAGATTGGAAAGTTATGGCCACAAGTTCTACTCTCGCTTCCATTTGGAACTCGTGTAGTCCTCATGCTTCTTGAACTTAGATATATACATTGCTCACAATATTTTCTATCCATATGCTGATAGAAAAGTTTCAGGTTTCCTTTATGTTAGCTGCCAGTCTTGTTGCTGCTCTTCGTTGCTTTTCCAGTTCCTCTCAGGCTCTTATATTCAGCTTGATTTTTGGTTGTAATATCCACTGTACATATGTCATGAGCATATTTTATTTCTTTCCCTTAACTTGTATTTCTTCTCATGTGGGCAGCTCTAGATTTGTTTGTCCTAACTTTTCTCTTTGAGGGAATGCATCTTTACTATGTTTGAACTGTCCTTTCTTTTAGAGGTAACCCACTGTTCAGTTGAAGTCTTTAGTTGTAATTTAATTGGGTGAAATCCATTCTTACCCCAGTGAAATTGACTTTCTCTTAGTTAATTGTTTTCCTCCTAGATTGTTTCTTCTATGTTTCCATAAATAATTTAAATTCCATCACTGCCTCCTAAACGTTCCACCACATTCTGAAAAATCAGGTCTAATAGCACCTCCTTTCTCATGGTACAAGAAATATATTGCTGTAACTGAAAATGCACTAGGAGTCCTTGTTTCTACTGCCCTTTGTACACTGCTAATGCCTCAATCAATAGTCAGATAATTTAAGTCCCTTATTGTTACAGCACTATGTTTCTTACTCATCCCTGTAATTTCCTTAAATTCTTTCCTACTACTGTAGATGGTGACCTGTAGCCTATGCTGAGTGAAGTAATTCCATTTTTTTTGTTCCTTTGTTTCAACCAAATAGATTCTGTCCTTGACTCCACAGGGACATAACTCTCCTTTCAACTGCTGTGCCCTCTTTAACCAATACTTACTTCTGTTTTATTTTGGAGCGCCTTCTATAGAGGATTAATTACTAGCCAGTTCTGCCACTTTTTTTGAGCCAATCTTCATTATCACAGCTTCATCCCACCACCTCCTCTTTGTCTGTCTGTCTTTTATTAACGCTGCGCTGCTACTCCTATCTCTGATCCGATCCACGCTCTTCTCATCTCTCCAGTCCAATAATACAATGTAATTGGCTTGTTTGCTGTAAGAATGTTTACTTAAATTTGTTCCCAGAAAAAAGATGACTACAAGAATTTTATCCACATAAAAATATGTATGTTATTTTAATGAAACAAGAACTTTTAAATGTGGGAAATATATTTTCTCATAACACATGGCCTTTTTTTGGAAAACGAACGTTCGATTGAAAGTTTCTTCTTTCCTCAGCCAAGTCTTGATATACTCACTGCCTTCTCATAAGCCTGTAGAAATTTCATGTTCATCCTTTTTGTCATGATTTGAGCTCTCGTAAGTCAATTATAGAGTCATTTCCAATATAAAATTTGTAATAAGGATACTACGTAACCAGAGAATGTATCTTCCTTCCCGGGAGCACACATGAGAATGAAAATCTGTGTTTGAGATAGAATCAGTAGTACCTGCCATAACAAGCTCAAAATACTCAGGAACTGGAATCTATTTTCTTTTTGAGTGACCAAATGAAAAGGAAAGAGCTTGCATTTCAGTGTTTGCTGTTGGATAAGGATAGGGCCTTCAACTAAAAGGGATGAAGTTTCTTTTTGATTTTTTTTGAGAGAGATGGGTATTACTGAAAAAGCCAGCGTTTATAGCCCATCCTTAATTTATATGGTGATGGAGCAATAGGACAATGGCCAACACATTGCTAAGTCTGTGAATCAAGGAGAGCCAAGGGTGAAATTCACATTTCCCGAAGTGAGATGTGACATTATAACAAGGTCTGGAAGAGTTGTCAAATCACTAAAATGAAATATGAGTTCTTAGACTTCTGTGCTTGTAAATTTTTACAATAGTTATCTCTGTGTTCATATATTCTACAATCCCTATCTTTTTCTAACTGATTTTGCTATTACTGTGTTTGTTTACAGTTACAGAATCTGAGCACTACTTTTACGGAATAAAACAATGTTATAATGTTGCTTTAAGACTGATCTCCTTTTTAATAAGCTCAGCATGCAGATGTGCCAAGTACCTGAACGTTATCACATGACTATTGGCCAAGGTCCCTTTGGCCACTATTGGCCAAGGACGTTTCATGCCCGAAATGTTAATTCTCCTGCTCCTTGGATGCTGCCTGACCTGCTGCGCTTTTCCAGCAACACATTTTCAGCACTGTAGCAACCTAGGCAAGAAATGTCCTATAGATTATTCTGTCTTGCCTAGTCTCATAAATAAACCCACCAGATATCTTCAAGTTAACCAAAACCATATACCTCATTTATTTTGCATATAGATAGCACAGGTAATCTTTACAGTATCTCCTCAGTGGTCCATTAATAAGTTTCCTATAACCTTGTATGAAGCTCCCTTTTTCGTTTTGGAGGTTTTAATCTAAAAATAACCAGCAGCACATATTTAACTTTTGAATACATTAAAAGTTTAGTTTATTACACAGTCATTATTGGAAATTACTTAAGTGAAAATTAATAGATATTAACTAAAGTATGAATACAAAAATTTAAACTAAGGAAGGGTGAAAGGTGCATATGAAGACTAAAATGATATGACTCTGGTATGATTGCAGTCCTGGCTTGCTGGTAGATTATCTGCTTGTCGTGAAGAGTTTTAAAATGTGAATCAGGTCTGGCAGTTGCAAAGGCTTCTGCAGTGGAATAGCACTTCCAAAGCTGGCCTCAAAACACTTCCTGGGAGGGAGTGAAGCCTCTTTTGTTTAATTTGTGCAGCACTGCAGGTTGAGACTCTTGCAAGATTGCATCAGTACAGTTAGCTCAGCTGGATGGATGGCTGATTTGCAATGCAGAGTGATCTGAACAGCATGGGTTCAATTTTGTTACCAGGTGGTGGTTTTATAAAGGTCCCTCCTTCTCAACCTCTCCCCTCACCTGTTGTGTGGTAGCTCTTAGGTTAAACCACCACCAGTTGTCTCTAATGAGAAAGCAGCCCTATAGTCCTTTGTGGGTCTATAGTGACCTTAGTGATTTTAGTATAAATTACATTGAGTAACTGGCATATGTCTTATGCTTAAAAATGTGTTGCTGGAAAAGCGCAGCAGGTCAGGCAGCATCAAAGGAACAGGAGAATTGACGTTTTGGGCATAAGTCCTTCTTCAGGAATCTCCTGTTCTTTTGATGCTGCCTGACCTGCTGCGCTTTTCCAGCAACACATTTTTAAACTCTGATCTCCAGCATCTGCAGTCCTCACTTTCTTCGATATGTCTTATGCTTCATATTTCTTGTGTCATGTTATGAAATTTATCGAAAACCTTAATAACTAAGATCTTTGTATCAAAAGATTCAGAAGTCGGTGGAAACAATGGCAGCTGTGTTTTACAACAAAATTTTGAGCATGCTGTTTTGATTTGCAAAATATCTGGAGGGCCCATTTTAAAAAAGAAGCCATCTGGTCTGGAACTAACGAGGATTAATCCTAAACTTTTTATGTCTGTTAACACGCAAACCAGCCACTGCATTTTCAGCATAAAATCAGAACCACTATTATTTATATATTCTTTTTTTCCCCTGTTTTTGATATAAACTGATTAAGGTCACATATTCAGGATTCCTTTGGTGATTTCCGTGGGTGAGATGGCCGACCTATGGGGCAACGTTCAATTCGAAGAAAAAAGCGCTGATGAAACTGACCTTTATAAAAATATTGTTCAGCTTTTTGTGAGGATATGAAAAACTTCTGAATTCAATAAAAATAAAATAACATGCCTTCACATTGCCCTTTTTTATCCTCAGCCAATGAATCTATTGTCAACTGCAGACACCACATTATTTTATTTTGTCAGAGAAACTTACACTTGTGTCGTGCCTTTTATGTACACCATTTCACAAGAAGATTATAAAACATATTATAATACAATGCTTTATGAGGAGATATTAGGTCAAGTCACCAAAAGCTAGGGTAGAGTTATGTTCAAAGGAGTTTTTAAAGAAGGAAGTTAAGGGAGAAGGTCTGGAAATGGTATTCCATATCTTGGGGCATAGCCGTCTGAAAGCATGATGCCAATGGTGGTGCAACTAAAATTGGAGGTTTCAGAATTAGAGGAACGATGGATTGTTGGTCTGGATAAGAATATAAAGATAGGCAGAGCAGAGGAGATGCCATGGAGAGATTTGAAAATCAGGATGAGAATTTTTAAATTGCTTGATTGCAAATCAGTTCTAAATTATTTAGCGGCGGGTGACAGATGAATAAGACTTGATGTGATTTAAGACTCATGCAGCAGAGTTTCAGATGAACTCCAATTTTTGGATTGTATAATATGAGAAATTGGTTGGGAGTACGATAGAATAGTCTAGTCCAGAGTTAACAAAGGCATGGATGAGGGTTTCAGGAGTAGAAAGTCATCCAGCTCTTGTAATGAGTCAGTAGCAGAGTGGCTGTATTGCTGCAGAGAAAAACATGGGCAATCTGTGTACTGCAGCCTAGTTTTATGGAGACATGAACAAAAGTCTAATTTCCATTAGACCTGATGTCTCTAAGCACACATGTGCTTTACGACCTTGTCATGGCAAATGCTGCAGCAAGTGTCCAAGTGTTGACACGGATACTACCATTACACGTGGGGACACCTCTCACCATGTACGTGGCAGGTCCTCCTATCAGTTGGCCAACGTTGTCTATCTCATACACTGCAAGCAAGGATGCCCTGAGGCATAGGACAGTGATGAGACCGAGCAGAGGCTATGGCAACAAATGAAGGGACGCTGCACAACAGTCAACAGACAGGAATGTTCCCTTCCAGTCGGAGAGTACTTCAGCGGTCTGGGTCATTCAACTCGGACCTTTGGGTGACCATCCTCCAAGGAGGGCTTTGCAACACAAGGCAAAATGGCCGAGCAGAGGCTGAAAGCCAAGTTCGGTACCCATGGGGATGCCCTCAACTGGGACCTTGGATCACCTGTAGTGTGACATGAACCCCACACGTATCACCCCACAGCCTACCCAGACCCTGACCCACACCAATGCAAGTGTGCATTAGTCTATGTCTAATGTTACTGGACTATTGATCCAGAGCCTGGACTAAAGACAAATATATAAGAAATGGGAGCAGAAAGACCATTAACTCTTTGGTTACTTGCTATTCAATAGGATTATGGTTGATCTTCTCCCTCATCTGCACTCTCCATATTCCTCAGATTCATGAGAGATCAAAGTTTGTCTATCTTAGCCTTGAATACATTTAAGAATGAAACTACCTTTGTAACTGGATTTGTTCATCATTCATTCTTGGGGCCAAATTACACCCTTTTCAAACTTAAAATAAATGTAATTATATTATAATCAGAGGATCCCAAAGAGGATCAGATAACATCTCAAAGCCATGAGATTGCTAATTAATCCACTCATTAAATTTAAAATTAGTTGGTTTCATTGTAAATTGGTCTATGAAGCTACCGTGAAAATATCCCAAAAACTCACCTTTCAAACTACATTAGCCAAATTTATTTGCCCAGTCCATATGAAGACTGAAGTCTCCCATAAATATTTCAATGCTTTTTTTAAATAAACTTAAAATATTTCTTGAATAAAGCTCTGGAAATATGTGTTTAAATCTCATTGTGACAGCTAGGGAACTTGAATTCAATTAATTATATAAATCTGGAACAAAAGATCCATATCCACAATGGAGAATTAAACATCAATTCTTTTAGGGACCCTGAGATCTGACCCTGAACAATGTGACTGATTCTTGACGGTCTTCTGAAATGCTCTGGTAAATCACTCATTTACTTACGGAGAATAAGTGCTTGACTTGCCAATGGCATCCATACGCCAGGAAATGAATAAAAAGACCAATTAAATGGTCATGGTTTTCGGTTGCTTGTGAGACCTTGTGGGCATATAAATACAAAGTCACAGCTCATTGAAAGAAGTACATTCAAAAAAGTTTAAGACTGGAGATAAAAGAAATTTTTACCTGAGGTCATCAGCAATGGTGGTGACACTGACATTCAGGTAGAAGAGAAAAGAGTTGTCAGGAAAAATATGATACTTTCTAAAGATTTTGATGGTCCTAAGTTCAAAAAGCACTTTGTTTAGCTATCTGAACAATGCCATCTTTCCCATTGTGATGATACTATGGCTTTAAGAGATATTTTGTTCCTTTTTTTATTGAAGAGAGGTTTTAAGACAGAGGTCTGTCTTAAGAGGCACTGGGTTCTGCTTCCATCACTGGATTCCCAGATGCCAAGCTTTGTTGATTATAGCCATTGAGGTATTCTGTGATTAGACAGTGAGGTTCATTAAGAGAAGAACTTAACACTTTCAATCATCAGCTGATCTGTGACAATAAAGAGAGGTTCTCACATGTATGTGTGCTTGCCTTCCTGGCAGCTACTGTGTCTCCAGCATCTTCCACTAGTCCAGATTGTCACAGCTCCTCATTCACCACACCACACTACTAGAACCATCACCCCTCACACTGGCTTAGCCTAAATGGTTGGATTTTAGGTGTCAAGCAGTATTTGTTGAAAAGATGACAATTGTTCCTCATATGATACTGAAACAGAACAATAACAGAGGTGGCATAACCAAAGTAATCTGCTTATAAGGGCCACCACTGAGCTGGCCATCAGGCTATTGAAGATGCAGGTTTAGTGCCTGTACCAATAAAGTGTAGCCCTGCAGTCAGCTCCCTTGAGGGTCCATGCATTGTGGAGGTCTCTCCATAACATGGCTTTTGACAAAGTTGACATTTCTAAATCGACACAGCTCATTGTGGAGGAAGAGTAGGATGCAGAAGCAGAGGAAGATGCAAATCAAAGAGGAGCCTCAACTGAATAGTAAGATGGCTGGACCTGGTGCAAGACTGGAGGATCTCCTTCCCAATACTGTGAATGTCATAAATCATTGGATGTAGGCTTTAGTACAGTGATATGTACTTCTCGTCAGATGTGGGAGTTTAAAGAGAGTTTAAGCGTTACTGTGGATTATATCTGCCATAAATGCTAATGGATGCGAATCTTATCAGATCGAATAGATCAGTTGGAGAGACCATGAGAAGCGATGAGGAATTTGCAACAGCAACAGTACGTGATGGATGGCAGTTATAGGAAGGGGGGAAAGTCTCAGATACAGTCACATAGATGGGTTAACTCCAGGAAGGGTAAGAGAGGTAGGCACCTAGGGGAGGAGTCTTTTTGGATATACCCATTTCAAACAGGGTATGCTGTTTTGGAAATGTAGGGGGTGATGGATTCTCACTGGAACGTAGCATGAACAACCAAGTTTCTGGTATTGAGACTGGTTCTAATGCAACGAGGGGTACATCGGCTTCCAAGAGATCAATTGTGTTAGGGGATTCTGTAGTCCGAGGTACAGATGTTTCTGTGGCCAGCAGAGAAAAAGCAGAATGGTGTATTGCTTCCCTGGTGCCAGGATCAAGGATGTCTCGGAGAGGGTGCAGAATGTTCTCATGGGGGAGAGGGGCCAGCAAGAGGTCATTGTCCACATTGGAACCAACGATATAGGAAGGGAAAAAGTTGAGATTCTGAAGGGAGATTACAGAGAGTTAGGCAAAAATTTAAAAAAAGAGGTTCTCAAGGGTAGTAATATCTGGATTACTCCCAGTGCTACGAGCTAGTGAGGGCAGGAATAGGAGGATAGAGCAGATGAATGCATGGCTGAGGAGTTGGTGTATGGGAGAAGGATTCACATTTTTGAATCATTGGAATCTCTTTTGGGGTAGAAGTGACCTGTACAAGAAGGATGTATTGCGCCTAAATTGGAAGGGGGAAATTTGCAAGAGCTGCTTGGGAGGACTTAAACTAGTAAGGTGGGGGGGGGTGGGGGATGTGTGGGGGTGGGACCCAGGGAGATAGTGAGGGCAGAGATCAATCTGAGACTTGTACAGTTGAGAATAGAAGCGAGTCCAACAGTCAGGGCAGGGAGGGACAAGGTAGGACTAATAAATTAAACTGCATTTATTTCAATGCAAGGGGCCTAACAGGGAAGGCAGATGAACTCAGGGCATGGTTAGGAACTTGGGAATGGGATATCATAGCAATTACAGAAACATGGCTCAGGGAGGGGCAGGACTGGCAGCGTAATGTTCCAGGATACAAATGCTACAGGAAGGATAGAAAGGGAGGCAAGAGAGGAGGGGAGTGACATTTTTGATAAGGGATAGCATTACAGCTGTGCTGCGAGAGGATATTCCTGGAAATACATCCAAGGAAGTTATTTGGGTGGAACTGAGAAATAAGAAAGGGATGATCACCTTATTGGGATTGTATTATAGACCCCCTAATAGTCAGAGGGAAATTGAGAAACAAACTTGTATGGAGATCTCAGCTATCTGTAAGAATAATAGGGTGTTTATGGTAGAGGATTTTAACTTTCCAAACATCGACTGGGATTGCCATAGTGTTAAAGATTTAGATGGAGAAGAATTTATTAAATGCGTACAAGACAATTTTCTAATTCAGTATGTGGATGTGCCTATGAGAGAAGGTGCAAAACTTGACCTACTCTTGGGAAATAAGGCAGGGCAGGTGACTGAGGTGTCAGTGGGGGAGCACTTTGGGGCCAGCGACCATAATTCTATTAGATTTAAAATAGTGATGGAAAAGGATAGACCAGATCTAAAAGTTGAATTTCTATATTGCATAAAGGCCAATTTTTATGGTTTTAGGCAAGAACCTTCGAAAGCTGATTGGAGGCAGATGTTCGCAGGTAAAGGGAATCCAGAAAATGTATATTCCTGTCAGGGTGAAAGGAAAGGCTGGTAGGTATAGGGAATGCTGGATGACTAAAGAAATTGAGGGTCTGGTCAAGAAAAAGAAGGAAGCATATGCAAGGTATAGACAGGATAGATCGAGTGAATCCTCAGAAGAGTACAAAGGAAGTAGGAGTATACTTAAGAGGGAAATCAGGAGGGCAAAAAGGGGACATGAGATAGTTTTGGCAAATAGAATTAATGAGAATCCAAAGAGTTTTTACAAATACATTAAGGACAAAAGGGTAACTAGGGAGAGAATAGGGCCCCTCATATATCAGCAAGGTGGCCTTTGTGGGGAACCGCAGAAAATGGGGGAGATACTAAACTAGTATTTTGCATCAGAATTTACTGTGGAAAAGGATATGGAAGATATAGTCTGTAGGGAAACAGATAGTGACATCTTGCAAAATGTCCTGATTACAGAGGCGGAAGTGCTGGATGTCTTGAAATGGGTAAAGGTGGATAAATTAGGAGAAAGTGAGGACTGCAGATGCTGGAGTACCAGAGTTAAAAAATGTGGTGCTGGAAAAACACAGCAGGCCAGGCAGCATCCGAGGAGCAGGAGAATCTTCCTGAAGAAGGGCTTATGCCCGAAATGTCGATTCTCCTGCTCCTCGGATGCTGCCTGGCCTGCTGTGTTTTGCCAGCACCACATTTTTCAACAAAGGTAGATAAATCCCCAGGACCTGATCAGGTGTACCCTAGAAATCTGTGGGAAGCTGGAGAAGTGATTGGGCCTCTTGCTGAGATATTTGTATCATCGATAGTCACAGGTGAGGTGCCAGAAGACTGGAGGTTGGCAAACATGGTGCCACTGTTTAAGAAGGGTTGTAAGGACAAGCCAGGGAACTATAGACCGGTGAGCTTGACGTCAGTGGTGGCCAAGTTGTTGGAGGGAATCCTGAGGGACAGGATGTACATGTATTTGGAAAGGCAAGGACTGATTCGGGATAGTCAGCATGGCTTTGTGTATGGGAAATCATGTCTCACAAACTTGATTGAGTTTTTTGAAGAAGTAGCAAAGAGGATTGATGAGGACAGAGCGGTAGATGTGATCTATATGGACTTCAGTAAGATGTTCGATAAGGTTCCCCATGGGAGACTGATTAGCAAGGTTAGATCTCATGGAATACAGGGAGAACTAGCCATTTGGATACAGAACTGGCTCAAAGGTAGAAGATAGAGGGTGGTGGTGGAGGATTGTTTTTCAGACTGGAAGCCTGTGACCAGTGGAGTGCCACAAGGATCGATGCTGGGTCCTCTACTTTTTGTCATTTACAAAAACGATTTGGATGCGAGCATAAGAGGTGCAGTTAGTAAGTTTGCAGATGACACCAAAATTGGAGGTTTGGTGGACAGCGAAGAGGATTACCTCAGATTACAACAGGATCTTGACCAGATGGGCCAATGGGCTGAGAAGTGGCAGATGGAGTTTAATTCAGAGAAATATGAGGTGCTGCATTTTGGGAAAGCAAATCTTAGCAGGACTTAGACACTTTATGGTAAGGTCCTAGGGAGTGTTGCTGAACAAAGAGACTTTGGAGTGCAGGTTCATAGCACCTTAAAAGTGGAGTCGCAGGTAGATAGGATAGTGAAGAAGGCATTTGGTATGCTTTCCTTTATTGGTCAGAGTATTGAGTACAGGAGTTGGGAGGTCATATTGCAGCTGTACAGGACATTGGTTAGGCTCCTGTTGGAATATTGCATGCAATTCTGGTCTCTTTCCTAGCGGAAAGATGTTGTGAAACTTGAAAGGGTTCAGAAAAGATTTACAAGGATGTTGCCAGGATTGGAGGATTTGAGCTATAGGGAGAGGCTGAACAGGCTGGGGCTGTTTTCCCTGGAGTGTTGGAGGCTGAGGGGTAACCTTGTAGAGGTTTACAAAATTATGAGGGACATGAATAGGATAAATAGGCAAAGTCTTTTCCCTGGGGTCGGGGAGTCCAGAACTGAAGGGCATAGGTTTAGGGTGAGAGGGGAAAGATATAAAAGAGACCTAAGGGGCAAAAATTTCACGCAGAGGTACGTGTATGGAATGAGCTGCCAGAGGATGTGGTGGAGGCTGGTACAATTACAACATTTGAGAGGCATTTGGATGGGTATATGAATAGGAAGGGTTTGGAGGGATATGGGCCGGGTGCTGGCAGGTGGGACTAGATTGTGTTGGGATATCTGTTCGGCATGGATGGGTTGGACCGAAGGGTCTGTTTCCATGTGTACATCTCAGTGATTCTATGACCCTATTTCAGCTGAGCCCTTCTAACAACTTGATTAGAAACTCATTTTGAGCTGTCTGTGGAAGCATTTTGGATGAATTCAAACGGATTGAATTCACTCTTACTGCTATGCAGATGTACATCTGTCCATAGATTTCATTGTCCCCAGTCAATTATCCCTCCTTTCCTTCAACACTCAGTCCCTCTTTTCTTGACTTAATCAAAGAATCAGACAATGCAGTCGAGTCCCTTCAACTCGTCAGATCTGTGCTGTTAAAAATACACTATTTCTTGCACAAAGCCCATAGTCTTGAAATGTTATGACATTTCAAGTGGTCATCCAAGTTTTTAAAAGATTGAGGTCACCTGCCTCAACCAGTCAACAAATAATAGGTGTCAAATAATCCGAAGGATGAAATGAAACTGTGGACCAGGACAGCTTTGAGAGAGAGTAAGTCGGTGCTGCTGGAGAGAGGTGTCGAGTGCGTTCATGTGGCGACGCATAGCCCTGAGTGTGGCTTTTAGGATGCGGCGAGAACAGCATTTGGAAAAATGTTGTATATCATGTAAGTAGCTGTAATCCTGGAGGCTGCATGCAGGGTGGAATTTAAGTTGAAATCCATGTGGGGTAAGTTGGAGGCGAAGACAGCCCTGAGGAAGGAAATATGGCTGTGGAAGTGAGTCTTAGTAAATACCTTGTCTAACACTGAGAGAGAAAAGGAAAGCAGTGAAGGTGGACAGGGGGAGAGAGACAAAACGAAAATCCTGTAGGAGAGAAGAGCAGTACTTCTTCAGGGTAGGCATTCCTGGAAGAGAGGTTGCAGTGGGTTAAACACTGGAGAAAAGCAAATTACTGCGGATGCTGGAATCTGAAACCAAAAGAGAAAATGCTGGAAAACCTCCGCAGGTCTGGCAGCATCTGTAAGATGATTTGACAAAGGGTCAGTTAGGCTTGAAACATCAGCTCTTTTCTCTCCTTACAGGTGCTGCCAGACCTGCTGAGATTTTCCAGCATCCACAGTAATTTGCTTTTATTTTTTAACAAATAATAGGAGTATGTACAAAGAATAGAAAAATAGTTATGAATGACTTTAATCTCCATGTTGATTGAGTTAATCAAATTGAAAGGATAGCTATGACTACGAATTCATGGTGCATAAGGAATAGTTTCCGAGAGCAATATATCATGGAACCAATCAGGGGAGCAGGAACTTGAGATCTAGTAATGGATAATAAGGCTTAATAAATGATCTCACAGTAAGGATCCTTTCTGAAGTACTGTTCGTAATATGATTGAATTTAATATTCAGCGTCAGTGAGGAACCTTGGTCAGAAATAACTGTGTTAAACTTGAAAGAAATTACAACAAAATCAGAATAAAGCTAGCTGGAGTGAACTGAGTGGATAGATTGGTAGGTATAACAGTAAGTTGAAAGAAAAGGTGTGCCAGGATGCCAAAGTCAATGATCGCCCCAAAGACTAGATAAATTCAGAAACCAGTAAAGGAAGACTTTTAAAAAAGACCAGAACAAAGATAAACATTGAGGGCAAACTAGCAAGGGATATAAAATTGACAATAAGAGTTTCTTTAAATATATGAAAAAAAGGAGAAAGTTCAAAGTGAACTTTGACGCCTTAGAAAATGGAGTCGGTTTTGGGGAATGAAGAGGAGTTAAAAAGATATTTTGCGTAAGTCTTTACGGGTATTTGAATACTTTGAACATTCCATTAAAACTAAAGTATATGAAGGCGGAATTAAATATTGTCAGCATCTCTAAAGAAGTAGTATTGGACAAACTAATCAGGCTACAGACAGATAAATTCCCTTTCCCTGATGGCTTGCTTTCTCGAATCCTCAGAGATAGTGGGTGTGTTGGTTGTAATTTTTTAAAACACATGGATTCTGGAGAAATATCAGAGGATTGGAAAACTGCTAACATGACACCCCGATTTAAAAGGGGAGGGAGGCAAAAAGCTGGTAACTGCAGTCTAATTAACCTAAGGTCTATTATTGGAAAAGTATTGGAATCAATTATCAAGGAAGTAATAGCAGAACATTTGAAAAATCATAACCTAATTAAGCAGTCATCACGGCTTCAGGACAGGGAAATCATGCCTGATTAATATATTAGAGTTTTTTTAAAAGAAAGCTCAAACAGAACAGACTTAGTTATTGCTACATATGTTTTGTTACAAAATACAGTGAAAAGTGCTGTACAGTGTCACCACTCCAGCACCATCTTAAAATATAGAAAAATAAATCAAAATGTAGAACATAAAGGCAGAAAAATAAAATAAATGGTGTTCAAGTTTACAGTCCTTGTTAAGGGCTCCACAGTGGGCCATAGGCCTGGTGGCCAGCCACAACTCCCCTTTGCTGTGTCGCTGCCACTGGAACAATACCTGCCTCGCTTCGGTGCCACCTTACCTCCACTGACACCTCTGCCACTGAGTTCTTGCTTGGGCCCACTCTCAGATCGTCATGAGTCTGTACTGGGCTCATTTGTTGTGAATGCTGTCACTGCAGCTGAGCTCTTTAACAAGTGATAAATAATAAGAAAAAAAAAGAGATTTAAAAAAAAACCCAAAAGAAAAACAGATGCAGCAGATGAGCCCTGAGCTCAAGAACCCTACTCTGCTGCCAGACCAGTAGGTATATTGTATTTGGACTCCCAGAAGGCATTTGATAAGATACCCCACAGAAATTTGTCACAAGATAAGAGTCCAGAATGTTGGAGGTAGTGTATTGGCATGAATAGAGAATTGGCCAGAAAACAGCAAGTGAGGTTAAGGGGTTCTTTTTCAGGTTCATGAATGTGACAGTGGGATCAGTGCTGTGACCACAAATGTTTACAATAAATATTAATGACGCAGGTAGGAAGTGAATGCACTTTGTGCCAAATTTGCAGATAACACGAGAGTTTATTGAGAATACAAATAAAAGGACCCTGTTCTTTCCAGATGGAAAGAACTTGTTTACACATTGTCTATTGGTTCATTTTATTGGGAAATGCCTTGATCAGAGTCCGTCTGCCTGTTTTAAAATTTCAACAAAGGCTAGCTATTAACTGTCAATCATCATTAATTGTTTCACTCTCCCATTCAGAGTCTGTTTGCCATCTTTTTAGCACTTTCTAATCATACAGTATAAATGTCTTTCTTGAAATGGTATTCTTGTGAAATCTCCTGATAAGCAGAAATAAAAATTTTGAGAAGCGTACCTTTTTTTTGAAAAAGAAGTCTTGAAGTTATTTACATGGTGTTGACAAATAGAAAATCTGCGTGGTTACAAGCAAAACAAATTCTAATGATTACTTAGGACTCTGCCTGTTGTCATTTCTTCTACTCTCAAACATTTCAATGTGGCACTTTGTTTGTGACCTTAGCTAAAATGACTGCTTGTTGCCAAGATGCACTGGTGTCAACCTCATCCTGGCTGTTTCAGTGGTTTTGCTGGTGGGGAGAGGGGGTGGAATAGATTGAAGAGAGTCATGCACTCATGTCATGCAGGGACAGGTTTAGCCTTGCTGTGCAGATGGTTGCTCAATCAGTCATGGGAGAATGATGCTTAAGACATCCTATGCAATGGTAGCCTCATCCATTTTGAACTACTCCAGATGGTTGATTATGGCGACTGGCATTTTTTCCAAACATATCTTGGTCACAGTGTTACTGACTAGATCCATGCTTAGAGACTGCCTTAGAGAATTCTGAGGTCTGGATGCTGATCTAAAAATAGCCTCCTTTCTGTGACACTTGAGGCCTTGCATCCTTGCTCCAAGATTGACCCCTGACCTCCACCTTCCATAGGGAACTGCCCACAGTTTCCTCCTGTTCACTCATGACATGCTTCATAACCCAGCCTTAGCTATGCACCTGTGACAATCCACCATAGTGACTATTGGATTTGGAGAAAGTTGGGCTTGTGAAAAATGATAATGCTTGCTCTGATACCTTTGTGAGCAACACATGCACCAGTACAGACACAGAATTCTGCCCTTCCCCCATGAAGTTTGAACCTATTGGAGATAAAATAAATCCTAAGGAAGCCTTGGGGAACAAAAACCTCTCCAGAATTCCTGAAGCAGCTGAGTCTGTGGCATTTTGCCAGATGAATTAGAGTGTACTGCACCCCCTTCATGTATGCATACATTTATATTCACACTCAACCAAAAATACCCATCTTAGCTTCTCTGACTTGATTGACTGTGGCAAGCTCCACTGCCCCCACCTCCAAAACAGTTAGAATGTGTAGATTGGGCCTCTTTGAGTTAATTACATGCCCTTTTCTCCTACAGGGACAAAAAAGAATGATAAAACACTGCTGGTCTCCATGTGAGTGAGTGTTTGGCACTGCCCATAGGAACATGCACTCTTTAGTGCTGCCATTTATTCAGCAACAGTACAGCTCTGAGCCTTGCTGAGGTGTCAGTGAGTACATATGACTGCCACATTCAGGAGGTCTTAGTCAATAGACAATAGACAATAGACAATAGATGCAGGAGTAGGCCATTCTGCCCTTCGAGCCTGCACCGCCATTCAATATGATCATGGCTGATCATTCCTAATCAGTATCCTGTTCCAGCCTTATCTCCATACCCCTTGACTCCACTATCTTTAAGAGCTCTATCCAATTCTTTCTTAAATGAATCCAGAGACTGGGCCTCCACTGCCCTCTGGGGCAGAGCATTCCACACAGCCACCACTCTCTGGGTGAAGTAGTTTCTCCTCATCTCTGTCCTAAATGGTCTACCCCGTATTTTTAAGTCAACCTAGGTGGAGGATGAACAGCCAGAGGCTATGTAAAATGATTGAATGTTTTTCTGCACTGTACACAGATTGTCCTGATCACATTCCATCTGCTAATGTGTTCAGACATCTTTGAGTTTAACAGCATGGCTTTTCCTCCAGAAACCGTACCATTGCCTTTCCCTCACTGTCTACAGTGTTGCCCCATGTTCTGCCTTTATTGGTTCATGTTCATGCAATTGCATCAATAAAGTGGTGATGTCAGTAATCAATATAAGGTGTTATCAGGCATCAGTAATGGCTGTTATGGAATGTTTAAGACTGGACTTTTACTTCAGATCCCACCTCCATTCCCATCACCGTAACTGCTAATAGTCCACGCAATATAGTTGTCAGGCAATAAACAGGTTATCCCCATGATAAGCAGATTTTCCAATGGTTTCCTTCTAGAGGCAGCATTGTTTCAGAAATAATCCTGACATCTATCAAACATTTTTCCCTATAAAGACTTCTCCCTATTTTCGAATGTAAGCACTGTTATCCAGGGCAACTTTTCTTTGTCTGTCCCTCACCTTGAGGATGTAGGGAGTTGCATCCTTCAACTGTTGCTGTCCATGAAGTGTATAACCGCAGTACTACTGGAAAGGAACTCCTAGGATTTTCACCTAACAATGGAAACATGTTTATTGCTTTTCTAAGTCGGAATGATGTGTGGCTTGGAGAAGGACATGCAGCTGGTGCTGCAATTATCTCCTCTTTCCTCAAAGACATAGGCAGTACTACCTTCAGCTTGCTTGCCAATTCTGAAAGATTTGCCTTACTCAATTTCTGTAATATACATGAAATGAATTTTTCCACCCCCAGGAAACTCGTAGCTACTGAAAGAGCCATTCTTACACAATGCACACACAATATTTAAACCAATTGAATACAACATCCAAAAAAAACCAATGAAAGAATCAATGAATCATTTATTGTCACATATATCTAAGGAAATACAGTGAAAAGTTCTGTGTCACCACAATCTAGCACCATTTTGAGGTACAAAATATTTTTAAAAATGTGCTGAAAGAGTTCATCTTCTTCGGCTGGGGTCCCAAAAACTGCTCCAGGACTTCTGCTAGGTCCCTGTTCCTGGCCTACCGCAGCCAGGAGTCCCAGCTCCAGGCATCAATGGCAATGCAGTTGGTGACTTGCCGGCACCAAAAGAGTCAATGCTGCAGGTCTACCACAGCCAAGAGTCCCTGCTTTGCTGTTGCCGAAGCTGACACACTGCCATCATTCCAGGAATCCATGCATTGGGTCTGCATGTCAGGAGTCACCGCTGATGCTGCTCCAGCCAACTCAACTCCAGTGAAACATCCACAAAGAAAACACCCACCACTCACTATCTTTGAGTCTGATAATTCTAAACCCAACTTGGAATTAGAGATTTTGATTCCGGGCAAGTCCCCAGTTTGTTATGGACTAGTCCAAACCCCCTTCAAATACGTCAAGGAGATAGCCTAGACCTTAGCCTTTATGTTATTTAAAGGCAAGTGTAAGGTGCGGTGTTCCAGATGTAATTTGATTGGTTATACTACATTGTTTTAAGCAATGATGTGGAGTTGCTGGACTTGGATCGGGGTAGACAAAGTCAGAAGTCACATGACACCAGGTTGTAATCCACCAGGTTTATTTGAAATCACAAGCTTTTGGAGCGATTTTTCTTTGTGAAGGAAAGGCTTTAAGCGAAACATATTTTGTTCTTAAAGTACACATAAAAGAAAGAAGAATTGTTATAACTAACCAAAGTCTCTTAAAGCTGTAACATGCCATCCTGACAGTCTGCCTCCACTGACACACTCATTCACTTGGCAGAACTGGTTCTCACCCTCAATAATTTTTCCTTTGATTCCTGCCACTTCCTACAAAACAAAGGGGTGGCCATGGGCCCAAACTATGCCTGCCTCTTTGTAGGATTCGTGGAACAGTCCCTCTTCTACAGTTACATCAGCACCATCCCTCACTTCTTTCTCTGCTATATTGATGACTACATTGGTACTGCCTCGTGTTCCAGCAAGGAGCTCAAATTGTTCATCAATTTCACCAACACCGTCCACCCTGCCCTCAAATTAATTTCCGACACCACCACCCCCCTTTCCTGGATCTCTCTATCTTCATTTCCAGAAACCGACTCACCACTGACAGCCATTCCAAACCCACTGACTCCGTTAACTACACCACTTCTCACCCAACCTCTCGTGAAAATGCTATCTCATACTCTCAATTCCTCTGCCTCCACCACATCTGCTCCCAGGATGAGATGTTCTACTCCAGGACATCCCAGATAACCTCCTACTTTAGGGACTGGAGTTTCCACTCAGTAATTAAAGGATACCCTCAACCGCATCTCCTCATTTCCCACACTTCTGTCCTCAAGCCCCTCCTTCCAACAACAATAAGGATAGAGTCCCCGTGGTTCTCATGTGTCACACCATCATTCTCCAAATTCAGCGCATTTTCCTCTGGCATTTGTGCCACCTACAATCTGACCCCATCACCAAAAAGATATTTCCTTCCCCACTCCTGTCTGCTTTCCTCTGGGACCGTTCATTCCACAACTCCCTCGTCAACTCTACATTCCCCACTATCTTCTCCACCACACCGGTACTTTTCTCTGCAACTGTAAGAGGGCTACACTTCCCCTCTCACCTCCCTTCAAGACACTAAACAATACTTGTAGATCTGGCAGACATTCACCTGCACTTCATCCAACTTAATGTATTTGTTGCTCCCAATATGGTCTCCTCTATATCAGGGAGACCAAACACAGATTCAGAAACCAATTTGTAGAGCATTTGCACTCTGCCCGCATCAACCAACCCGATCTCCCAGTTGCCATCCATTTTAGCTCCCCTTTCCAGTCCCTTAGCGACATGTCCATTCTTGGCTTCACCCACTGTCAGAGTGAGACCAACACCTGATTTTGTCTGGGGAGCCTACAGCCCGATGGCCTCAATTTTGACTTCAACAGCTTCAAAATCCCTCTATCCCCATCGTCATCCCATGATCAGCCCTCCCTCTCTTCCTCACCTCTGTGACCTGACCTAACCTAATCTGACCCATCTTCCTACTCACCTATCTGCTCCACCCTTCCCACTGATCAGTCACAATAACATCTTACCTGCATCCACCTGTTACCATCCCGCCACCCCCACCTCCAACTCCACCCCTCCCTCTGTTTACTTCTGGGCTCCCCCCACCCCACCCCACCCCAGTCATGGCAAAGGGTTTCAGGCCAAAACATTAACCTTCCTGCTCCTTGAATGCTGTCTGACCTGTTATGCTTTTCCAGCTTCGCATCTATTGTCTCTAGCTTCCAGCATCTACAGTTCATACTGTCTCCATGACATCCTGACTCTTGTACTCAGTTCTCCAACCAAAAATGGCAAGGCTGCCATATGCTGCCTTTACCACCCTATGTACTTGCATGGCCACTTTCAGGGAGGTATAGACTTGAATCCCAAGATCCCTCTGTACATCAATCCTGCTCGAGGTCCTGCCATCAACTGTATACTTTTCCTTAAAATACAAAATTATGAGGGGCATGGATAGGGTAAATAGACAAAGTCTTAACCCTGGGGTCGGGGAGTCCAGAATGAGAGGATGAGAGGGGAAAGATATAAAAGAGACCTACGGGGCAACTTTTTCACACAGAGGGTGTTATGTGTATGGAATAAGCTGCCAGAGGGAGTGGTGGAGGCTGGTACAATTGCAACATTTTAAGAAGTGTTTGAATGGGTATATGAATAGGAAGGGTTTGGAGGGATATGGGTCGGGTACTGGCAGGTGGGACTAGATTGGGTTGGGATATCTGTTCGATCTCAATGATTCTATTTGTTCTCCCAAAGTACAACATCTCATGCTTACCCAGAATAAACTATCTGCTATTTCTCTGTATATAATTGCAACTGATCCACATCTTGCTGTATCTTTTGACAATCTTCTAAACTGTCCACTGCTTCACTGATGTTTGCATCATCTGCAAACTAACTCACCCATGTACGTTTTTATCCAAGTCATTTATATATGTCACAAACAGCAGAGGACCCATTATGGATCCCTGTGAAACACCACTAGTCACAGACCTCCAGCCCTAAAAAAAACCTTCCATCATACCCTCTACCTTCTATGGGCACGTCAATTCTGAATCCACACGACCAAGTCACTGTGGGTCCCATGCATTGAAATGTTCTGGATAAGCCTAACATGAGGGAGCTTATGGAAAGCTTTACTAAAATCCATGTCGATAACATCCATCCATCCATTCTAAAACTGTCCTCATCAACGGCCTGTAAAGCTGCAACATGATGTCCCAACTCCTATACTCAATACACTGACCAGTGAAGGCAAGTATACCAACCTCGCCTTCACTGCCCTGTCTACCTGCAACTCCATTTTCGAGCAATTGTGCACTACACCATGGGTCTCTTTGTTCGGCAACACTCACAAGGGCTGTACCATTAAGTGTATAAGTCCTGCTGTGATTTACCTTACCAAAATGCAACACTTCATATTTATCTAAATTAAACTTCATCTGCTATTCCTTGGCCCATATGATGAAGGTCCCATTGTACTCTGAGACAGCCTTCATCACCGTCCGTTATATGATTAATTTTGGTTTCATCTGTACTTACTAGCTATAACAATAACAGTAATGATATTCACATCCAAATTGTTTATATAAATGACAGAAAGCAGTGGACCAAGCACTGATCCTTGCGGTACACTACTGGTCACAGGCCTTCAATCCAAAAAATAAGCCTCTACAACCACCTTCTGTCTCCTACCTTCAAGCTAATTTTGTAATTCAGTTGGCTAGCTCCCTCTGGATTCCATGTAATCTAACCTTGCTAAGCAGTGTACATGCAGAACCTTGTCGAACACCTTTCTGAAGTCTCTATAGACAACATCCATTGTTCTGCCTTCATCAATTTTCTTTTTCACAGCTTCAAAAAAACACCTCAGTCAAGTTAGTGTGACACTATTTCCTATGTGCAAAGTCATGTTGACTATCTCTAGTCAGTCCTTGCCTTTTCAGATGCATGTAAATCCTGTCCCTTAGAATCCACTCCAAGAACTTACCCACTACTGATGTCAGGCTCACTGATTTACAGCTCTCTGGCTTTTCCTTACCAGCTTTTTTAGCCACCCTCTAGTCTTTCGGCATCTCAAACGTGGCTGTCAATATAGATATCTCAATAAATCATCCAGCAGTCTCTTCCTGAGCTTCCCACAAGTTTTAGGGGTACACCTGATCAGGTCCTGGGGATTTATCTGCCTTTCTGCGTTTAGCACCTCCTTTTCTATAAAATGGGCACTTTTTAAGACACCATTATTTATTTCCCCAGGTTCCCTTGCTTCCATGTTCTTCTCCACAGTAAATATTATCGCGAACTATCTGTATATTATTTCAGCCATTTCCAGTGGTTCTATACATAGACAGCCTCATTGATCTTTAAGGAGCTCTATTCTCTCCCTAGTTACTCTTTTGTCCTTAATATATTTGAAGAATTTCTTTGGATTCTCCTTAAACCTATTTGCCAAAGCTATCTCATGTCCCATTTTTGCCCTCCTGAGTTCTCTCTTAAGTATACTCCTGTTACCCTTATACAGAGGAACCTCAATTATCCGAATGAGATGGGCGGGCACTATTTCGTTCGGATAATGGATTGAATCGATTAACCAAATAATGGGGCTTGGAATTTTCTGTTAGAACTGCTCCCCATTCAGGAGACAAGGCAGCAGCGCACTGTGTGCGAGCCCTGCCCACCACCACCCACTCTTCTCCCCCCCCCCAACCCTGTTCAACACTGCTTCCCTGCCTGCCCCGAAACCCGCTCAACAATGCC
Source organism: Chiloscyllium punctatum (assembly GCF_047496795.1). Classification (NCBI taxonomy): domain Eukaryota; kingdom Metazoa; phylum Chordata; class Chondrichthyes; order Orectolobiformes; family Hemiscylliidae; genus Chiloscyllium; species Chiloscyllium punctatum. The sequence continues at coordinate 118,087,873 of NC_092746.1, read as the reverse complement.
CCCCCGCCCACCCTCCCAACCTCATCCAACATCACCCCTATGCACTCTCTTTCTCACCACCCCCCAACCCCGTCCAACATCATCCCCACCCCCTGTCCGCCCCCAACGCCGTCCAACAACGCCCTCCCATCTGCCTCCCATCCGCCCCTGCCCCCTTTCCAGGCATCCAGACTGGACACTAACAGCAAGTTTGCTGCTGCCGCCGCCACCGCCTTTTGGGGAAGTGAGTCTCCAAATAATGCACAAATGTGCATGCACACACACACCAACCTTTTACTGCAACTTTTTGACAGGTTCCACCTTTGCCCTGTACAGGACAATGTTGGAGAGATTATCTGGGGTAGGGGGGTTTAGAGTACACACCTGTGTAAAACTCCACGGTAAGTGTGGGGGGGTGGGGGGAGAAGAGAGAGAGCGAGGACAGGAGGTCAGTCATTTGGAGACTGTGCCTGGGCTCCCATCAGTTTAGGACTGTTCTCGGCAGCATTACAGGAAGCGGAGTTCACTTTTAATCATTGCAAACAAAAGACGCGATCAATGTTGGAAACACGTCTTTGATGTAATGTTTCTACCGGGCTTTCGGGATCTCCTTTGGATAATCTGATATTCGGATAATCGAGGTTCCTCTATACACCTCTTGGGATTCACTTGATCCCAGCTGACATCTGCCTCCTCATTTTCCTTGACCACAGCCTCCATTTCTCTAGTAATTCAGTATTCTCTCCACCTACCGGACTTGGCCTTCATACTAACAGGAACATAGTGCCTCTAAACTCTTGTTATCTCATTTTTGAATTGAGAATTAGCATGAATTTATAGCATAAGTTTGTTTTTGACAACCCTCCATCGGTGCACCTCTTATTCTGTATGTAAAACTATACTTGTGTTATTGCAAATCTGTATTGTCCTTTTATATATCATTTCTGTCACTGTTTCAAATCAAAAGTTTTCAATTTGTGATTCATTTTATTGGATTTCATTGATTGTTAGTATTGATAGAAATAAAGCCAATTATTTCTATGTTTTCTTTAAAAAGGTTTTGGTGTGTTCTACATTTGAATTTTAAAGCGTCATGTGGTTTATGTCCAATTTTATGCTGTGTTCATGTGATGTTGGACAATGCCTTAAATGAATCTTTTTCAATGGAATTGGAACAAAGCCTCCAATTCAGGAGAGTGTTGTGTGTTATAGATTCCTCAGTAGAACAATGCGACCATTGCGAAGATCCAGAATTCAAGTATATTCTATTGTACTTGGTGGTGAGTGGATGTCTTGGCAATGTCCAATAATACTGTATTGTTTCTATTTGTTTAAGGTCTAGTGCAAGCTAGAAAATTCCATAGCCAGTGAAATGCTTTGAAAGACAAATCTGCAACTAATCAGCGTTATTTCATTTTTTAAACTGTGGGAAGGTAAGTTGTATTTTTAACTGATATTTTACACCTTATCTAGGTGCCACATAAATCATGCAGTAATATTTTCAGTAATCTTTAAACATATGAATGGCTTGATAACTGTGATATTTGGCAGTGTTGCTTTTAAGAAAATATTCTGAGATCTTACATGCGTTGGTGTGTTTGAGAAGTAAGTAGGCTTGCATTATAATGCGGCAAATTGTTTCATTTTTCAATTTCCAAATGTAATTTTGATTTTTGTAAGCTTTTTATCTTCATGGAACAATACCATGCAAAATCTTTGTCAACAGTAAACTGTCAATTCTTGTTTTTGCTTATCTTTGTACATAGTTAATGGTGATACAAGCTATGTGTAAGAATTAATACAGAAATTCATGCAATGGAGGAAGCTTCAGGATCATCTAGAAGATGTCAGAATTGCCTAAATAAGGCCGGAGTTTAACAAACGAAAATTGTTTGTGAATTTGATTCCATACGTTAAAGCCAGTATTTATTCCTTGGCCCTAGACTGGAAAGCATAAGGAATGAGGCTAGCAGTATGACATCTGAGTCAAGCAGAAAGAGGTGGCAAGTTTTCCTTCCCTGAAGCATAATAGTTAAACAGTTGGGGCTTTTTTTTCTTAGCAGTAATTCTGATATAATCATCATTATCGGGTGCTAACATCACAAATTACCAGGTGCATTGAATTAATTTTCACAATATGCCATGGTAGGATTTAAACACAACTTCTGGTTTGCTGGTCCACTTTCATAACTGCTAGGTCACTCTACCCGTAAGTTTTAGAGCAAGTACAATGTACAGTCACATTGTAAATACATTCTAGTTGGAACTTTTATTAAAATTGTTGCCGCCTCAGAATCTGGACTTACATCTTAACAGGGCTGTGTCTGTCTTTGTACACCATGGACTGCAGCAGTTTAAGAAGGCAGCTCACACCACCTTTGCTTGGTCAGCATTTCTCCTTTGAATGTAAAAATTCAAGAATTACATCCTAATGCTGGTGTACAAATCAATCCATAGTGTATCACAATTAGTGCTAGTGGCTGCATATATGTTGAGTGTGCTATTCACAGTCATATCTGGGGATAATCAGATCTAGCTGTTCTGATCTTAGATATCTCCAGGACACTTGTTCTGAAGGAAGGTTTTAGTTACCCAAAACTGTGTGTAATTAGAGCTCGAGTGGTCTTTGCCTGGGGACACTTATCCTTCCCAAGCCATGAAGTCCAAAGCCAGAGAAACATGTCACATGATCCACACAACTCTTGCACTGAAATCTACCAGTCAGTAAAAATTTTCTGAATTAGGCATTCTGCTGTTAGCAGTGTCAAGCTCCTAATGGAACAGCTCTTCCACCTATGTAATGGAGTACAGTGTTTGGAATTAACTGGCCATGAAGTTAACAGGCTCTAATTGAATTGAGAAATGGATTCAGAGAACACCTTCTGAACAATTAGGAGGGAGTTCCTTATCAAGAGTAGCAAATATTTTACAGCAAAGACAATGCCTTCATCTTAGACTTCCTCTCAACTCTTTCCCCTGTCAGATGAACACATGGTGTTTTTCTTCCAGTGATGCTTTCTCAGCAAGTTTTTCTGGAACAGCTGAGAACAGCATATTCAGGCAATCAAATTTCATTGATCATGTCTGTGTTGAATGTGATATTGACTAGCTGCAAATTCTCTGTCAATCCTAGGCAAATGACTCTGATGCTTTGGCTTAGTCAATCAATAAGTTGGCGTTTTCCTTCTTTCCATTTGTTTTGCTTATTTGCCTGTAAAATGGATTCAGTCTACTTATTGAGCAGAGGCTGTGGACTTCAACAAGCGCCCATTGAAGCAGAAGGATTGTGAGGGTCAACACTTTACTCATCATCATCATCGTTGGCCTCCCTTGTAGACGAGGATGACTCTCTGCCACTCTCAGGGTGAGTCCATAGGTAGCTTACAGACTGATGCAGCTACCGCAGGCTCTGTTACATTTGGGACAGATGGGTAGGGTGTTGGTGTTGGTGTGGCAGCGCGTTCGTTTTTCTGTTTTCTCTTGTCTTCTGCTTTATTCTGACGTCAAGTGTTGAGGTGCTCAATGCCTTCCCAGATGCTTCAACTCCACTTTGCATGGACTTGGGCCAGTGATTCTCAGGTGTTTGCGGGAATGCCGCAATTCATCAATGAGGCCTTGAGGGTATTGTAATAACACGGGGTAAACCCCTCTGCTAATTTAAACCATGATTTGGAGGAGCCAGTGTTGGACTAGGGTGGACAAAGCTAAAAATCACACAACACCAGGTTTTACTCCAACAGGTTTATTTGGACCAGATGAAGAAGCAGTTCTTTGAAAGGTAGTGCCTCCAAATAAACCTGTTGGGATATAACCTGGTGTAGTGTAATTTAAACTAGACATACAGAAAAGCTCACCTTGCGCCGTAATCTGTGAAGTTTCGAGTGGCAAAGAACTATCCCAAATATCACTATTTAAATTAACAATTTTATTCTTTAAGTTGAAAAGGGAACATTAGACAACAACTATTTACAACTCCTTTCTCTTAAACTTATCTTTTACCTCCCGTTCTACAATACTGGTCTGATTAAAAGCCCCGATTAAGATTTATAAAAAAAAACACGTTTTAAAACCAGCCAGCTGTGTTGATTCTTCTCTGTAGATTTTCCTGGGTTGTTTTTCTTCGGTCTTCTGCTACATAAATTTCTTATGGACAGGTACCTTTCAGAGAGCTAATCTGTGAGTAGTTGGTTGATGCTTGACAGCTCTTTGCCTTTCTATGCTGTCCTTCCCAACTGTTAAAAATACCTGATTTTAGAAATGCCAAAACAATTAATTAGAATGGACGGCTCTGAGGTATGTCGGGAAGAGGTGTTGGAAATTCTGGAAAGGGTGAAAATAGCTAAGTCCCCTGGGCCTGATGGCATTTACCCTAGGATTCTCTGGGAAGCAAGGGAGGAGGTTGCAGAGCCATTGGCCTTGATTTTTATGTCCTCATTGTCTACAGGAATAGTGCCAGAAGACTGGAGGCTAGCAAATGTGGTTCCCTTGTTCAAGAAGGGGAGTAGGGATAACCCTAGTAACTATAGGCCGGTGAGTCTCACTTCTGTTGTGGGCAAAGTCTTCGAGAGAATTGTAAGGGATAGGATTTATGAACATCTGGATAGGAATAATGTGATCAAGGATAGTCAGCATGGTTTTGTGAAAGGCAGATCGTGCCTCACAAACCTTATTGAATTCTTTGAGAAGGTGACTAAGGAGGTGGATGAGGGGAAAGCGGTGTATATGGATTTTAGTAAAGCATTTGATAAGGTTCCCCATGGTAGGCTACTGCAAAAAATACGGAGGTATGGCATTGAGGGTGAGTTGGAGGTTTGGATTAGGAATTGGCTGGCTGGAAGAAGACAGAGGGTAGTAGTTGATGGTAAAGGTTCATCTTGGAGTGCCGTTACTGGCGGTGTTCCACAAGGATCTGTTTTGGGACCATTGCTGTTTGTCATTTTTATAAATGACCTGGAGGAGGGGCTAGAAGGTTGGGTGAGCAAGTTTGCGGATGATACAAAAGTCAGAGGAGTTGTTGACAGTAAGGAAGGATGTGTCAGGTTACAGCGGGATATAGAGAAGCTGCAGAGCTGGGCAGAAAGGTGGCAAATGGAGCTCAATGTGGGTAAGTGTGAGGTGATTCACTTTGGTATGAGTAACAAAAAGATGGGGTACTGGGATAATGGTCGGATACTTGGTAGTGTGGATGAGCAGAGGGATCTTGGTGTCCATGTACACAGATCTCTGAAAGTTGCCACCCAGGTAAATAGTGCGGTGAAGAAGGCATATGGCGTACTGATTTCTATTGGTAGAGGAATTGAGTTCCGGAGTCCTGAGGTCATGTTACAGTTGTATAAGACTCTGGTGCGGCCGCATCTGGAGTACTGTGTGCAGTTTTGGTCGCCATACTATAGGAAGGATGTGGAGGCACTGGAACGGGTGCAGAGGAGGTTTACCAGGATGTTGCCTGGTATGGTAGGAAGATCCTATGAGGAAAGGCTGAGGCACTTGGGGCTGTTTTCATTGGAGAAAAGAAGGTTTAGGGGTAACTTGATAGAGATGTACAAGATGATTAGGGGTTTAGATAGGTTGACCATGAGAACCTTTTTCCACGTATGGAGTCAGCTATTACGAGGGGGCATAGCTTTAAATTAAGGGGTGGTAGGTATAGGACAGATGTTAGGGGTAGATTCTTTACTCAGCGAGTCGTGAGTTCATGGAATGCCCTGCCAGTAGCAGTGGTGGACTCTCCCTCTTTATGGGCATTTAAATGGGCATTGGATAGGCATATGGAGGATAGTGGGCTAGTGTAGGTTAGGTGGGCTTGGATCGGTGCAACATCAAGGGCCAAAGGGCCTGTACTGCGCTGTATTTTTCTATGTTATATGTTCTAAAACATCGGACCATCTCATTGGTTTGATGTCATCAAAACATTAAAATTCAAATTCGATTGGAGTTTGGTTTCTTAGGGCATAATGTAAACTGATTGGCTGAATTTCAATTTATTGTGTACTATGAAACGCAGCTCCAGCTATTTGTTTCATAACCAAATGTTACATTTTCACATATTTCGGCACATGCTGTGCTTTCAGTTAGCCCTTGCCAGCTTTCACACTCTCTTAAAGGTACAGTACACACAACACCTTCATATCAATATCATTGAAGCACTTGCTCTGTCCACCTGGGGCTCTCTGACCATTTCAAAGCTTGGAAGCTTGAGGAGTCATCGGTCCTGGTAACTATAGGGGATTCCCTCTGGTGTCTAGATTAGAGTGGTGCTGGAAAAGCACAGCTGTTAAGGCAGCATCCGAGGAGAAGTAAAATCGATGTTTCGGGCAAAAGCCCTTCATCCGTCAGGGCAGAGGAAATGACCTGGGAGTTGCAGTGGAAGAGGGACTCCCTGAGATTCTTGTAGAGAGAGGAGGAAAGCTTCTTCAAGCAAGGCATCCCCTCTGGTGTCAACCATTGTAAAAATTGTCAGTAAGGACTTTCTCAACTGTCTCCTCCCTGTGGTTGAGGAACTCTTCCCAGAATCTCACTGTGACTTCCAGCCATAGAGGGGCACAATGGACATGATTTTTACCACATGACAGCAGTAGGAGAAGTGCAGAGAAAAGAACCTATCCAGTACATGGCCTCCTTCGAACTTTACAAAGGCCTTTGACATTGTCAACCAGGAAGCACTTTATTCGTCGGGAACAGGCCAACTTGGGGTGGGTGCTTGCTGATTAATGGATACACTGGTCTCTCCTGCTGTCATAGATATCTCAAAGAACCATTTTCTGTACGAATGAAATTGGATTTGTGACTCGTAGTTGCTACCTCTTGTGTTTTGTTAGTGTTCTACTATGAAACTGGACTGTTGTCTCCAGGGCATAAATTTTTGGAACCTTGGGTTGCCCAAATATCAGGGTTCCTCTTTCAACCTCCCAGGTTAAATGAAAAGAAAGGCAAAGCACAATGTATTAAAGTAAGCCACATGGTCAGAGTGAGGGAGATTTTGCAGGAACGAGACTGACAGAGTGAATAACTGCGAATTTGGGTCAAAGTGGGAATTCAACTAATAAATCTTTTGTAAATTTAATTAAAGAATAAAAGTCAGAATCATACTTAGAACCAATTGATTTTAAGGACGTAAAAATAGCCTGTTTAAACAAGCAGTTCTCAGTCAAACACATAGAATTCGTTGCCTGAATTTGGTGTTGATTGCTATAGCAGGAAGGTAAGAACAATAAATTACTCATCAGAGTTCTCCATATTAGAAGGGGTTGCTCAAAGCATGTGGTCAGAATAAGCCACACGGTCAAAGAGTGGGGAAGACTTTGCCAGAGTGACACAGGTGAGGTGCCGGAGGACTGGAAAATTGCTCATGTTGTCGCCTATAGAAGAAGGATAGTAGGGATATTCCGGGTAACTACGAACCAATGAGTCTGACGTCAGTGGTGGGAAAGTTGCTGGAGAAGGTACTGAGGGATGGGATCTATTTATATTTAGAAAAAATTGGCTTATCAGTGATAGGCAACATGGTTTTGTGTGGGGGAGATTGTGCCTTACTGACTTAATAGAGTTCTTTGAAGAAGTGACCAAGTTGATAGATGAAGGAAGGGCTGTTGATGTCATGTACATGGACATTTGATAAGGCGTTTGATAAGATTCCTCGTGTTAAACTAATAGAGAAAGTGAAGTCACATGGTTTGTAGGGTGTTCTAACTAGGTGGATAAAGAACTCGTTGAGCAATAGGAGACAGAGAGTAGTAGTTGAAGAAAGTTTCTTGAAATGGAGAAAGCTGTACATCTCTATGACTGTGACTCTATGGTGTTCCACAGGGGTTAGTGTTGGGGCCACTGTTGTTTGTGATATACATAAATGATCTGGAAGAGGGCACTGTTGGTATGATCAGCAAGTTTGCAGATGACATGAAGATTTGTGGAGTAGCAGAAAGCATAAGGGACTGTCAAAGAAGACAGGAGGATTTAGATAGACTGGAGAGTTGGGTGGAGAAGTGGCAGATGGAGTTCAATCCAGACAAATGTGAGGTGATGCATTTAGGCAAGTCTCATTCTAGAGCGAATTATACAATGAATGGAAGATCCTTGGGAAAAGTTGATGAGCAGAGAGATCTGGGAGCGCAGGTCCATTGTACCCTGAAGGTTGCTGCAGAGGTGGATAGAGTGATCAAGAAGGCATATAGTATGCTTGCTTTCATTGGACGGGGTATTGAGTACAAGAGCTGGCAAGTCATGTTAAAATTGTATAAGACATTGGTTTGGCCGCATTTATAATACTATGTACAGTTCTGGTCACCACGTTACCAAAAGCATGTGGATGCTTAGGAGAGGATACAAAGAAGGTTTACGAGGATGTTGCCTGGTATGGAAGGTGCTAACTATGAAGAGAGGTTGAGTGAGTTAGGTTTATTTTCATTAAAAAAACTGAGGTTGAGGGGGGACCTGATTGAGGTTTACAAAATCGCGAAGGGTATAGACAGGGTGGATAGAGATAAGCTTTTTCCCCAGGGTGAAGGATTCAATAACGAGAGGTCACACTTTCAAGATGAGAGGTGAAAAATTTAAGGGGGATACACGCGGCAAGTACTTCACACAGATGGTGGTGGGTGTCTGGAACGTGTTGCAAGCAGCAGTGGTAGAGACAGGCATGGTAGCTTCATTTAAGATACATCTGGACAAATGCATGAGTAGGATGGGAGCAGAGGGATACAGATGCTTAGGAATTGGGCGACAGATTTAGACAGTAGATTTGGATCAGCTCAGGCTTGGAGGGCCGAAGGGCCTGTTCATGGGCTGTAAATTTTCTTTGATCTTTTCTTTGTTCTTTGAGTTAAAGTGACTACCAGGGAATTTGGGTCAAAGTGAAGACTTGGAGCAGAGGGAGAAAGTGGTGCTTCAATTAAGGCTTACTATAAGAAAGTCTCTCGAACAAGAGGCAAGCTGGAGAAGAAATGTGGCATGGATGAAGTGGTCAACAGCAGCATGACATTGTAAGTGCAGGTAAAGCATCTGATTGGTGAGTAGGTTTGGGTAGTGTTTTCAGTCTTCAAAGTGAATGTTGGGTAGTTAGTTTGTGTTCACATCTTGTTACCTTTTCATTGCAGCTCATACTTATTCTGACTGGCAAATAGTTTTTGGAGTTATGGGATGGAGGTTAAGAAGGGTAAAACAAAGTGATTCCTTTGGAAAATGTGAAGTCATGGACGTGCCATGTGTCACAATTAAATACATCGATAGGAAGTGTCACCAGCTTTATAAGGTTAAGTTCAGGGATTTGGAACTTGGTCGGTGGCTAGAGTTACTGTTGTGACTCCATAAGGCAGAGGACTACTTTGATAACATATATAGGGAGGTGGTCACACAGTAGATTGAAGTGTACTGGCAGAGAGAGAATGGATGATTACCAGGTGTCTAAGAAAATGATGCAAGAAGTGCAGGAGTCCCTGAGTGTATTGTATTGCTAATTGTTTCAAGAATGAATTGATATAGCACTTTGGGCTAAAGGGATCAAAGGACGTGAGGGGAAAGCGGGAATTGTGTGACGGTGCTGTCACTTTAAAAGGTTATTTTGTCCATGGATTTTTTTTGAAGAGAGGTCGTAAAGGCAGAGATGCCGAAGTGTCTAGGGTGCTTAACAGTTTAACAATGGAAGGAGAGTGGCCAGTTCTCCTGGTTCAGGGTATTCTAGTTTTTCTTTTAGCTGTAGCAGTCACAATGATGTTGGAGTCCAGAAGAGATGCAAGCTTCAGTAGAGGATTCCTCTGACTTTCTCTGAAATCTCTGTCTGGATGTTGTTCCCACCTCCCTGTAAGAATCTGTATTTGAATTTACCTTTTTGCCAAGGATGTTGTTGTATTGCAACAGTTAATTAGTAATAGTTACTGTATCGGATTGGTTAAGTTTTTCAATAGTTATTCTAAATTCTGTTTTTTTTTGTTCGTGTTTCAATTGTAGTGTTTAAATAAATTGTTTTGCTTAAAGCTGAGTAGTTTGATCAGTTGCATCACACCTGGAACACCCACTTCCCATCTGCCTTTAAAATAAGAAAAAGTTAGGGTCTAGGCTATCTTCTTAAAATACTTTGAGGGGTTTTGGCCTGGTCAATAACAATAGGCTGTTGAGTAGGATGATCAGCCATGATCATAATGAATGGCAGAGCATACTTAAGGGCTGAATGACCTACTCCTCCTATTTTTGACGTTTCTACTAACAACAATTGTAGGAAGAATAATGAGATCTTCAAAACAGATTTTGGGCAATTAGGAAGTAAATTAGAAAGCAGGAATTTAAGTGTAGTAATCTTAGTTACAGAAAATGCCACGTGCTTCTAAGGATAAGAACAATTGCACATTTAGAGCAGTAGAATCACAGAATCCAGACAATGTGGAAGCAGGCCAATCGACCTATTGAGTCACATTATCCCTCCAATAAGCATCCCACCCAGACCAAGCCCCTACTCTATCCCTGTAACCCTGCATTTCCCATGGCCAATCCACCTAACCTGCACATCTTTGGACTGTGGGAGGAAACCGGTGCACCCGAAGGAAACCCGTTCAGATGTGGGCTGAATGTGCAAAGTTCACAGAGGCGGTTGCCCGAGGCAGGAATCAAGCCTGGGTCCCTGGTGCTGTGAGGTAGCAGTTCTGACCACTAGGCCACCCTATGTTGAAGCTTACTGGAGGACCTGCTATTTTCGATCTAATATTATGTAATAATGAAAGGTTAATTGAATTTTGGTTTTCTCAGTGTTGTATGAACCTTTGGAATTCTCTATCCTAGAGGTTATGGATGCTCATCTTTGAGTATTTGTAAGGTAGAGATAGATAGAATTCTGATTATTAATGGTATAATTGTTAGGAGGATGGACTGGGTAAAAGAGGCATTGATGTATTTGATCAGCCATTATTGTATCAAATGGCAGGGCAGTTTTAACAGGCTGAAAGGTGTAGTCCTGACCCTATGTTCCTATGTTTGGCACTAGTTTGGTTATAGGAATTGCTGGAAGGATGAATATTTCGACACCAGTTTGTCTTTGGAATCAACATCATGTTTTTGTTTTGTCATATTTTATTTCTTTACCCTTCAAATCTCCCTAGGTATACACTAGACAGTGGAACTGTTTAACCATACCGAGGAGTTTTGATTCATGAATGATTTTAGGCCGAACCTTCTCAAAGTTTCTCTGAAGCTTAAACATCTGTAGCACACAATAAAGAGGATGGTACAGACTTCTGTAGGACACAGGCTTGCATACGTTGGTGAAATGGTTGAACTCATTTAGGCTAAATCAGTAATATGGTCCAATGCTAAAGGAGTAAGTGAGCAGAAGACCTGGTGTTGTATGTATTAAATCTTTGAAGATTTAAATAAAGATGTAATTACTAAATATTGAGATAAGGAGGAAGTGATTATTTTGTTTAATAATAATTAAATGTTTTTTAGAGAAAATTATTGTACTTGACAAACTTCAGATTACTTTGGTTATATTGGAGAAATATAGTGGATATGATTAGAATGATTGAAGGATTGAATGGAGAAGCACAACTGTTTTCAGCTGTCTCGCAAACTGCTAGAATTTACAAAGTTGTGATTTTCTAGAAGGAGCTGGCTGAATGGATATGTCAATATTCCTGGATGAGCGAAGGTGGAATTTCTGCTTTGTGCCTTTCCCCCTTAATCCATGAGTTTCTGGATTTTTTTTTCAATTTGCTTTCAGTTTCCTCTCCATCCTTTTTAAAGGTTCTGACTAGATAAGGTAGTATTAATTCCACCAAGACAACTGCTTCTCATTGAATTGGCAGCAATTTATATGTGAGCAGATTCAGTAAGATTTCCATACTTGTGTTAAAAGGAGTATCACAATCAAATCCAATCATTCGCCATCTGATGTCCATGTATTGTCAGAGTCATGCTGGATTGTAATTATGAAAAAGGGACTTATTTCTACAATCTCTCTTAGGAATGCTTCACAGCATACCACATATGCAGTGAATTACTGAAATAAACATCAACCTTCGATGTAGCCAAGCTGTACAAGTTTTATAAACAGCATCCTCACTGATTCCTCCTCTCCTTCATCAAACCAACCTACTGTAGTTGGCACTCTGACCATTTATAGTAGGCGTACTGCTGCAACAGCTGAGAACAGCTTACTTTCACAGATTGCAAATCAAACCACAACCTTCAACAATCTTTGTGGCTTGATGTCATTTATTTTGGAGAAATATTTTTGTTACTTGGCTTGGTATAAGATGAATCATTTATAATAAAAAATTAACCTTAAAACACACACAGCAATAAATAAGTAATTTCTTTCTGTTCAATATGATGAATATTTTCTTTTCAAAAATCTCATGGTTTTCACCAATGGAGTTGTAGTAGGAGTTCAACAACTTTGGTCCATAGAAACTCAGCGAGTGACTGAAAGTGTTAAAAGTATTAGATGAATTAATTACGCTGGGTATTTCAGTGAACATTTACGAAGTGTATGCACTGTTTCCTTTATGACTCATGTGGACAACTTACTACTTTGTTATTTGTTATCCCTTATTTGCTCAGTATGATACTTTTTCTTCTTGACATTATTTGATCTGATTCACATACAATGGAAAATTGTATCCTTTCCTGCGCTGCTGAACACTTAGAAATGACTCCAGATGACTGAAAATAGGTTTCCCATTCTGACATTCTGAGATCCCAAACACTGTTCATCAAGAGCAAAAAGTGATATTAATTCTTGTTCCAACAGCAACTGTGTGTCTGCAATGAATAATTATGCACACAAAAATCATCCAGTAAACAGGCAGCCAGTGATGCATGTTATTTCATTTTCTTTGGAAAATTATTTATAAAATGAATGCCTATTATTAGAATATTATCCTAGGTTCAGCTGTCACCATCCTCGTGTGCATCACACAAGTGGAATTACCCTAAGTCCCAAAATATGTTAAATGTAATAATTATAATGCAAAATCTTGTTTCTTGGATTGCATTTTATTATGTTATTAAGCTGGGTGACATTTTTAAACTTGTTTGTCATTTACAGTTGTGCTTATATGTTTACATCAGTAAATTCTAAACATAATTAATCTGTGACAAGTTTATATGCCTTTTAAAATTCTTAATTTGTTTGTCTTAAACATTATGATTTTGTGCAGTTTTTTTGTAAACTTTGAAAAATGTTGTATCATATTCTGTGTAGCATTAAATAGCGACCAGTTGTTATGATTGTTCAGAGATGGGTATCAAGAACAGATGTGAAATAAATTGTTTTTGTCTTTAGCTCGTGCCTCAGCTGGCAGAGTGCTAAATTTCGCTTGATATTTTTATCCAAGAGGATTTTCTGAATCATGCTTTCCAATAAAAAAAATTAATTTCTTAATGCTGTATGACAGCATCAGATGATGGTACAGTGGTAATATCACTGAACTAGTAATCTGGAGGCCCAGACTAATGTTGTGTGGACATGGGTTCAAAAACCGTCACAACGGCTGGTGGAAATCCAATTCACTTAATATACATGAATATAAAACTAGTCAATAATAGAGACCATCATGAATTTCATCAAGTTGTAAATATTCATTTGGTTTATTCAGAAAATCTTCCTAATCTAGTTTACATGTGACTCCAGACTCATAGTAATGTAGTTGATTGTTAATTCCCCTCTGAGAAGGACTAGCAAGCCACTCATTTCAAGGGACATTAGTCGCCTTGCCAATACATAAAACAGCAAGTCTTGCACTCCAAAACACATCTTATTTTCAGTTACGTTTCGGTTCCATGCTGAATTAAGCAAATTTGAGGAGCAGTCGAGGATATCAAAATTGGCCACTGGTGTATATGTGTCTTCTCACTTTCTGAATCATTTGCCAGGTAATTTTGTTGGAAAGTGCATCTGAGAAGCTAGAATGAAGGTAGGCTGAAGCCCATGTTCTAACAATTTATCAACACTGTCAAAGTTCAGCAAAATGTAGTCTCTGGGCGTCTGTAAATCTGTACACCACCCCCCCCCCCCCCCTCCACCATGAGAGGAACTGCATTGAAGTGTGAAAAAAAATTCAACAATCAAATTTTTTTTACAGTAAAGAAAATAACATTGACAATTGGCTGTCTTTGCAATCTCTAATTTAAACATCCTTCCAAATCATATGTATTTTATTTAATAGCTTTCTATCACTATTCAACAAAAGACCTCTGCTTCTATTGGTTTTATGTGACATCCATAGCGAGTATGTTATTATCTTGATATAAAATACATTTTACGTATATGTAGTGCTTCCATGTGAAAGAAACCTCTCTACAGCAGACTATCAAGAAGAAGATGGAGGAATAAGTATTGGTGAGGTTTAAAAGATATTTGGATAAGTACATGAATAAGAAATGTTTGGAGGGGTATGGGCCAAGCACAGGCAGGTGGTGCTCGTTTAGTTTGGAGTTATGGTTGGCATGGACTGATTGGACCGAAGGGTCCGCTTTCATGCTGTATGACTCTGACTGTATATGCAGGATGGTGATAGGCATGGCCAAAATCAGGAATATACTGGAGAATTTCAGTGGTCCCAGATAAGAATTTCAGAGGCAGAGACGTAGTGACTGTGTAAATACAGCATTCATTGGCAAAGTTGAGAAAACAAGAAGTAAACAGTAATCTAGGATGGAATTTTTCGGGCCAGTCTGAGCTGGCAGGTCAGGGGAACTTAGTTGAAATGGATGCAGAAATTCAGTTTCAGTATAATGACTTGTAATTATGCTATTAAGTTCTCAGAACTTTTCACACAGATCCTGATTTCATAAGTTTCATCATCGAGAACCTCTTTGATTTATTATCATATCATGAAAATTCATTAACACACCAGCCTGCTAAGATTTCATTTGGGAGTATAATCTTAGCCAAAATGGGAACTGCTTGAGTTCACAATCTTGATGAGGCACGTATCTGATGGGGTAGACTTTTTTCCTTCAAGCAACCGTGTGTACACACATTTCAGTTACTTAGCTCCTTCATAACAATAGCATTTACAAATGGATAGTGTTAGTGTTGAAGCCTCTTCCTGTTGATTGGCTCATAAGTCTCGCACATAGGTTGTCTGACTGGTTATAGTGTTCTATGAAGCCCAAACTATTGAACAAATCTGCCCAATTGGGGCAAACTCTCACTGGGAGCATGAAGCTTGAGTAAACAGTAGTACATACCCTGCAGAGTGTAGCAGATCATTCATCCTCTTGCATTGGAGCTAGGGTCTCTTGAGTTGCAGAAAGTCAAGTGCTGCCTGGATGCCATTTAAATATGGCACCATGATGTTGGAATCTGGAAGATTCCAGTGGGCTTCAGAATTTACTGCATGTACAAAATGGTGTTTTATCTGTTCATGCATTATGCAATGAGCTGAGAAAAACATAATTGCTAAAAACTTGACCTGAAGTCCAGTTCCTCGTGTTTTTATGCTTGTCTCCACACTTTAACGCAAAGAAAGGACAATAACCCGCTCTGATGAAGAGACATCTAGTCTCAGCGTTAGCTTGCTCTCTCTATGGATGCTGCCTGACCTGCTGTGATTTCCAGCGGTTTTTTGTTTTCAAAAAGCCCTGGAGTCAGAGGGTAGAGATATTGTATATCTGAAATACTTAGTTTAAAAAAAATCTCAATTCTGAATAGTGAACCAAGATCCTGGAAGAATTTGAAAATTGTAGTAAGAGAATTTAAGTTTGGGGACATGAAGACTTCAGTGGTACTGAGCAAAGATAAGATACTGATTGTTGGGAACTTGCATAAGAGAACATAGCTGACAAGAGTTCTGGGTCAGATTCTGTCATATAGTACACAAACTCCCCAAATATATGTTCATAGAGTCATAGAGATGTACAGCATGGAAGCAGACCCTTCTGTCCAACTTGTCTATGCCGACCAGCTATCCCAACACAATCTAGTCCCAACTGCCAGCACCCGGCCCATATCCCTCCAAACCCATCCTATTCATGTACCCATCCAACTGCCTCTTAAATTTTGCAATTGTACCAGCCTCCACCACTTCCTCTGGCAGCTCATTCCATACACGTACCACCCTCTGCATGAAAACGTTGCCCTGTAGGTCTCTTTTATATCTTTACCCTCTCACCCTAAACCTATGCCTTCTAGTTCTAGACTCCCTGACCCCAGGGAAAAGACTTTGCCTATTTACCCGATCCATGCCCCTCATAATTTTGTAAACCTCACCCCTCAGCCTCCGACATTCCATGGAAAACAGACCCAGCCTGTTCAACGTCTCCTTATAGCTCAAATCCTCCAACCCTGGCAACATCCTTGTAAATCTTTTCTGAACCCTTTCAAGTTTCACAACATCTTTCCAATAGGACGGAGACCAGAATTGCATGCAGTATTCCAACAGTGGCCTAACCAATGTCCTGTACAGCCGCAACATGACGTCCCAACTCCTGTACTCAATACTCTGACCAATAAAGGAAAGTATACCAAACGCCTTCTTCACTATCCTATCTACCTGCAACTCCACTTTCAAAGAGCTATGAACCTGCATTCTTTGTCCAGCAACACTCCCTAGGACCTTACCATTAAGTGTATAAGTCCTGCTAAAATTTGCTTTCCCAAAATGCAGCACCTCGAATTAAATTCCATCTGCCTCTTCTCAGCCCATTGGCCCATCTGGTCAAGGTCCTGTTGAAATTTGAGGTAACCTTCTTCGCTGTCCACTATACTTCTAATTTTGGTGTCATTTGCAAACTTACTAACTATACTTCTAATGGTCACATCCAAATCATTTATGTAAATGACAAAAAGTAGTGGACCCAGCACCGATCCTTATGGCACTCCACTGGTCACTGGCCTCCACTCTGAAAAACAACCCTCCACCACCACCTTCTGTCTTCTACCTTTGAGCCAGTTCTGTATCCATATAGCTAGTTCTCCCTGTATTCCGTGAGATCTAACCTTGCTAATAAGTCTCCCATGGGGAACCTTGTCCTCAAATTTCTGTAAACCTTTCACTGACCGAAATTAGTTGGCTTTATTCCAATTATTGTTGCTGTATAATCAGTTCTGACTAGATACTGGTGGTACTCAGTAGGGAATGGAAATTGCTTCATGAATAACATATGCCAAAAATTGTTTTATAAACATGAAAATTGCACCATAATGATTCAGCATCCCTATTCTTTGTGACTGATGCAAAATCTCATCTGTCTGTCTTCTCACCATACTCCTTCATATTTCCAGTTTCTGAAAACAATAGATTATTTTAACAATTAGATTATTTAGTTTTAGTATTTCACGTGGACTTTAGAGAGATGGTGCAGCTTGTACTACTCTTCCAGAAGATGATCTATTTAGCAAAATAACTATTTTAGTAATCATTCTGGAGCAAACCATAATGATTGAGCTTTTATATTTTCTGATTTACTGAACCTTTACTTGTAAGGTCAGGAATCCAGCTTCAGGTTGATACCTTCTACCTCTCAGCATCTTTGACCTTGGTTAAGGTCTGCCAGTGAAGTGTCTGAGTGGCATTTGATCTGACCAGCCTTCTCTGTCAGGGAGAGGGCCTCTTGCTCGATCTCCAACTTGTGGGTGAAACCTCTTCCCCCCCCCCCCCCCCCCCCCCCCCCCCCCCAGCCCCCAGCTGCTAC
Source organism: Chiloscyllium punctatum (assembly GCF_047496795.1). Lineage (NCBI taxonomy): Eukaryota > Metazoa > Chordata > Chondrichthyes > Orectolobiformes > Hemiscylliidae > Chiloscyllium > Chiloscyllium punctatum. The sequence goes on along the minus strand of NC_092746.1, from coordinate 118,070,269 downwards.
TAAATACCTCCCCAAGAGTCTAAGGTCAGAATACTATTAGGTGGACTGATTTGAGGGTAGTTCTAGTAACTTGAATTATATAATTACCAACAAATATAACAAAATTAAAATGTTTTTGTCCTTTTCAATTATCAGTTAAAGTACTTGACACTCTGATACCTTTACTGTAGGTCAATAGAATGAAATCAACTCCCTTTTAAGTTTGCTCAGTGAATTACTCTGTTAGTGATTTTAATTTTGTCACAGACATATGATTTTCATGTCTTGAGAGAGGCTATGTATTCTCCCACAGCTAGATTGGCACAGCCTCAAGTGTGCAGACAGCCTCTGAGCTCAGAAAAACGAGAAGTGTGAAAATGAACCATAATTTAGCCAATTCAGGAGAATCAAATTTCTGGAACTGAGATCTGATACCACAATTTTTTTCTTTGGAGCAATGTCAAATTTCAGATACAAATCACTAAAACTGAAAAGTGAATGATTCTCTGAAAAAAGACTCTGATTTGATACAGAAGTTGAATTGTCAATCTTTGATTACATTAGTCTCAATGGATTTAGAGGAGGGAAGATAACTTGAGTAAGTACCTTGGGAGGTTTGGAGATGGGAATAATTGGACTTGCAGAAAATGTTTCTCCTGTGTGAAAAGGATGTAATTAGTGTAATTGCGCTGTGAAGCATGAATGTGGTGGAACAGTGGGATGCATTAATTTTGAAGTTAAAGTAATTTGGGACTTGATGTTGAATTTCATGTTGTGTTGCTGACCACTTCCTATAATGCAGTAGACATTGATGAAAGTTTTTTTTACATAATGGGTATAATTATCTGCTGTCCCAAATAAGGTCAGCCCAAACTACACATAACACCCCAACTGACAAGGTGAATCCTGGAGGGGATGCACTTGACCTGCAGGAAGAAATATGGCCCAAAACCCTGGTCTAGAGGGACATTGATTCCTAGATGCGGCTGCAATCAAGTATCTGACTATGACCAACCCCTGGACTGAAATCAGACAAACCCCTTGACTGATGGTGACAACACCCTCACTTCACTAAGGACCAGTCCTTTTTGACTTTTAGACATTGGTTAAAGCATGTGCAATGTGTTTGCCATGTAAGCTGCTGTCATCTGCTGAAGTGTGACATTGACTTTGCATGGTGCTCAACAGCAACATATCCACCCCGTCCACTGCTAAGCCACAATCCATAAAATGCATCCTGTTTAGATGCATGTGTCTCTCTACAGTCAAAGCAAAGCAACAGAAGCATATAAAGTATAAAGTCCCTGAGCTCCAAAGCAGATGAAGTCTGGTAAGAATTGGTCCAAAAACTGCCATCAGGATTTGGAGAGGCTGCTGGCTTAGTGACATTCACCCGTATGGATGAAGGGTTGAAGAGCATGGAAATGGTGGTGACACAATAGTTAGTTAAAGATTCAGAGGACAAAAAAAGCAGTGAGCTGCTGCTGCCAAGTAACTGCTGAGTTTTATGTCAGTTATTGGCACCATCTAGTTTTTAACAGAATAAAGGGACAAATGGGAGCTTTGTAGCAATGAGGTAAGATGAATTAATAATGAAATTTAAATGCATTGAATTAAGATGAGCTGCAGATCATCAGCAAGATTCAAAACTTGCAGTTTAAACCTCAGGAGGTAAACTGGAATTTTTATGTCAGAAATCTAATGTTTTCATTCTTCGTACTTCCTTGCTAAATTGCTGTAAAATGCTTGAACATTCGACTGGACAGCATTCAAACTGAGAGCCAGCACTTTGTCTAGCTTCTATGAGGTCACTAAGGTATCTGGAGATATGCTCCCTTGAAAATTTGAAAGAATGAAATGTTCCCTGCAGAGGTGTTTGGAATCATTGAGTCTGTCCTCTCATTCACATGGTTGGTGTAAATGTGGATGGTCTATGTAGAACTGTTGAAACCACTGTCCCTAAATGTTGCTTGTAGCCTCTGTTTTGCTGCCTGAAAGTGCAGTGTCTTGATTGCAGTTGTCAACATCACATTCAAGGATCCCTAACATCTAGTGTTATGATCAGACCAGGAGTTGGCTGCTTGGCCATTACAACTTACTGTATCTTTGGGAGGTTTGAGAGGCTGTTCAAACTTCAAATTGGTGCATCATCACCAGGTCCAAGAGCTATAAAGACAATCAAACAGATACTTAAAGGTGTAATGAGCATATATTGACTAAAAATTCAAGACTATTAACAGTACAGCGTCACCAATTCAAATATATGCTCTTTTTTTCTTCCTTAGGTAAGTATTTTTATCCACATAATGAGCAAAAGGAAGAAGCAGGAAATTGGCAATTAATGAAGCTCATATGAAGAGCCAGCACAGGCAGAGTGATTCCTTCCCATTGTGACTTAAACACAGTCCTGACATCTGCAACCAGGGGCCTGTTTTTTCATTTTTTTATTCACTGAGTGAGGGCATCGCTGGCTAAACCAGCATTTAATGCCTATTCCTATTTGCCTAGAAGTCCACAGGTTTGTAGTCACATGTAGGCCAAACCAGGATGGCAATATCCTTCTCTATAGGGCATTAGTGAACCAGATGGGTTTTCCCAACAATTGCCAATGATTCATGGTCACCATTAGACTCTTAATTCCAGATTTTTATTGAATTCAGATTCCACCATCTGTCATGACAGGATTTCAACCCAAATCTCTGGATTAATAGTCCAACGATAATGCCACTAGGCCATCGTATTTGGTTCTCTTTTAGAATCCCTACAGTGTGGAAACAAGCCCGTCAGCCCAACAAGTCCACACGGATCCTCCGAAGAGTAATCTACCCAGACCCATTACCCCACCCTATATTTACCCCTGACTATTGCACCTAACCTACACATTCCTGAACACAATGGGCAATTTAACATGGCCAATTCACCTAACCTGCACATCTATTTGGATTGTGGGAGGAAACCGGAGCATCTGGAGGAAGTTCACGCAGACACAGGGAGAACGTGTGAACTCCACACAGACTGTTGCCCAAGGCTGGAATCTAACCAAGATCCCTGGCGCTGTGAAGCAATAGTGCTAACTACTGAGCCACCATGCCACCCAAATCTTTAATCTTGAAGACTGTCTGATTATCTACAGGGGTGTGTGGGCCTAGAGGTCCTAAACCTGTTGAGAGTAGCATGCCTAATTGAAGGCTCACCCTCTTCGATTTGGACTTCGGGCAAAGTAGAGTTGGAGGGACTGGTCGCTCCAGGTTTCATGAGAGGAAGCTTTTGGGGATTCTTCATGAGGCTCCCTATGGGTATCTGCTGACCTTCCAGTCTCCCTGAAAAGAAGGGTCACATGGAATGAGGTTCACATCCCTTTTCCTCTCTCACTTGCCATTGACGCTGAGCATCTCTGGCTAGAGCAGTGGACTTATCCAGCAGCCACTGAATGTCCTGTTCCAGGATCAACATGGCAGTAGTCAGTCTGTCCATGCAGACAGCCACATTCATGCATGGTGGTGGAGCAGCAGGGAATTGATGTGGTTGGTGGATTTGTCCATCCTTGGATCCAGTTTACTTTATTCATGTTCCTGATCCCCTCTGTGCATTTTGAGGAAGTCATTAAAGGCCAAAACCATGTGGTTATCATCTTCTTGGTTTCTAGCATTCTGAATTCCAGAGACCTGGTTGCGGTTTCTCTCTGAATTGAATTGAACTTATTGTCACGTGTACTGAGGCACAGTGAAAAGCTTTGTCTTGCAAGCAATACAGGTAGATCAAATAGTTAAACAGCATAGATAGGTAAATAATAGGTTAACAGTGGCAAAACCAAAACACAGGTACAGGTGAATGCTAAGAGTTTGAGTCCATTCAGTATTCTAACAACAATAGGGTAGAAACTGTTTCAAAATTGGCTGGTGCGTGTGTTCAGGCTTTTGTACCTTCTCCCTGATGGTAGAGATTGCAGAAAGGCATTGCCAGGGTGGGATGGATCTTTGAGAATGCTGGCAGCCTTTCCTTGACAGTCGGGTAGATGGATTCTATAGATGGGAGGTTGGTCTTTGTGATTGTCTGGGCCAGGTTCACAACTCTGTTAGCCATCTCCAATCTTGAATGGTACAGTTGCCATACCAGGTAGTGATACTTCCAGACAGATTGCTCTTGATGGCGCACTTATAAAAGTTGGCAAGAGTATTCTCCATCTTGCCAAATTTCCTCAGCTGCTTGAGGAAGAAGAGACATGATTGGGCCTTTGTAACCAGTGCGTCCACATGAAGAGTCCAAGAAAGCTTGTTGTTGATGACCACTCCCAGGGGCTTATCACTCTCCACTCATTCCCCCCTCTGCTGTTAATATGTGGGGGGCATGAGTAACATTCTGCTGAAAGTCAATAATAAGTTTCTTGGTTTTGCTGGCCTTGGGAGCTCGGTTGTTCTCAGTGCACCATTTTTCCAGGTCTTCCACCTCCCACCTGTAGTCTGTTTCATTGCCATTTGAGATTCGACCGACTATGGTGGTTTCATCAGCGAACGTGTAAATGGCATTAGTCTGGTATTTGGCGATGCAGTCATGGGTACACAGTGAGTACAGTATTGGTCTGAGTACGCACCCCTGGGGGGCTCCAGTGTTGAGTATTAGTGAGGATGAAATATTGTCCTTAGTCTTCACTGATTGTGGCCTGTGGGTCAGGAAACTGAGGATCCAGTTTCGGAGAGTGGGGCTTAGTCCGAGATCACTAAGTTTAGTAACTGGTCTTGAGGGGATAATAGTATTGAAGGCTGAACTGTAGTCAATGAGTAGGATTCTTACGTAGCTGTTCTTGGTGTCAAGATGTTCCAGGGAGGAGTGAAGGGCAAGTGATATGGCATCTGATGTGGATCTATTGGTCTGATAGGCAAATTGGACTGGGTCAAGAGTAGTGGGGAGTCTGGAGTTGATTAATGCCATGAACAACCTTTCAAAGCACTTCATGACCACCAAAGTTAGGGCCACTGGGTGGTGGTCATTGAGACATGCTGCATGAGCCTTCTTAGGCATAGGGATAATGTTGGCCCTCTTGAAACAGGCAGGGACAGTGGCCTGCTGCAGGGAGAGGTTGAAGATATCTGAGAAGACTTCTGCCAGTTGATCTGCGCGTGCTTTGAGTGCATGGCCTGGTATTCCATCTGGCCCCATCACTTTCCTTGGATTCACATGAAGAAAAACTGATCTGAGCTCTGATGCAGTGACTGTTGGGATAGGTTCGTCAGGACTTGTTGGAATAGGTGTTAGGTCTCTGCCAAAATTCTGCTCAAAGCAAGCATAGAAGGAGTTGAGACAATCTGGGAGGGATATGTCATCGTCTGCTATCTTGCATTGTCTCTTTTTAGAACCTGTGATGTCATTCAGTCCTTGCCATAGTCACCGGGAATCTGTCTAGGTCTCTAGTTTGGATCAGTATTGGTCCTTGGCTGTCTTAATGGCTCTGCGAAGGTCATACTTGGATTCCTTATATTTGAGTGGGTCTCCTGATTTGAAGGCCTCATGTCTGGCTTTTAGCGGGTTCTGTATGTCCTTTATGTCGGGGCGGCACGGTGGCTCAGTGGTTAGCACTACTGCCTCACAGCACCAGGGTCCCGGGTTTGATTCCAACCTCGGCTGACTGTGTGGAGTTAGCACATTCTCCCCGTGTCTGCAGGTACTCCGGTTTCCTCCAACAGTCCAAAAATGTGCAGGTCAGGTGAATTGGCCATGCTAAATTGCCCATCTTGTTAGGGGTATTAGTCAGAGGGAAATGGGTCTGGGTGGGTTACTCTTCGGGGGGGTCGGTGTGGACTTATAGAGTCATAGAGATGTACAGCATGGAAACAGACCCTTCGGTCCAACCCGTCCATGCCGACCAGATATCCCAACCCAATCTAGTCCCACCTGCCAGCACCTGGCCCATATCCCTCCAAACCCTTCCTATTCATGTACCCATCCAAATGCCTCTTAAATGTTGCAATTGTACCAGCCTCCACCACATCCTCTGGCAGTTCATTCCATATATGTACCACCCTCTGCGTGAAAACGTTGCCCCTTAGGTCTCTTTTATATCTTTCCCCTCTCACCCTAAACCTATGCCCTCTAGTTCTGAACTCCCCGACCCAGGGAAAATACTTTGCCTATTTATCCTATCCATGCCCCTCATAATTTTGTAACCCTCAGCCTCCGACGCTCCAGGGAAAACTGCCCCAGTCTGTTCAGCCCCTCTAGATAGCTCAGATCCTCCAACCCTGGCAACATCCTTATAAATCTTTTCTCAACCCTTTCAAGTTTCACAACATCTTTCCGATAGGAAGGAGACCAGAATTGCACGCAATATTCCAACAGTGGCCTAACCAATGTCCTGTACAGCCGCAACATGGTGTCCCAACTCCTGTACTCAATACTCTGACCAGTAAAGGAAAGCATACTAAATGCATTCTTCACTATCCTATCTACCTGCGACTCCACTTGTTGTGCCGAAGGGCCTGTTTCCACACTGTAGAGAATCTAATCTAATGTAGGGAATCTAATCTGATTCATCCAGGGTTTTCTGTTGGGGAATGCACAGATTGACTTCCTCAGTATGCAGTCCTCCACACACTCACTGATAATGTCTGTGATGGTGGTGGCGTACATGTCAAAGGTACCTGCGAACTGTTTGAACATGGCCCAATCAGCAAATTCCAGACAGCACCGGAGTTGATCCTCTGCCTCCTCTGCCTCCTCTGACCAGCACTTGACCAGTTGTGTAACCATGCCAGTAATGTTCTTCGAGGAGGTGACCAAGCATGTGGATGAGGGTAGAGCAGTGGATGTAGTGTACATGGATTTTAGTAAGGCATTTGATAAGGTTCCCCATGGTAGGCTTATGCGGAAAGTCAGGAGGCATGGGATAGAGGGAAATTTGGCCAATTGGATAGAAAACTGGCTAACCGGTCGAAGTCAGAGAGTGGTGGTAGATGGTAAATATTCAGCATGGAGTCCAGTTACAAGTGGAGTTCCGCAGGGATCAGTTCTGGGCCCTCTGCTGTTTGTAATTTTTATTAATGACTTAGATGAGGGAGTCGAAGGGTGGGTCAGTAAATTTGCAGATGATACAAAGATAGGTGGAGTTGTGGACAGTGAGGAGGGCTGTTGTCGGCTGCAGAGGGACTTAGATATGATGCAGAGCTGGGCTGAGGAGTGGCAGATGGAGTTCAACCCTGCCAAGTGTGAAGTTGTCCATTTTGGAAGAACAAATAAGAATGCGGAATACAGGGTTAATGGTAGGGTTCTTGGTCAGGTGGAGGAACAGAGGGATCTTGGGGTCTATGTACATAGATCTTTGAAGGTTGCCACTCAGGTGGATAGAGTTTGTAAGAAGGCCTATGGAGTATTATCGTTCATTAGCAGAGGGATTGAATTCAAGAGTCGTGAGGTGATGTTGCAGCTGTACAGGACTTTGGTTAGGCCACATTTGGAGTACTGTGTGCAGTTCTGGTCGCCTCACTTTAGGAAAGATGTGGAAGCTTTGGAGAGGGTGCAGAGAAGATTTACCAGGATGTTGCCTGGAATGGAGAGTAGGTCGTACGAGGATAGGTTGAGAGTTCTCGGCCTTTTCTCGTTGGAACGGCGAAGGATGAGGGGTGACTTGATAGAGGTTTATAAGATGATCAGAGGAATAGATAGAGTAGACAGTCAGAAACTTTTTCCCCGGGTACAACAGAGTGTTACAAGGGGACATAAATTTAAGGTGAAGGGTGGAAGGTATAGGGGAGATGTCAGGGGTGGGTTCTTCACCCAGAGAGTGGTGGGGGCATGGAATGCGCTGCCCGTGGGAGTGGTAGAGTCAGATTCATTGGCGACCTTTAAGCGGCATTTGGATAGGTACATGGATGGGTGCTTAATCTAGGATAGAAGTTCGGCACAACATCGTGGGCCGAAGGGCCTGTTCTGTGCTGTATTGTTCTATGTTCTATGTTCTATGTGTTCACCAGATTGTGCTCCTGATTCTAATTTTGAAAGAGAACTCACCAAGGTGAAAGTTTCTGAGTTGATGGAAGGTGCAGGTGAAAGCCTTGCTGATGCCATCTCTGAGATTGAATTGCTTCTTTTTCAGAAGGAGAGGTTGAGCTAAGGGTAATTGGTGCTGGCATGTTTCATGCAGTGGTTCACTGGGTCCCACTAACATCAGCATAAGAGAAGAGAAGAGACTAGTTGCGGAAAAGGACTGAAAGCTTGTTCAGGATAAGAATGTATTGGTACTGGCATTACTGGAAGTCTGTGCAGTCCAGTACCATGAAGCTCATTTGCTTGGTTGCCCGCAGAGGTCCTTGCATTTCCATTTGGTTGTGTCAACTCCAAATATGGTGGTGAGGGTCAGGTTTGGAGTAGATGAAGGATTGGTTCAAGAGGATTCTCCCACAGAGCAGATGAAGAAGGGGTTGGGTCTGGCATAAATTCATAAGATATAGGAACAAAATTAGGCCATTTGATTCATCGAGTCTGCTCCACCATTCAACCACGGCTGATATGTTTTTCAACCCCATTCTCCTACCTTTTCCCATGACCCTTGATCCCCTTGCCAATTAAGAATCTATTTCTCTCTCTCTCTCTTTCTTTCTGAAATACATTCAATGACTTGGCCTCCACATCCTTTTGTGGAAATTAGTTCCATAGATTCAACCACTTTTTGGCTGGAATAATTCTTAGTTTACTCTCACATTTCATCTTCTTCCCCTACCTTGTTGGCTTTTTAGTTATCCTCTGGTTTTTAACGGCTTCCCAATCCTCTGGCTTTCCACTATTACCACATTGCATGCATTTCTCGTATTCTTTTATGCTGTTCCTGACTTCCCTTGTCAGCCATGGTTACCTCAACCTCCCCTTAATATGTTTCTTCTTCCTCTTCAGATGAATTTCTGCTGTTACTTCTGAATTCCCCCAGAAACTCATGCTGTTGCTGCTCCATTGTCTTCCCTGCTAGGCTTCCATTCAAATGAATCTGGCCAACACCTCCTCATGTCTATGTAGCTGCTTGTACTTAATTATGTCTGATTCATTCTACTCCCTCTCAGACTGCAGGGTGAATTCTAACATATTATGGTCACTGCCTGCAGCAGTTTCTTCACCTTCAGCTCCCTAATCAAGTATGCCTCATTACTCATAGAGTCATAGAGATGTACAGTACTGAAAACAGATCCTTCAGTCCAACTTATCCATGCTGACCAGATATCCTAAACTGATGTAGTTCCATTTGCCACTCTAAACCTCTTACCCATCCAGATGCCTTTTAAATGTTGTAATTGTACCAGCCTCCACAATCCTTTGGTAGCTCATTCCATACACTCACCACCCACTACACAAAAAAGTTGTCCCTTAGGCCCCTTTTATATCTTTCCTCTCTTACCTTAAACCTGTACCTTCTAGTTTTGGACTCCCCAAACATGGGGAAAAGGCTTTGGCTATTCATCCTATCCATGCCCCTCCTGATTTTATAAACCTCTATAAGGTCCCCCACAGCCTCCGATGCTCCAGGGAAAGTAACCTAAGCCTGTCTCCCTGTAGCTCAAACCTTCCAACCCTGACACCCATCAGACAAACACCTGAAGTTTTGGGCTCTTCATTTAAGGAAAGATATATTGGCATTGGAGGCAGACCAGAGAAGGTTCAATAGTCTGATACCTGGAATGAAAGGACTTTTGAGTTGATTGGGCCTGTACATTCAGAATTTAGAAGAACGAGAGGTGACCTTTTTGAAACATACAAGATTCTTAGAGGGTTTGGCCAGGGTAGATCTGGAAAGGATTTTTCCCTCTTTGGGAGAGTCTTGAATCAGAGGGCATACTCTCAGAATAAGGTGTGCACATTTAAGAGTGGGTTGTTGAATGGACCGTACTTGAATTTCAAGAAGGCATTTGAAAAGATACCACATCATTTCCCAGAACATACACAACCTCATCACCTCAGGAGATCTCCCACCCACAGCTTCCAACCTCATAGTTCGGGAAACCTGCACTACCCGATTCTACCTCCTTCCCAAGATCCACAAGCCTGACCACCCTGGCTGACCCATTGTCTCAGCCTGCTCCTGCCCCACCGAACTCATCTCCGCATACCATCTCCTATTCTCCCTCATCCAGGAACTCCCCACATATGTTCAGGATATCACCCACATTCTCCACCTCCTCCAAGACTTCCGTTTCCCCGGCCCCTAAAGCCACCTCTTCACCGTGGATATCCAGTCCCTCTACACCTCTATCCGCCATGACCAGGGCCTCCAAGACCTCCGTTTTTTCCTCTCCCGACGTCCCCACCAATTGCCTTCCACTGACGTTCTCATTCATTTGGCTGGACTGGTCCTCACCCTTAACAATTTCTCCTTCGAATCCTCCAACTTCCTCCAGATGAAAGGGGTAGCCATGGGCCCCAGCTATGCCCGTCTCTTTGTTGGCTACATAGAACAGTCCATCTTCCGTAGTTACACTGGCACCAGTCCCCTCCTCTTCCTCCGCTATATTGATTACTGCATTGGCGCCAGCTCCTGCTCCCACGAGGAGGTCAAGCAGTTCATCAACTTCACCAACACATTCCACCCTGACCTTAATTTCACCTGGACCATTTCTGACACCTCCCCCCCTTCCCTTCCTAGACCACTTCATCTCCATCAACGAGGACCAACTCAACACTGACATTTTTTACAAACCCACTGACTCCCACAGCTACCTGGATTACACCTCTTCCCACCTTACCTCCTGCAAAAATGCTATCCTGTATTCCCAACCATATCTGCTCCCTGGAGGACCAGTTCCACCACAGAATACACCAGATGGCCTCCTCCTTTCAAGACTATAATTTCCCCTCGCATGTGGTTGAAGATGCCCTCCAATGCAACTCATCCGCATCCCCCGCCTCCGCCTTCAAACCCCACTGCTCCAACCGCATTAAGGAGAGACACCCCCTGCCCCCCCCAGTCCTCACCTTCCAACCCATCAACCTCTGCATAAACCGCATCATCTGCCGACATTGCCGCCACCTACAAACAGACCCCACCACCAGGGATATATTTCCCTCCCCACCCCTATCCACTTTCCGCAAAGACCATTCCCTCCGTGACTATCTGGTCAGGTCCAAGCCTCTCAACAAATCACCCTCCCCTCCTGGCACCTTTCCCTGTCACTGCAAGAATTGCAAAACCTGTGCCCACACCTCACCTCTCACCTCCATCCAAGGCCCCAAAGAAGCCTTCCACATGCATCAAAGTTTCACCTGCACTTCCACAAATGTCATTTATTGTATCCATTGCTCCCGATGTAGTCTCCTTTACATTGGGGAGACTGGACACCTTCTTGCAGAGCTTTAGGGATTATCTCCGGGACACCCGCACCAATCAACCCCACCACCCCGTGGCTGAACGTTTCAATTCCCCTCTCACTCTGCCAAGGACATGCAGGTCCTGGTCCTCCTCCTCCTCCACTCCTTCACCACCCGATGCCTGGAGGAAAAATGCCTCATCTTCCGCCTCTCGGAATACTTCACCCTAGGGCATCAATGTGGACTTCGCCAGTTTCTTCATTTCCCCTCCCCCAACCTTCCAGCTCAGCACCATCCTCATGACCTGTCCTACCTGCCAATCTTCCTTCCCACCTATCTGCTCCACCCTAAACGTTTATCCCCACCTCCATCCACCTATTGCACTCTTTGCTACCTTCTCCCCAGCCCCACCTCCCTCCCATTTATTTCTCCATACCAGAGGCTCCCAGCCTCATTCCAGATGAAGGGCTCCTGCCTGGAACGTTGATTTTCCTGCTCTGCGGATGCTGCCTGACTTGCTGTGCTTTTGCAGCACCAGTCTAATCTTACCTCTGATCTCCAGCATCTGCGGTCCACACTTTTGCCTAGATACTACATCATGTTGAGTGCAGAAAATAAAAGCTCATGGAATTTGGAGTAATGATTTTTTTTAAAAGATTGTTCATTGAATGTGAAGTTGTTGGCTAGGGCAATATTTATTACCCATTCCTAATTGCCCAGCAGGTGGTTAAAGGGACTTCACATCACTGAGAGTCTGGAGTTGCATGTGAGCCAGGCCAAGTAAAGATAGCTGAAGGACATCAGTGATCTAAATGCGCTTTTACGACAATCAATCCTCATTTTTGCTATCTTTTGACTACTTGATTTCACCAATGGTAATGTGGTTATTCCAGATTTTTACTGAATTTGAATTTCACCATCTGTCATGGTGGGATGCAAACCCATGGCCCTAGAAAATTAGCCTGGGGTTCTGGATTACACATCTAGTGACACTAAACTACATTACCCTACCCATGTTGACATTAGAAAGAATACTGGCTGACTTAAAGGGAACAGGCAGGAGGCATGAATGACTCATTTTCTTTGTTGGCAAAATGTAAGGAAGAGCATTCCAAAGAGATCTGAGCCGGGACCTCGACGGACCGATGAGTCTGTTTCTGTGCTGTACATCTCTATCACTCGATTCGAGAGTGTAGTACTGGAAAAGCATAGTAGGTCACTGAGCATCCGAAGAGCAGGAGAATCGACGTTTTGGGCATAAGCCCTTCTTATGCCCGAAATGTCGATTCTCCTGCACTTCAGATGCTGCCTGACCTGCTGTGTTTTTCTAGCACTACACTCTCGACTCTGATCTCCAGCACCTGCAGTCCTCACTTTCTCCATCTGTATCACTCTGTGACTGTTTGAACTTGTATAAATGATATGGATGAACTTACAGAAGGTATGGTTGCCAAATGTGCTGCCACAAAAAGATAGATAAGAAAGTAAGTTGTGAAGGTGATGTAAGGGAATGCAAATAGATGAACTGAGTGGACCTGCCGAAAACAATTTAATGTGGCAAACTGTGAAATTATCCAATTTGGCAGGAAAAATAAACAAAAATCATGCTGTTCTAAATGGTGAGATTTTATGAAATTTAGATGCAGGTGGATCTGGGTCTCATAATAGTCATAGAGTCATAGAGATGTACAGCATGGAAACAGACCCTTTGGTCCAACCCGTCTATGCCGACCAGATATCCCAACCCAATCTAGTCCCACCTGCCAGCACCCGGCCCATAACCCTCCAAACCCTTCCTATTCATATACCCATCCAAATGCCTCTTAAATGTTACAATTGTACCAGCCTCCACCACATCCTCTGGCAGCTCATTCCATACACATACCACCCTCTGCGTGAAAAAGTTGCCCCTTAGGTCTCTTTTATATCTTTCCCCTCTCACCCTAAACCTATGCCCTCTAGTTCTGAACTCCCCAACCCCAGGGAAAAGACTTTGTCTATCTATCCTATCCATGCCCCTCATAATTTTGTAAACCTCTATAAGGTCACCTCACAGCCTCCGACGCTCCAGGGAAAACAGCCCCAGACTGTTCAGCCTCTCCCTGTAGCTCAGATCCTCCAACCCTGGCAACATCCTTGTAAATCTTTTCTGAACCCTTTCAAGTTTCACAACATCTTTCCGAAAGGAAGGAGACCAGAATTGCACGCAATATTCCAACAGTGGCCTAACCAATGTTCTGTACAGCCACAACATGACCTCCCAACTCCTGTACTCAATACTCTGACCAATAAAGGAAAGCATACCAAACGCCTTCTTCACCTTCCTATCTACCTGCGACTCCACTTTCAAGGAGTTATGAACCTGCACTCCAAGGTCTCTTTGTTCAGCAACACTCCCTAGGACCTTACCATTAAGTATATAAGTCCTGCTAAGGTTTGCTTTTCCAAAATGCAGCACCTCGCATTTATGTGAATTAAACTCTATCTGCCACTTCTCAGCCCATTGGCCCATCTGGTCCAGATCCTGTTGTAATCTGAGGTAACCCTCTTCACTGTCCAATACACCTCCAATTTTGGTGTCATCTGCAAACTTACTAACTGTACCTCTTATGCTTGCATCCAAATCAGATTAGATTAGATTAGAGAGGGCCCAGCACCGATCCTTGTGGCACTCCACTGGTCACAGGCCTCCAGTCTGAAAAACAACCCTCCACCACCACCCTCTGTCTTCTACCTTTGAGCCAGTTCTGTATCCAAATGGCTAGTTCTCCCTGTATTCCATGAGATCTAACCTTGCTAATCAGTCTCCCATGGGGAACCTTGTCGAACGCCTTACTGAAGTCCATATAGATTATGCATGAGTTGCAAACGTTACAAGGTTAGTATGTCGGTATAGCAAGTAATTAATAAAACAAATAAAATGTTTTAACCTACTGTGTGGAAAATTGATAATAGTAGGAGGCTATGCTTCAGTTATGCAGAGTATTTGTGAGATCGCAACTGGACTGCTGTGCAGAGCGTTTGTTTTAAGGGAGGATGTAAATGCATTGGAAAATTCCAGAGAAGCTTACTAAGCCAATACCTGAAATTAGTGGAATGGGCAGATTTTCTCATGAGGATAGGTTATGCTAGTATCCATTAGTGTTCAGAAGAATAAGAGTTCACTTGATTGAATTGTATAAGAACATGAGGGGCCTTGAAAAGGTGAATATTGAACTGATATTTACACTTTTGGGAGAATGTAGAAATAGGGGTTACTCTTTCAAAATAAAGGGCTGCCTGAGACAGATGAGCAGAAATGTTTTACCTCTCAAAGGGTTGTGAATGCTTGCTACCCTCCCCAAAAGTTGGTCAAAGCAGAATATTTGAACATTCTTAAGGCAGAGATAGTTTGATTCTTGAAAAACATGGTGGGGGTAGGGGTGGTGGTGTGGATGTAGATGTCTGCCCAGTATCCTGCCCCTGTTCATAATTTTCGTGTAAATGCACACTGATGAGCTTCTCATTTCACAGAATAATACTTTGATGCTTTTGTCAAAGGAAAGTGGGAATTCTCTTCCTTTCCGTGGATCACTTAATTGTCTTGTCATTATGTGATTTCATGGATTGCCTTCAGCATAATGAACAATGAAGAGAATAGTTGAGGTAGTCTCAATAAGATTTCCTGATGAGTAAGGAATTCACACCGTGCAGAGTAAGTGGGATCTTGCATGACTGAGTCATGTATTGTGTTAGGGTAACAAGTCTGAGAGTGAAAGTTAAAATATCAGATAATATTTCCTCACTGGTCACTGGTGGACAACTGTTTCATGACTTGTCAAGTTGAATGAGTTTTTGCAAAGTTTCCTGATAGGAACAATACAAAAGTAAAAAGTAAGCCCAGTTTGGAGCGGTTCCTAACAAAATGGTATTAAAATTTCAACAGAAAGATGTTTAGTCCACAGGAAATCATGCTGAGGTGACTTTTTCTGTTCTCAGGATAACCTTGCCTTATCATTCACATTCTCCACCTTCCCTGTAACTTCCTGAGGGGTTTCACTTGCTCGGCAGGAAAATATTACTTTACGTCATTGTCTGATTTTCAGGTACCATTAGTAATCAGCATCAAAGGAACAGTGAAGGTTAATCATTTGCACATAAGTCGATGCCATGAGAGACACTACTGAAAAGATAACATTTAAAAGTTATATTCAGAAGAATAATTGTGAGAAATTTTCAGTGAATTGACTTCTGGTTTGCAGGAAAGGCAAATAAACTTCCAGATTATTTCCTCAGACAAATTCCCATTGCAAGTTGCATGGCAATAAACACTCCACAGATGGACTTGCAAAACAAAATCCATGTGAATTGCAAGGTAATTCCCATTAAATGAGAATTTGAAGTTAAAAAAATAAATGAAGTTATTAAACATAACATTGTACAGAATTTCTTTCATATAAACTTGTGAAGAATTAGAAGAATGATTAAATTTCAGATTATAGTGAAAGTTAATTTTTTTTTTGGTTTTTTCACGACTTGTTCTGCGAGACCATGTTTATTAGACTTTGGGAAATATTACTTGTTTTTCTCTGCTCATGGTTCCTAATGTTGCATTTAAATTTCTCTTGTAATGTGGCCGACAGTTCTTTATTATTTCAAAGGATAAAAGTGCTGGCGATATGTTTGTTACATATTAGTGATTTATCTAGAGTTTTACATTGGCCTGGCTGTTCATTTCGAGATTGGAACAGCAGAGTTAGGGCAAATCCCAGCTCTACAAACCAAGCCTGTAAGAAAGTGCCCCATAACTTCGGAATTTTGTTTTAGAGCCTGGTGTTTCTGGGAGCTGTGGCAGGTGATCCCGAAAAATGTGGAGAAACAAAAAACAACCCTCCATACCTCAGACTGCCGTAACCCACCACCCCGCCAGCCAAAATGAGGCTGCCCATTCACTAACTGAGAAGCAGTGAACCCAATATTGACAGTTGAATGTGCACTCAAAAACTTTTTCAAAAAAAATTTATTCTATATATTTGAAATATTAAATATTAATAAAATATTGGTTTGTAACTTTAATCTTAAAGGTACTACATTGATAAAAACAGTTTTAATACCTTTAAAGTTCCAAACCTATAAGTATCACCAAAGCCCATGTAAATAAACATTTGTCCAAATAATCTGATGATCAGAGCATCATTGGTGTATCACAGACTTCGAGTCGTAGAGATATACAGCATGGAAACAGATCCTTTGGACCAACTCGTCCATGCCGACCAGATATCCCAAGCTAATCTAGTCCCATTTGTTAGCACTTGGCCCATATCCCTCTAAACCCGTCCTATTCATATGCCTATCCAGATGCCTTTTAAATGTTGCAATTCTACCAACCTCCACCACTTCCTCAGGCAGAAAACGTTGCCATTTAGGTCTCTTTTATATCTTTCCCCTCTCACCCTTTACCCAAGCCCTCTAGTTCTGGACTCCCCCACCCCAGAGAAAACACTCTGTCTGTTTATCCTATCCATGCCCCTCATGATGTTATAAACCTCTATAAGGTCACCCATCAGCCTCTGACACTCCAGGAATATAGCCCCAGCAGAAAATGGGGGTGATACTAAATGAGTATTTTGCATCAGTATTTACTGTGGAAAAGGGTATACGCATAAAGGTGGATAAATCCCCAGGATCTAATCAGGTGTACCCTAGAGCTCAGTGGGAAGCTAAGGAAGTGATTGCTGGGCCTCTAGCTAAGATATTTGTATCATCGATAGTCACATGTGAGTTGCCGGAAGACTGGAGGTTGGCTAACATGGTACCACTGTTTAAGAAGGGTGGTAAGGACAAGCCAGGGAACTATAGACCAGTGAGCCTGATGTCGATGGTAAGCAAGTTGCTGGAGGAAATCCTGGGGGACAGGATGTACATGTATTTGGAAAGGCAAGGACTGATTAGGGATAGTCAACATGGCTTTGTGCATGGGAAATCATGTCTGACAAACTTGATTGAGTTTTTGGAAGAAGTAATAACGAGGATTGATGAGGGCAGAACGGTAGATGTGATCTATATGGACTTCAGTAAGGTGTTTGAAAAGGTTCCCCATGTGAGACTGATTAGCAAGGTTAGATCTCACGGAATACAGGAAGAACTAGCCATTTGGATACAGAACGGGCTCAAAGGTAGAAGACAGAGGGTGGTGGTGGAGGGTTGTTTTTCAGACTGGAGGCATGTGACCAGTGGAGTGTCACAAGGATCGGTGCTGGGTCCTCCACTTTTTGTCATTTACATAAATGATTTGGATGTGAGCATAAGAGGTACAGTTAGTAAATTTGCAGATGACACCAAAATTGGAGGTGTAGTGGACAGCGAAGAAGGTTAACTCAGATTACAACAGGATCTTGATCAGATGGACCAGTGGGCTGAGAAGTGGCAGATGGAGTTTAATTCAGATAAATGCGAGGTGCTGCATTTTGGGAAAGCAAACCTTAGCAGGACATATACACTTAATGGTAAGGTCCTCGGGAGTATTGCTGAAGAAAGAGACCTTGGAGTGCAAGTTCATAGCTCCTTGAAAGTGGAGTCACAGGTAGATAGGATAGTGAAAAAGGCGCTTGGTATGCTGTAAAGGTCAGAGTATTGAGTACAGGAGTTGGGAGGTCATATTGCAGCTGTACAGGACATTGGTTAGGCCACTGTTGGAATATTGCATGCAATTCTGGTCTCCTTCCTATCAGATAGATATTGTGAAATATGAAAGGGTTCGGAAAAGATTTACAAGGATGTTGCCAGGGTTGGAGGACTTGAGCTATCCAGAGAGGCTGAACAGGCTGGGGCTGAGGCTGTTTTCCCTGGAGTGTTGGAGGCTTATAGAGATTTACAAAATTATGAGGGGCATGAATTGGATAAATAGGCAAAGTCTTTTCCCTGGGGTGGGGGATTCCAGAACTAGAGGGCATAGGTTTAGGGTGAGAGGGGAAAAATATAAAAGAGACGTAAGGGGCAACTTTTTCACGCAGAGGGTGGTAACTGTTCGGGATGAGCTGCCAGAGGATGCAGTGAAAGTTGGTACAATTGCAACATTTAAGAGGCATTTGGATGGGTATATGGATAAGAAGGGTTTGGAGGGATATGGGCTGGGTGCTGGCAGGTGGGACTAGATTGGGTTGGGATATCTGGTCGGCATGGATGGATTGGACCGAAGGGTCTGTTTCCGTGCTGTACGTCTCTAAGGCTCTACAAATCTTTCAACCCTGGCAACATCCTTTTCAGAATCCTTTCAAGTTTCACAACATCCTTCAAACAGGAAGGAGACCAGAATTACAAACAATAATCCAAAAGTGCCCTAACCAATGTCCTGTACGGCCACAACATGACCTCCCAACTCTTATACTCAATACTCTGACCAATACAAATGCTGCCTTCACTACTTGTTGGACATTGGGATCATGTGGGATCTTTGATCCATCAAATTCCATGGAGTTGCCTGAGAAATTGAGACTTCCAATGGACTATGCCCCTGTACCTAGGACTTTGTGAGAAAACCCTTTTAAAGTTAGAAACTTAGGTGGGTCTGGACTATGGAGCTTAATAATAACCCAGGAAAAACATAAAAACCTATGTAACTCTGAGGTAAATATTAAACTGATACCTCCCAACTTCATCTCCCTTGACCACTATAGCTATGTACCCCTGACAATCCTCCCTGCCCAGATGAGAGTCTAAGCCCACTTGACCCAACACTGCTCGGCCTAACACTACCTCTCTGTTTCTACCCTCCACCCCTCCATGGTTTAATTTCCCTCAAACCAGACAACTCCTCCCACCTTTCAGAGCTGAAACACCTCAATCCAACCTGACTCAACACATAAGTGTCCCAGAAATCTAAAGCCTTCTCTCGTGCACCATCTTTGTACCATGCATTCAATTGTCTTATCTTCCTATTCCTGTGCTAACTTGCAAGTGGCATTGGGAGTAATCCAGAAGTTAGTACTTTTGAAGTCCTGCTTGCTAATTTCTTACTGAGCACCCTCCGTTCTTATTGCAGACTCATATATACCCTTCCTGTCGAGGTTGTAGTATCAGTGGATCATGACTTTTGGTTACCACTCTCCCTTTGGAGGTCAGTTCTGCAGCCTTTCTGTGACATCTATGACTATAGTACTGGAGAGGCATGACAATGACCACAGAATTCCTTCTGCTCACCTAACTGAAGAATCCCTTACCAATGCTGGCTTTACACTTTCCTTTCTCCTCTTCTGTATGTCCGGGCCACCAGTGGTGCCAAGTGCTTGCCTCTTGCTGCATTTTCTTGAAGTACAATTTTTTTTCCCCACCAGAATTTAGAATTGCAAACCAGTTAGTCAGTGGGACCTCTGGGGTCTCCTGTATTACCTGCTTGTTACTCTCGGATTGCCTGGTGGTCACCCCATTCCCTATCTGATGGCTTGCCCCAACTTTTGGTTTGACCACATGTTTGAACTGCTATCAACATTTGTTTCACTGATTCTCAATTGTAACTGTAACTGCTCCTCAACCTTTAAAACACAGAACTCAAGCTTGTGTAGCCAGTGGTAGTTCTTGCATGTACTCCCTCTAGGTCACATGGAGTATTCAGAATTTCCACTTTTAAAAAATTTTAAAAGTGTACTTTATTCATAGTCTGGATCAGTTCGATTCTGTGCAGTAGCATCTGGAGAAACAAACCATGGAGGGGTGGAGGGTAGAAGCAGTGAGGTAGTGTCGGGTCCAGCAGTGTTAGGTCAAGTGGGCTTAGTTAGGGTGCTTAAGAGTTACAAGTTTGCCAGGAAAGACTTAAAGAGAGAGCTAAGAAGAGCCAGAGAGGACATGAGAAATAATTGGCGGATAGAATCAAGGAAAACCCTAAGGCTTTCTATAGGTATATCAGGAATAAAAGAATGACTAGAGTAAGATTAGGGTCAGTCAAGCATAGTAATCGGAAGTTGAGCATGGAGGCAGAGGAGATAGGGGAAGTGCTAAATGAATACTTTTTGCCAGTAGTCTCACAAGAAAAAGACAGTATGGTTGTGGAGAATACTGAGATACAGGCTACAAGACTAGATGGGATTGAGGATCACAAGGAGCAGGTGTTAGCCATTCTGGAAAGTGTAAAAATAGATAAGTCCCCTGGGCTGAAGGGGATTTAGGATTAGTGGTGCTGGAAGAGCACAGCAGTTCAGGCAGCATCCAAGGAACAGCGAAATCGACGTTTTGGGCAAAAGCCCTTCATCAGGAATGAAGGGCTTTCGCCCGAAACGTCAATTTTGCTGCTCCTTGGATGCTGCCTGAACTGCTGTGCTCTTCCAGCACCACTAATCCAGAATCTGGTTTCCAGCATCTGCAGTCATTATTTTTATCGGAGGGGATTTATCCTAGGATTCTCTGGAAATCCAGGGAGGAGATTGCCGACCCTTTTGCTTTGATTCTTTAAGTCGTCATTGTCTACAGGAATTGTGCCAGAAGATTGGAGGATAACAAGCGTTGTCCCCTTGTTCGAGAAGGGGAGTAGAGACAACCCTGGTAATTAAAGACCTATGAGCTTTACTTCGATTGTGGGGAAAGTGTTGGAGAGGGTTATAAGAGAGAGGATCTATAATCATCTGGAGAGGAATACGTTGATTAGGGATCATCAACACGGTTTTGTGAAGGGTAGGTCGTGCCTCACAAACCTTACTGAGTTCTTTGAGAAGGTGACCACAGGTGGATAAGGGTAAAGTAGTTGATGTGGTGTATATGGATTTCATTAAGGCGTTTGATAAGGTTCCCTATGGTAGGCTATTGCACAAAATATGGAGGCATGGGATTGAGGGTGATCTAGCGGTTTGGTTCAGAAATTGGCTAGCTGAAAGAAGACAGAGGGTGTTGTTTGTTGGCAAATATTCATCCTGGAGTTCAGTTACTAACAAGGATCTAGTTTGAGTCCACTGTTGTTTGTCATTTATATAAATGACCTGGATGAAGACATAGAGGGATGGATTAGTAAATTTGCTGATGACATTAAGGTCGGTAGAGTTGTGGATAGTGATGAAAGATGTTGTCGGTTACAGAGAGACATAGATAAGCTGCAGAGCTGGGTTGAAAGGGGGCAAATGGAGTTTAATACGGAAGAATGTGAGGTGATTCACTTTGGAAGGAGTAACGGAAATGCAGATTACTGGGCTAATGGTAGAGTAGGTGAGCAGAGAGATCTCTGTGTCCAGGTATGTAGATCCTTGAAAGTTGCCACCCAGGTAGGCATACAGTATATTAGCTTTTATTGGTAGACGGATTGATTTTCGGAACCATGAGATCATGCTGCAGCTGTACAAAACTCTGGTGCGGCCACATTTGGAGTACTGCGTACATTTCTGGTCACTGCATTACAGGGAAAATAGGGAAGCTTTGGAAAGGGTACAGAGGAGGCTTACTAGGATGTTGCCTAGAATGGTGGGAATGTCTTGCAAGGAAAGGCTGAGACACTTGAGGCAGTTTTCGTTTGAAGAAGGTTGAGAAGCGGCTTATTTGAGACATATAAGATGATCAGAGGGTTAGATAGGTTGGACAGTGAGAGCATTTTTTCTCGAATGATGATGGCTAGCACGAGGGGACATAGCTTTAAATTGAGGGGTGATAGATATAGGACAGGTGTCAGAGGTAGTTTCTTTACTCAGCGAATAGTAGGGGCGTGGAATGCACTGCCTGCAACAGTAGTAGACTCGCCATCGTTAAGGGCATTTAAATGGTCATTGGATAGACATATGGATGAGAATGAGTTTAGATGGGCTTCACAATGGTTCCACAGATCGGCGTAATGTCGAGTGCCGAAGGGCCTGTACTGCACTGTTATGTTCTATTTTCTAAACAAACATTGGAGTTTGACTCTTTCCAACAAACAAAGCCAAGACATTTCATTCTTATGCAAGACTATATTTACATATATTTGAGGCATCAAATAACTGACAACTGAACAGATCCCCATTTAGGATTAGTGGTGCTGGAAGAGCACAGCAGTTCAGGCAGCATCCGAGTAGCTTCGAAATCGACGTTTCGGGCAAAAGCCCTTCATCAGGAAGCTACTTGGATGCTGCCTGAACTGCTGTGCTCTTCCAACACCACTAATCCAGAATCTGGTTTCCAGCATTTGCAGTCATTGTTTTTACCTCGAGATCCCCATTTAGCTTTGGCAGTAAGACCAGAAGATGGTGGTTTTCTCCCCATTGCGCTTTTTAGCAGCTGAACTAAGTTTTAGTGTGTCCCTCAGCCTGTAGTCCTGGACTTTGGAATATGCCAGTCTGTGACACTTGGTTGAGGTCAGCTTCTTGCTCTGGAACACCAACAAGTTTCAGGCAGCTCAAAGAGATTCTTTCTCAAGTTGATGGTCTTCCAGGCACAGTCAGTGTTTGTCTTGGAGCGTGTCTTAGAGGACAAACCATAGAGCACAGCATCCTACATCACTAAGCTGCTCAGGCCAAACTTTGACAAAAATAACTGCATCTGTCTCCAGACCTCCTTTGCAAAGGCACGTTCCAGAAGGAGATGTGTGACAGTCTCTATCACCACATCCCCCACACTTTGAGGATAGTAGAGCATAGCAGTTCCTGATGAAGGGCTTTTGCCTGAAACGTCGATTTCGAAGCTACTTGGATGTCCCCTGACAAATGTAGCTAGCTACAAGGAGCAGAATATTTCTTAACTGGTGAGAAAAGGATAATAAGTTGCTGAAGGATAATATACAATTGTGACAAGCAGTTAGGAAGACAAATGTCATGTTGACTTTTATTGCAAGAGGATTTGAGTATGGGAGTTAAGAAATCTTACTGCATTTGGATAAAGTTTAGATGAGAGCCTACGTGGCATATTTTGCACAATTTTAATTAAGGAATAATTTAGTTGCCATGGAAAAAGAGCAGCAAAAGTTCACCAAAGTGATCCCTGGAATGGCAGGACAGTTTTATGATGAGAAATTGAGGAAACTGATACAAGAATAGGAACAAACATCTTTGGAAGAGACAAAATTCTTACAGAACTCAATAGTGTAGATGCAGGAAGGATGTTTCACCTGACTTCGGGGTTGAAGGTGGATGCTTCTTGAACCAAAGGGTCAGTCTCAGAATAAGGGGCAAGGTATTTGAGATTGAGATAAGGAATTTATTCACTCAGTTGATGAATCTGTGGAGTTCTCTCCTCCAGAGGGCTTTGGAGGCTCAATTTTCAGATATTAAAGGTCTCGAGGGATAGTACAAGAAAATGGCATTGAAGTAGAAAATCAGCCCTGACCTGTTGAAATGGCAAACTGAAGGGGATGATTAGCCCACTTGTGCTCCTGTTTGCTATGTTCAATTAACTGCCAATTCTAATATTTAAATTACTTACCTGACAACTCTACAAGATCACAAAAATTTCCTGCTCACCTGCAAATGTATTTTGGTTAAACTCAGATGTGAATAGGACCTGGCTGGGTTTCTGACCAGGTGCAAATCCTTATGATTTTAACCTCTTCCCCTTCATTTGAATCCAAACCCACTTTGTGCCCTCTCAGTAGTTAAAGTTCTACTCATGTCTGTTCTACAATAGACATTTAATTATTTTCTGGCAATTTGTGAATGGCAGGAAGTGGGTTTGCAGATATTATAAATTGCTCAGTTGCTTTACTCTCAGGAAATTTTGTTTTGGGCTTTGGGAGAATGTGGTTTGAAACTTAAAAATAGGTATGAGGAGATAAATAATGCATCATAACAAAAGCTGTGTACATTTACTTAGAAAACATAATCATAAAATTAGCCTTGCATACAAATTGTGCAGACTTCTAATGTGGATAACAGAACTGCTGAGTTATGTAATGCATGTTATAGTGGAAATATCTGACCTTTATACATAGTTATCTGGCATTCCAGCTGCTTGTTTTTGAATTGTGTTTGAATTTGTAAAAGTACGACTAAATGAAAGTGGTTCTTGCAAATCCTTATACTTCTGAAACATATCTATATTTAATGTACAGCTTTGTTGTTACAAAACTTCCCTTGCCATTATGGGCGGCACGGTGGCACAGTGGTTCAATTCCTGCCTCAGGCTGTGTGGAGTTTGCACATTCTCCCCGTGTCTGCATGGGTTTCCTCTGGGTGCTCCGGTTT
Organism: Chiloscyllium punctatum; assembly: GCF_047496795.1. NCBI lineage: Eukaryota > Metazoa > Chordata > Chondrichthyes > Orectolobiformes > Hemiscylliidae > Chiloscyllium > Chiloscyllium punctatum. The sequence continues at coordinate 118,045,907 of NC_092746.1, read as the reverse complement.
TCTCCCACAATCCAAAAATGTGCAGGTTAGGTGAATTGGCCATGCTAAATTGCCCCTAGTGTTAGGTGTAGGGGAATGGGTCTGGGTGGGTTGCGCTTCGGCGGGTCGGTGTGGACTTGTTCGGCCGAAGGGCCTGTTTCCACACTGTAAGTAATCTAATCTAATTATTTCAGATGTCCTATTGCTGGTATTCATTTCCAGCATTCTGGCCTGATCAGATGTCAACACATGAATGCTATTCGCAACCATCACGAGACAGTAATTAGAAATAAGGGATGTGACTCATCTTCCTGTGCCCAGACAACACTGGAATAGGAAGTCTAAGACCTTCCACATCTAAATGGATCAATATTTTACCACAAAATCCCACAACCCATTCAACATTAGTTTCAAGAGTATAGTGACCGTGGCATTATAAAAATCATGGAGGTACTGATGATGAGAAACTGTGACTGAGAGCTGTTTCTTTTATTCATTCATGGAACATTAGCATTTCTGGCTGGCCAGCACTTATTGCCTGTCCTTAGTCGCACTTGAGAAGGGGTGGTGAGCTGCCTCATTGAACCAGTGCAGTCCGTGTGCTATGGGTAGACCCACAATGTCTTTATGGAGGGAATTCCAGCCATGATTGGAGAAAATTACGTTTCTTTAGATGATCACAGGATGGCTACCATTGGAAAGGCAATTGAATAATGCAAGGCCACCTTTTTCCCAGAAAATATGTTTGATGGGCAGATCTTTTCCATTATGATGTTGTGAGCAGATGGCATTTTTGGACATAAACCCAGACTCTCCTGTGTAAGGAATCTAATCTTTCAGTCAGGTAGTGTCTTTCACCTCAGGACATGCCAAAGCATTTCATGGTGAAATAGCCACTTTTGAAGTTTGGCGAGCCTTGTTTTATGGCTATGGGTGTCATAGAGTTTCTATTTGCGCACAATTGGGTTGTGCGAACAGAAATTAGTTAAATCTCTGGTGGTGAAAGTTGGCCACGATACTAGGCGACCTTCCAGTTCTTTGCAAAATGGTATTATATCTTTTTATATCTGCTTGATTGGTGGAGAGCCAACCTTTAATGTCTGCAAAAGCAGTATTTTACAGGATTGCGCCATTGTGCAAGAATGTTTAGAGTAGGGCAGTTGACGTGATATACATGGACTTTTCTAAAGCCTTTGATAAGGTTCCATGTGGTAGGCTGTTGGAGAAAATGCAGAGGCATGGAATTGAGGGTGATTTAGCAGTTTGGATTAGAAACTGGCTTTCTGAAAGAAGGCAGCGAGTGGTGGTTGATGCAAAATATTCATCCTGAAGTGCCACAAGCATCTGTTTTGGCACCACTGCTATTTGTCATTTTTATAAATGACTTAGACGCAGGCATAGGTGGATGGTTTAGTAAATTTGCAGACGACACTAAAGTCAGTGGAGTAGTGGACAGTTTGGAAGAATGTTACAGGTTGCAGGTGGACTTGGATAAACTGCAGAGTTGGGGTGAGAGGTGGCAAATGGAGTTCATTGCAGGTAAATGTGAGGTGATGCCCTTTGGGAAGAATAACAGGAAGGCATAGTACTGGGTCAATGGAAAGATTCTTGGCAGTGTGGATGTGCAGAAGGATCTTGGAGTCCATGTACCTAGATCCCTGAAGGTTGCCACCCAGGTGGATAGTGCTGTTAAGAAGGCATATGGTGTGTTAGGTTTCATTGGTAGAGGGATTGAGTTGTGGAGCCGCAATATCATGCTGCAACTATACAAAACGTTGGTGCGGCCACAGTTGGAATATTGTGTACAGTTCTGGTCCCCATATTTCGGGAAGGATGTGGAAGCATTGGAAAAGGTGCAGAGGAGATTTACCAGGATGTTGCTTGGTCTGGAAGGAAGGTCTTATGAGGAAAGGCTGAGAGACTTGAACCTGTTCTCATTGGCAAGAAGAAGGCTAAGAGGGGATTTGATAGAGACATACAAGATGATCAGAGGACTAGATAGAGTGAACAGTGAAAGTCTTTTTCCTAGGATGATGATGTCAGTATGTACGAGGGGGCATAACTACAAATTGAGGGGTGATAGATTTAAGACAGATGTCAGAGTCAGGTTCTTTACACAGAGAATGGTAAGGGCGTGGAATGCCCTACCTGCTAATGTAGTCAACTCAGCCACATTAGGGAGATTTAAACAATCCTTAGATAAGCACATGGATGATTTTGGGATAGTGTAGGAGGATGAGCTGAGAATAGTTCACAGGTCGGCGCAACATTGAGGGCCGAAGGGCCTGTTCTACGCTGTATTGTTCTATGTCCTATGTTCTAAAACAATGAGGCTGGATTGTTATTTGGCGTGGGCAGTTATGCATGTAACGATTTGGGGTGATCTCTTCTTTCACAAACTCTGAGTACAGTTTTATCTTTTCCAAGTCAAAAGGATGATTCACAACATTGGGGATATGACTCTCAACAATATTATGTCTAACATTATTATTTTAAAATGATCTGCAAAAGAAGCAAGGATGATGTGAGGAAAAGCCTTTTTTAACTCAGTAAGTAGTCAACCTATGGAATGCACTGACTGGAAGCATTCAAGATGACAATGGATGCATATTTTGGATAAAAATAATAAGCAAGGAAATGGGAAGAGAAAAAACAGGAGGTTGGCATGAGGTAACAATGCTCACTGAACGAGTCTGTGCAGGCACAATGAGCCAAATGGCCATAACACTTATGTAATTCTTTGATCTGAGGGGACGTCATTACCCATCTTATCATGAAGTTACTTTCATCTTCATAATGAATCTTGCAATCATGCTGATATGAATTTGCACTGATATATACATAACCAAAGTGCCAGATTAACTAAATGAAAAGTGAGCACCTTCAAGTACTGCATTAACAAACTGATATATTAAGAAAATTTGGGTACTTTGTTTTTAATAACAGCTTTTCCGTATTCCACCTTGCTATCAAAGAAGAGAAAATAGCAGATACGAAGAATATTAGGACAGAGGAATCTATAGTTTTGAAGTGTCAGGATAGGCACTGTTTGGATCTAAAGAACTGGACTTCCAAGTTTTATTTCCCTTGACTCAGCAAGCGGATAGTTAACAGATTGACATTTACAATGAATGTGCAGATTTGGAAAAAACACTTAACATTAAATTGTGTTATCAGTACACACTGAACAGCAAGAGCCTCTTATGTAAACAAAGAGGAGTAAATTTTGGCAGTGAAGTGTTAGAAAAGTCAGCCAGCCTTCCTGTTGCTGATTGCTACGGGTGATCCCCAGCTGGAAATTGGATGTGTGTGGACATTTGACGAGAACAGAATCAGGCATGGCTGAACTAAGTTCGATGGTTGAATGGCCTGTAAATGCTCCCAGCCCCAACTTGACACATGTTGAGTGGTCACTTGGGTGTAGTACCGGATGGTTCATAGCACTGATGGAGTCCCACCCCATCAAGAATCAGTGCCTTCAGGAAAGGAAGATAGAAGGAACTGGGGGAAAAAAAATTAGCGGTGAGAAAATCTTGCACTTGAATTATTTAATAGTTCTCCCCCCAAAAAATCTGATTTAGTTCAATTGGCAGCCTTGCTGTCATCAACAAATCCTCGCACGGTTTTCAGTGTGTGCACGTGTAAATAACAGCACATACTTTCCCCTCCTCAGTGTAAATAAGTCATCTGTCTGCTGCATGGACTGTATGCTCTTTATGCTTGAGGAGGTTGCGAGAACACTGAAGAGGAGTAGCTGAATGCTTTGAAAGAAGCAGAATGCACAAACTGCTGATGTGGCAGATCCTGTCTTTGAAGTCAACTTGTAGGCAGTGTTCTCGTTCTTTCGTAGTCAGAAATATTTTCCAATCATTCGCATGACATTCCAGGAGTGCCCGGACATTGCAGATGTGAGCAGCTGTTGCCGAACTATTCACATCTGTGAGTCAGCTTCCTACCAGTTGAGCTCATGGAAATGCTGCTTGCACGGAGACAGTAATTCTGTTTATTTTTAAATCATTTCAAATTTGGCGGCTTTCAGTTCTCAAAAAAAGGAAGTTTAGAGCAGAATACTCTCCGTTTCAATGTAGGAGATGGTGTTAATTTGGATTTTAAAAGTCACTTCTCTTTGAATGAACTCGAAATTTGACTGAGAGTGCTGTTGATGTTAAGCAAGAGATGAGAAAAATGAAACGCTGATGGAATCTGGACTGGATCTGCTTCACAGAAGGAAGGATTTTAGCCAATGTGGAAGTGGAACAATGTGGGAGACATGGCTCCATAAAACCTTAAGTATGGCCGAAAAGAAAAGTGTTGTAGCAACTGTTGTTTATGTTTGAGGTCATATGTTTGAGTTGATTTGCACATGATGTTTAATTTACTTGCTGTCCTAATTCCAGCAGATTTGGAACTATATTTGAAAAATTCAGTGTATTTGGACTGTGGTACTTAGACCCACTGTGATTAGTTGCATGTGCAAAATCTAACAGCCAGGATTGTAAAACTCCAGGTGATATTTAAATGTACTTATATTGCTTTCATACTTGCACTTATCATTGTAGCATGGATAGCATTTTGGCCTCAGCTGTATGTGCAAGTTGGAAGCTGTCTTTGCAATGTCATCACAGTGAGGTAACTGAAAGGCAGTCTTTGGTACCTGCATATTCATCTGCGTTTACAGAGTACTGCTTACTGACTTCTGTTGATTAAAAATCAAAACCTGAGTTTTGGTTAGGAAGAAACCGTTGTCAACACAGGAAAACTAAGTTAAAATAAGGACTTTGGACAATATGTATGTTACTAATGCTGGTAAAGGGCAAACATAACTAAAGTCACATACAGTGATGCAAGATATACCTATACCAGTCAGCATCAACAGCCTTACACTTGGCTTTCAGCTTGTCATTGACAAAAGCAGTCATTAATAAAATTATAATATAATGGGAGTGCGCTAAAACCTCCATTGCTTACCAACATGGAAGGGATTCTCCTGTAGAAAATGGGTCTTGGCAACTTATCAAAAATTCACAAAATTTGTTTTCATATGAATGGGAATGAAGATGAATACAATATAAATAGCAAAATAAATATTACTTAAATTTTGCTCATGGTAATAAAATGCAAATAACAGAAGAACTGTAAGTATTTGTCATGAAACATTCTGGTGGAATTTGTGATGCTTGATAAAGCGATTGTTTAAAAAGTGATTGCCAGTGTTAACTAAATTCATGGGGGGGGGGGGGTTGTTCCTCATATTTTTTGTTCAAAATTTCAATTTTCCATAGAAAATCATTTGAGTAAAATACAAATCCTACAATTCTTGCTTTTATTGAAAATTAACAAACCATTTACACTAAGAAATTAGTAATTGAGAAATTGTTATTATTTTAATGGATTTTATGATACTATATTTTTCACCAAGCTTTCCAATAATAATTAGCATTATTTGATACCATTTCATAGAAATAATATTAGTGGGGCATACATTCTAAAATAAAATTGCAATTTAATGAAAAGTAATTGCATGAATGTGTCTGCATTTCAAGTTTCAATATTGCTAAACTTCTCAGAATATGGGACCATTGGTTGTTATTTATTGGATATCAATACTGTCCAAAGAAAGCAGCATGGTTCTTGAACCATTGTTGTGCATAGTGAAGGAGCTCCTAAAATATTGTTTGTTTGTTCATTGACTGGTGCAATAACTTCTAAGTCTGACTGCCATGCATCTCAACCTCTATCTGACCTGTGTTGCCCTTGCACGTTCCTGAAGTCAAATGTATTTGGTCAATTATATCCTTTATACATTTTCTCCTTCACTTCCCCTCCATCAATATTTCCCTCTAATTTCTGCTGTATATAATGGTAATATGGTATCTTTCTCTCTTTGATGTTATATGTGAATTTCTTATTTTCTCAAGCCATCTCATACACTTCCTACAAATACTCATGTCTATGCACACTATATTGACATTCTCCAATTTGTCCACATCTTGAATATATACAATCACCTCTTTGCTCATGTTTCTGAGTTCTTTAACATGAGAGATAAAATGTAGTACTTTAGCATTCTTTTCCAAACTTTCAGGTTCCAGTGCTGGATCCACACTGACCCTGTAACCAGGAGCCATGGCTTTTACTTTTGATTATAATGCATGAATGTCACTGAATATCAAGAGGACATAGTTAGTTAGATTTTCTCTTGTTGGAGAGGAGGTCAGGAGCTGAATGACCCTGGCTGAACCCAAATTCAAGTTTATTGAGCAGGTTATTTCAAAGCAAGAGCTGCTTGATATCACTGTTGATGATTCCTTCCATCACTTCACTGATGTTTGAGAATAGACTGATAGGCTGAGTTTGCAAAATGCTTCAGTGTTACTTTTTGCACTGATGAGATGGGCTCCCCTATCATTGAAAATGCGTCTATTTGTGGAGCTGCCTCCTCCAGTGAGTTGTTTAATTCTCCACAACCGTTTTGTGACTGGATATGGCCAAAATGCAAAACGTAGATCTAATCCAATGGTTGTGGAAACACTTAGCTCTATCTGTCACTTGCTGATTATACCGTATGCAAATGTTCCTGTGTTATAGCTTCACCAGACTGATATTTCATTTTTATGAATGTCTGTTGTTGCTTCTGCAATCTTCTTCAAACCAGTGTTGATCCTCTAGTTTAATAGATTAGATTACGTACAGTGTGGAAACAGGCTCTTTGGCCAAACAAGTCCACACCGACCCTCCGAAGAGCAATCCACCTGCTTTACTAATGCACCTAACACTATGGGCAATTTAGCATGGCCAATTCACCTAACCTGACCGTCTTTGGATTGTGGGAGGAAACCGGAGCAAACCCATGCAGACACTGGAAGAATATGCAAACTCCATACAGGCAGTGGCCCGAGGCGAGAATCGAACCCAGGTCCCTGGCACTGTGAGGCAGCGGTGCTAACCACTGATCCACCATGCCGCCCCAAATAATAGTAATGGTACAGTGGAAGAATATGCTTATTTCAAAGATTACAGATTGTATTAGAGTATAATTCCACTGTTTCTGATGGCCCATTGTATTCACAAGTTGTGTTAGGGCTGAAGCCAGGATCTTCTGGTTATCAGCAAGGTGGCGGCAGTAGCTCCTGATTGTGGTGGGCCAGAGCCGAGGACTCCTGGTTATTGGCCTGGTAGTGACAACAGAGTAGGGGCGCACGGTTGTGGGATGAGTGTAGGTCCAGCAGGGCACCCCCCATTAGTGACGTGTTGGTGAGATGGGCCCTGTGACAAAGAGATGGTGCCTGAAGAGTGGCGATCTTGTGGATCTGGCGCAGGTGCCCTTGGTGAGCAGGCTCACGACTTATGGCAGAGGTGGTGGAATGAAGATGGATTCTTTCTTTTAGCTATACCTTTTTATTCTTTAACTATTCAAAATGGTGCCAGATTGTGGTGGCAGTTAAAGCTTTTTACGATATTTTACTGTGTTGTTCATTGTAGAGTTCAAGTGTCAATAAGTCATCATTTATGCATCTGTGGAAGGCAAATTGGTGAGAACCAAATCAAGTAGCTTTTTTCCCTCACCTGATTACTGGATATGTTTATTGTAGGAGCAGTAAATTTAGTAGAACAGGTACATATATTGTTCATTCTTATATCCTGTATTTCTGGGGCAATAGAGCTCCATGTGTTCAGAGCAATGAATTATATATTTAGGACTGATAGCATCTGTAAATACTGGTATATTTTCAAATTAAATTGCTGAAGTTAATAAACCTTTTCAATGAATCCAATGCTTCATTATGAATATTTTTAACTTATGTTGACACCAGATGACCAATTTCCCACATAAGGTCAAAGAAGTATGCTCAGACAGTCTTACACCTCTTTCAAATATGCCTGCAACCTGTTCATTGGCCTTACTTCCAAGTCACAGTATTAATAACATATCATCACTTGTTACCCAGGAAATTTGGATCAAAATTCAGGAAAAAGTAAATCCAACTTGTGAAATAGAATATCTTGCGTAAGACAATAGTTCTGCAGGGGATTAGCTGTTACTCTGAATTCTACATTGGCTCCTCCCATTCTATTGATGTTACACATGAGCTGTAGGTGGAGATGAGAAGTCCTATTCTAGTTATTGGAGGGACCCTGAGGTCCTTGTAATTATGCTTGTCCTAACATAGTTGTACTTACCGCTATCTTGCAATAAATCATCTTGTTATCTAAGAAGAGTGATCTTTTGCCATGCACATTCTACTCCTAGCTCAATGGGTAGGCCATGATATCAGATAATTATCTCTACATATACTGGTAGAGGTGGCAAATAACACAATTGTAACAGGAGTGGTCATCTGGGAAAATAACATTTTTTGATAGGGTAAAAGCAGAGAGCTTGACTTGTGGGTAAGTCTTGGAGTGGAGGACATAACCTCAGAATAAGGAGTAGCCCAGTGAAGACAAAAGATGAAGAGGAATTCTTTCATTTCTGATCGGTGGCCCTTCTGCAGGATGGACATTAATAAACTGGAAAGGGTGTGGAAAAGATTTACAAGAATGTTACCAAAACTGGAAGGTTTGAGTTATACAGAGAGGCTGGATGGGCTAGGACTTCTTTCCCTGGAGTGTGGGAAGCTGAGGGGTGACCTGAGAGTGGTGTATAAAATCATGAGGTGCATAGATAAGGTGAATATCCAGGGTCTTTTCCCCATAGTAGGGAGTCCAAGATGAAAGAACATAGGTTTAAGGTGAGAATGGAATGATTTAAAAGGAACCTGAGGGGGTAACCTTTTCATGCAGAGGGTGATGCATATATGTCAAAGGAAGTGGTAAGTTACAACATTTAAAAGACATTTGGATAGGTGCATGGATATGAAAGATTTAAGACCTTAAGACCACAAGATGTAGAGGGATATGGGCCAAAGACAGGCAAATGCGATTAATTCATTTTAGGAAACTTGGTTGACGTGGATGAGTTGGGCTGAACAGCCTGTTTCCATGCTGTATGACTCTATGATTCACAACTGATAATTTGCACACAGAAAAATATGTACCTATTGCATAAAGGCTGGACCTTTGGTTTCTGTGAGCCACACTCCTTGAAAGATTATTTAAAAGTTGAATATTCTCAATGACAGCTTACTGTTGAAACTCGCAGACTGTTATGACTAGTAGCTATAAATATTCCAAAGTGTAAGCATTAGGAATGTGAGTTACAGTGTGATACCTCATTTGCGTTAAGGTAGGCCTCTGTACTGCTTGCTTTAATATGATGAAGTTTTTATAACAGCAGCAGTTTATTAGGCCCATCGAGTCTGGTTTTTCTCCACTGGTGAAATCCCAGTTTTGCTCTCCATTATCCTTAGTATATTTTTTCAAGCAACAATTTAATCCTGTTTTAAAAGTAACGAGAAAATCTGTTTAAATATGAGCTTTTTTTGCCCTTCATTTATGAGAAGTGGATGTAACTGACTGTTAGTATTTAATGTCCCTCCTAATTGCTGTTGAGAAGGTGGTGATGATCTGCCCTCTTGGACCACTATAGTTCATGTCATATAGATACACTCTCAGTGCTGTGAGAGGTGGGGGAGTTCCAGGAATTTGATTCAGCAACAGAGAAAAAATTGTAAAATAGAACCATGTAGTTTGGAAGAGTCTCTTTGCCAAATCAAGATATAGTACTGAGTTGAGAAGGTATGAGACTTGGGAGGGAATCTTGCATGGGAACATGGGAACATGAACAGGAGTAGGCCTTTCACCCCCTCGACCATGTTCTGCCATTCAATGAGATCATGGCTGATCTTTGGCCAAACTCCATCTGAAATGGTGTGCAGCTGTGCTATGGTGCTAATGGTATGAATATTTATCAATCATACAGTCATAAACATGGAAACAGACCTTTCGATCCAACTCATCTATGTTGAACAAGTTCCATAAGTCCCATTTGCCTGTTTTTAGCTCATATCCCCCGAAACCTTTCCTATTCATGTAAATATCCAAATGTCTTTTAAATGTTGTAACTGTACTTGCATCTAACACTTCCTCAGGTAGCTCATTCCACACATGAGCCACCTAAGTCTCTTTTAAATCTTTCACCTTAAGAAATTTGCCCCTATCGTTTTGAACTTCCCGACCCTAGGGAAAAAAAATTTTGCTATTCACCATTTTTTTAAAGGAGCTATTTAATAATCCTCAGTGATGAGTTATCTTGGTGAGAAATAAAGGCTGCTGGGGAAGAATGCATCACCCATGGTGAAATAAGAAAGTCAAGGGTAGTATTAAATGGTTTCTTTCAATGAACAAATCTGCAAAATTAGTGATATGTCAGAGTTTAAGACCCAGGAAAGAATGACTTAAAATATAATAGAGGCAGAAAGCAGATTATGAGAGAAAGTTAGCTAATTATATAAAAACAGAAAATAGAGATTTTACAAGTATTTGAATAGTGGAAAAATAACTCAAGCTAGTGTTAATCCTTCAGACATAGAGTATGGAAAATCGCTAATAGAGTTGGTGAATGATTTGAACAGTTTTTTTTGTGCCTGTTTTCATGTAAGAACACTTCCCATTGATAAATGACAGTAAAGAGATGAAAGGGAGGGATGAACTTAAAGCAAATACCATTACTAGGAAAAATGTGCTCGGAAATCTCTTGGAACTAAAAGCTGACAAGTCTCTTGGATTGGATAGCCTGCATCTTAAGGTCTTTGCAGTGGTTTAGGAAGGTGGCTTACCACCGCCCTCTCCAGATCACTTATGGATTGGCATTAAATGGCATTAATCCACCTTCTTTGACAATATTTTTAAAAAATCTGCTGAGGTTTTTTGACAAAGTAAAACATTGAGTTGGCTGGAGACTTGGAGCTAATCAGCCATGATCTTGTTGAATAGCAGGTCAGGCTTGAGGGACTGAATAACCTATTTCTTATTTTCCAATTTCTTTTATTTGTATCACCAAAAAAGTTTGAGTTGGTTTGGAGTTTAAAAAAAAGTCAAAACAACAGCAGTTTTAAAAGGGAGAAGAGCAGACAAAGGAAGCACATGGTGAGGACAGTGCAGGAGAGAGATAGAGAACCTGCACAGTTACTGCCTTTGCTGCTTTTGAATTCATGTGTCGCTAGACGTCAGAGTGCATCTGGGAAAATTTCACAACTAGTCTTGGGGGAACCATTTTGGGCGAAGTTCACAACACAGAATCAGATAAGTTTATTGTTGTTTTAAGTCTGTCCAAGAGAGAGGCTGTATTAGTGACGACAGTGGGTTCTTTCTGGATTATATGTTTTTGGAGATAAGTCTCTTAATTAAACTTAAATTACAAGCCAAAGCTCTTAATTTAACCTGGTGCAGTGTTTTTGTAGAGGAATAAGACGATGTTATTTTCTGGATCTGTAGATTGTGAAGGAGCAAAAATGGCCCTTGCCGTAATATGTACTTCTTGTCAGATGTGGGAGTTTAAAGAGAGTTTAAGGGTTACTGTGGATTATATCTGCCATAAATGCTGTTGGATGTGAATCTTATCAGATCGAGTGGATCGGTTAGAGAGACAGATAGAAGCCATGAGGAATTTGCAACAGCAACAGTATGTGATGGATGGCAGTTATAGGAAGGGGGGAGAGTCTCAGATACAGTCACATAGATGGGTTAACTCCAGGAAGGGTAAGAGAGGTTGGCACCTAGGGCAGGAGTCTTTTGTGGATATACCCGTTTCAAACAGGTATTCTGTTTTGGAAAATGTAGGGGGTGATGGATTCTCAGGGGAACATAGCACGAACAGCCAAGTTTCTGGTATTGAGACTGGTTCTAATGCAACGAGGGGTACATCGGCTTCCAAGAGATCAATTGTGTTAGGGGATTCTGTAGTCTGAGGTACAGACAGACGTTTCTATGGCCAGCAGACAAAAAGCAGAATGGTGTGTTGTTTCCCTGGTGCCAGGATCAAGGATTTTTCAGAAAGGGTGCAGAATGTTCTCACGGGGGAGACGGGCCAGCAAAAAGTCATTGTCCACATTGGAACCAACGACATAGGAAGGGAAAAGGTTGAGATTCTGAAGGGAGATTACAGAGAGTTAGGCAGAAATTTAAAAAGGAGGTCCTCAAGGATAGTAATATCTAGAATCTGGATTACTCCCAGCGCTATGAGCTAGTGAGGGCAGGAATAGGAGGATAGAGCAGATGAATGCATGGCTGAGGAGCTGGTGTATGGGAGAAGGATTCACATTTTTGAATCATTGGAATCTCTTTTGGGGTAGAAGTGACCTGTACAAGAAGGATGGATTGCACCTAAATTGGAAGGGGACTAATATACTGGCAGAGAAATTTGCGAGAACTGCTTGGGAGGATTTAAACTAGTGGGGGGGTTGGGGGGGGGGGGGGGAGCGTGGGGAGATTCCCAGGGAGGTAGTGAGGAAAGAGATCAATCTAAGGCTGGTACAGTTAAGAACAGAAGTGAATCAAACAGTCAGGGCAGGCAGGGAGAAGGTAGGACTAATAAATTAAACTGCATTTATTTCAATGCAAAGGGTCTAACAGGGAAGGCAGATGAACTCAGGGCATGGTTAGGAACATGGGACTGGGATATCATAGCAATCACAGAAACATGTCTCAGGGAGGGGCAGGATACAAATGCTACAAGAAGGATAGAAAGGGAAGCAAGAGAGGAGGGAGAGTGGCATTTTTGATAAGGGATAGCATTACAGCTGTGCTGAGGGAGGATATTCCTGGAAATACATCCAGGGAAGTTATTTGGGTGGAACTGAGAAATAAGAAAGGGATGATCACCTTATTGGGATTGTATTATAGACCCCCTAATAGTCAGAGGGAAATTGAGAAACAAACTTGTAAGGAGATCTCAGCTATCTGTAAGAATAATAGGGTGTTTATGGTAGAGGATTTTAACTTTCCAAACATCGACTGGAACTGCCATAGTATTTAGATGGAGAGGAATTTCTTAAGTGCATACAAGACAATTTTCTGATTCAGTATGTGGATGTACCTACGAGAGAAGGTGCAAAACTAGACCTACTCTTGGGAAATAAGACAGGGCAGGTGACTGAGGTGTCGTGGGGGAGCACTTTGGGGCCAGCGACCATAATTCTATGAGATTTAAAATCGTGATGGAAAAAGATAGACCAAATCTAAAAGTTGAAGTTCTAAATTGGAGAAAGGCCAATTTTGACAGTATTAGGCAAGAACCTTCGAAAGCTGATTGGAGGCAGATGTTCGCAGGTAAAGTGACGGATGGAAAATGGGAAGCCTTCAGAAATGAGATAACAAGAATCCAGAGAAAGTATATTTCTGTCAGGGTGAAAGGGAAGGCTGGTAGGTATAGAGATTGCTGGATGACTAAAGAAATTGAGGGTTTGGTGAAGAAAAAGTAGGAAGCATAAGTCAGGTATAGACAGGATGGATCGAGTGAATCCTTAGAAGAGTATAAAGGAAGTAGGAGTATACTTAAGAGGGAAATCAGGAGGGCAAAAAGGGGACATGAGATAGTGTTGGCAAATAGAATTAAGGAGAATCCAAACAGTTTTTTACAAATATACTAAGGACAAAAGGGTAACTAGGGAGAGAATAGGGCCCTCAAAGTTCAGAAAGGCGGCCTTTGTGTGGAGCCACAGAAAATGGGGGGGATACTAAATGAATATTTTGCATCAATATTTACTGTGGAAAAGGATATGGAAGCTATAGACTGTAGGGAAATAGATGGTGACGTCTTGCAAAATGTCCAGATTACAGAGGAGGAAGTGCTGGATGTCTTGAAATGGTTTAAGGTGGATAAATCCCCAGGACCTGATCAGGTGTACTCGAGAACTCTGTGGGAAGCTAGAGAAGTGATTGCTGGGCCTCTTGCTGAGATATTTGTATCATCGATCGTCACAGGTGAGGTGCCGGAAGACTGGAGGTTGGCAAACGTGGTGCCACTGTTTAAGTAGGGCGGTAAAGACAAGCCAGGGAACTATAGAATGGTCAGCCTGACCTCAGTGGTGGGCAGGTTGTTGGAGGGAATCCTGAGGGACAGGATGCACATGTTTTTGGAAAGGCAAGGACTGGTTAGGGATAGTCAACATGGCTTTGTATGTGGGAAATCATGTTTCACAAACTTGATTGAGTTTTTTGAATAAGTAACAAAGAAGATTGATGAGGGCAGAGCAGTAGATGTGATCTATATGGACTTCAGTAAGGTGTTCGACAAGGCTCCCCACGGGAGACTGATTAGCAAGGTTAGATCTCATGGAATACAGGGAGAACTAGCCATTTGGATACAGAACTGGCTCAAAGGTAGAAGACAGAGGGTGGTGGTGGAGGGTTGTTTTTCGGACTGGAGGGCTGTGACCAGTGGAGTGCCACAAGGAGCGATGCTGGGCCCTCTACTTTTTGTCATTTATATAAATGATTTGGATGTGAGCATAAGAGATTCAGTTAGTAGGTTTGCAGATGACACCACAATTGGAGGTGTAGTAGACAGCGAAGAGGGTTACCTCAGAATACAACAGGATCTTGACCAGATGGGCCAATGGGCTGAGAAGTGGCAGATAGAGTTTAATTCAGAGAAATGTGAGGTGCTGGATGTTGGGAAAGCAAATCTTAGCAAGACTAATACACCTTAATGGTAAGGTCCTAGGGAGTGTTGCTGAACAAAGAGGCCTTGGAGTGCAGGTTCATAGCTCCTTGAAAGTGGAGTTGCAGATAGATAGGGTAGTGAAGAAGGCGTTTGGTATGCTTTCCTTTATTGGTCAGAGTATTGAGTACAGGAGTTGGGAGGTCATATTGTGGCTGTACAGGACATTGGTTAGGCCACTGTTGGAATATTGCATGCAATTCTGGTCTCTTTCCTATCGGAAAGATGTTGTGAAACTTGAAAGGGTTCAGAAAAGATTTACAAGGATGTTGCCAGGGTTGGAGGATTTGAGCTATAGGGAGAGGCTGAACAGGCTGGGGCTGTTTTCCCTGGAGCATCGGAGGCTGAGGGGTGTCCTTATAGAGGTTTACAAAATTATGAGGGGCATGGATAGGCAAAATCTTTTCCCTGGGGTTGGGTAGTCCAGAGGTAGAGGGCATAGGTTTAGGGTGAGTTGGGAAAGATATAAAAGAGACGTAAGGGGCAACCTTTTCACACAGAGGGTGGTACGTGTATGGAATGAGCTGCCAGAGGAAGTGGTGGAGGCTGGTACAACTGCAACATTTAAGAGGCACTTGGATGGGTATATGAATAGAAAGGGTTTGGAGGGATATGGGCCGGGTGCTGGTAGGTGGGACTAGATTAGGTCAGCGTGGACAGGTAGGACTGAAGTGTCTTTTTCCATGCTGTACATCTCTCTGGTTGAAGATCCAGCATTCGCCCAAGGAGGCTGAGAGATAAATGGGGAGCGGGCGGGGCTAGTTGGGAAGTTAGCTAGGAATGCGATAGGTAGATGAAGGTGGGGGTGATGGTGATAGGTCACAGCAGAGGGTGGAGCAGATAGGTGGGAAGGAACATGGACATGTGGGGTGGTTCAATAGGGTGGTGCCGAGTTGTAAGGTTAGATCTGGGATCTGGGACAGAGGAGATGAGAAAACTTGTGAAATCAATATTGATTCATTGTGGTTGGAGCGTCCTAAGGTGGAAGATGAGGCATTCTTCCTCCAGTCATCGGGTGGCTAGGATTTTGCCATGCTACATCGATGGCTGTATCGGTCCCACCTCACGCTACCATGGGGAGGTTGAACAGTTCATAAACTTCATTAATACCTTCCACCCTGACCTCAAGTTCACCTGGACCATAGAACATAGAACATTACAGCGCAGTACAGGCCCTTCGGTCCTTGATGTTGTGCCAACTTCTCACACTAATCTGAAGCCCATCCCACCTACACTATTCCATGTACATCCATTTGCCTGTCCAATGACGACTTAAATGCACTTAAACTTAGCGAATCTACTACTGATGCAGGCAAAGCATTCCATACCCTTACTACTCTGTAAGTAAAGAAACTACCTCTGACATCTGTCTTATACCTATCTCCCCTCACTTTAAAATTGTGTCCTCTCGTGTTTGCCGTCCCCATACTTGGAAAAAGGCTCTCCCTGTCCACCCTATCTAACCCTCTGATTATCTTGTATGTCTCTATTAAGTCACCTCTCAACCTTCTTCTCTCTAACGAGAATAGCCTCAATGCCCTCAGCCTTTTGTCGTAAGACATTCCTTCCATAACAGGCAACATCCTAGTAAATCTCCTCTGCACCCTTTCCAAAGCTTCCACATCTTTCTTTTAATGTGGTGACCAGAACTGTATACAATACTCCAAGTGTGGCCGTACTAGAGCTTTGTACAGCTGCAGCATAACCTCCTGGTTACGGA
This sequence comes from Chiloscyllium punctatum, assembly GCF_047496795.1. Taxonomy (NCBI): domain Eukaryota; kingdom Metazoa; phylum Chordata; class Chondrichthyes; order Orectolobiformes; family Hemiscylliidae; genus Chiloscyllium; species Chiloscyllium punctatum. The sequence goes on along the minus strand of NC_092746.1, from coordinate 118,029,606 downwards.
ACTCAGTCGCTCTATTAATAAAGGCCAAAACACTGTAAGCCTTCTTAACAACCCTGTCAATCTGGGTGGCAACTTTCAGGGATCTGTGTGCATGGAATCCTACCATTAGTCCAGTACTTTGCATTCCGATTACTCCGGCCAAAGTGTATCACCTTACACTTGTCCACATTAAATTCCATTTGCCACCTCTCAGCCCAGCTCTGCATCCTATCTATGTCTCTCTGCAACCTACTACATCCTTCGTCACTATCCACAACTCCACCGACCTTAGTGTTGTCTGCATATTTACTAACCCACCCTTCTACATCCTTATCCAGGTCGTTTATAAAAATGACGAACAGCAGTGGACCCAACACCAACCCATCTTGGACACCTCCTTCCTCTTCCTGGACCTCTCCCTCTCCATTTCCGGTGACCAACTTAACACTGATATGTATTTCAAACCCACTGATCCCCACAGCTACCTTAACTATGCCCCTCACCCAAAACATATCTCTTACTCCCAACTCCCCTGCCTCTGCTCCATCTGCTCCCAGGAAGATCAATTTCACTCCAGAACATCCCAGATCGCCTCCTACTTCAAGGACCTCATTTTCCTCTTCCATATGGTCAACAATGCCCTTCACATCTCCTCTACTTCCCACACCTCTGCTCTTGAACCTCACCCCTCCAACTGCAACAAGGATAGAAACCCCTGATCCTCACCTTCCACCGACATCATCCTCTGCCATTTCCGTCACTGACAGTCAGACCCCACTACCACAGATATATTTCCCTCCTCACCCCTTTTAGCATTCTGCAGAGATCATTCCCTCCATGACGAGGTGTTGGGATGTGCAGGAAAATTTCTGCCAGATGTGGAAGGATCCTTTGGGGCCTTGGATGGAGATGAGAGGGGAGATTTTACATTTCTTTCAGTGGCAAGGGAAGGTGCCAAGAATGGAGGTTGGGTTGGTAGGGGGCACCTGTGTCCATTGCTCTCAATTTGGTCTCCTCTGCATTGGGGATACAGGATGCCAACTTGCAGAACGTTTCAGAAAACATCGTTGGGGTACACGCACTAAACAACCCCATCACCCTGTAGCCGACCACTTCAACTCCCCCTCCCACTTCCCCAAAGGCATGCAAGTGCTGGGCTGCCTCCACTGCCAAATCCTAGCCACCCATTGCCTGGAGGAAGAACGCCTCACCTTCTACCTTCGGACTCCTCAATCACACACAATCGATGTCGATTTCACCAGTTTCCTCATCTCCCTTCCCCCCACCTGATTCTAGATCCAATCTTCAAACTTGATACAGCCCTCTTGATCTGTCCATCTTCCTTCCTACCTATCTGTTCCACCCTCCGTTGTGACCTAGCACAGTCATCCCTGCCTTCATCTACCTATTGCATTCCTAGCTACCTTCACCCCCCTCTCCAGCCCCACCCCCTCTCGTTTATTTCTCAGTCCCCTAGCTCCCCCCACCACCCACCCAATTCCTGATGATGAGCTTGTGCTTGAGATGTCTCTCCTGCTCCTCGGATGCTGCCTGACCAGCTGTGCTTTTCCAGCACCATACAGTGTTGGGCTCAGTAAAGGCAAGTAATAATGACTGTCTTCAAAAAGCAAAAAACTAACCATCGCCTTTTCCTTCACTGCCACAGGTTAAAAATCCTGAAGGTCACTCCTAACTACACTGGTGTGCTTAAACTCCCATGGATTCCAGTCGTTCAAGAAGGCAGCTGATCACCATCACCAAATCTCAATATTAATTTGTTCACTTGAGACTTTAACCAACTAGACAACAGGAGACCACCTGCAATAACTCTGGAAACTTTACTGAAATTATTTTTAAAAATTGATTTGACTTATTGTAGTCACATGTATCTAAGTACAGTGAAAAGTTTTATTTTACGAGCACTACAGACAGATCATAGCAAACAAGAACATACAGATCTTAGGGTGCGTAGATAGAGCAAGGCTCATAAGCTGCACAGGAGATACAAAGCAAGATCAACATTACTTGAAGTTAGAGAGATCCAATCAGCAGTCTAATAACAGCAGGGAAGAGGCTGCTCTTGAACCTGTTGGTGCATGTGTTAAGCAGGGCAGTGACTTTACAGGTATACTTTGGCTCATGTTCTCTGATTCAGTTTACGTCGTAGATCAATAAGGTCTCTGGCCTCTTTTCAATGTCCTTGTCCTTTGCAAGCTGTGTGCGAAAAGCAAACAGATTTCAATATTCCCATGGTCATGATTAAAGGTCTGTGAACTAATGATGTGTGAACTCCTGAGTGTTGTAGCTTTTTTTAGGTTTTAAGTATGAATCTTGGCTATTGTATGAGGGACAGTACCAGTATGAATTGACAGATATTGACTACACATTCTGAAATGATCAGGATGTCTTGACAACCATCCATCTGTGTAATATTCCTCTTAAAAGCTGCAATTCTGATTCATACTCTCATAGCATGAAGTATTGTGTGTGGTTGTCCCAGCAGAGCATAGAGATCATTAATCATTTTATGGCACAGGAGCCAAGTTCTCAATGAGCTATCCTTGGGTGTTGACTACCACAGCCATTTAGTCCAGATTCCCTTTTACAATCTGGAAGACTGTTGCCATCCATAGGGATAAGAGCTTCATGTCTCTCCTGCACAACTTTCAGGAGATTCTATCACCAAAAAAAACCTTGCTTTGGCGGTCTTCATTCCCACCCACACACTGACAAATTGATAAACAGAGGGCTGATTTATGTTCCTTCAGATGGTGAAGTGCTATCTAAAGATGCATGTTTAAACCCAGTTGGACCAGTGGACTTAAGAATTACTTACCCATAAAATTTGGTGTTCTACATGCGCATGCATATGTAATGAGTTGAGAAGAACATAATCATGTGGGAAAACTCAACCTGCTCTTGAGCTGAAGCCCCTCCTGCTTTTATGGCTGATTGCATGCTTAGCCTTAAACAAGAAAATTCTGTCCTTTGTTTTTGTTCAAAGTGAGGTTACTTGTCAAAGTCCTTTTGAACCTCTTTACCGTCATCCTCGCGGTTTACAGTTCTTCCAAATTTGGTATCATTTTCAAATTTTGAAATTAAGTGCACCAATGTTCAAGTCATTAACACAACTCTGAAAAAGCAATGATTCTTGGGAACTCCACTGCAAACTTTCTTCCAGCTCAGTGATGAGAATGTCATTGCTGATGTTCAGTGTGCATTAACTCAAGTGTTTGAAGTGCAGACTGAATCATGTGCTGACTAAAAACAGCTGCTGTATTCATTCCCAAGTTGAGTCTTTTGTGCAAAAAAAGTCTCATGGGAGGAGAATACTGTGAACTCTTCAGTAAGCTTGATTTTATGGTAGCCTGCATTGAGGTGAAGTTTAGCATCATTCGCCTTCTGTATGATTAGTGTCAAGTGTATTGTATTTTGCCTTGGTCCGATGACTGTGTATCAACATGGATTCTAAATTAGTTTTCACTCTTGGATTTCTTGATTTGTATGGATGAAGTCTAGGGATAGGTTCATCTCCAACCTCAATAATATCAAGGGGAAATAGGTGCTGAAGTTCTTTTCTGGCTGCTTTCGGATATGAAATCACATTTGTGCTGTTAAGTGACTGGGTCTACATGTATTTTATATGTACTATCTGTCAGTTAACATCAGTGAACTGGTCAGCATCCAATAGGAGAATGTTGCTAGTGTTTGTAAGAATCTACAACAGATGTGCAGATGTTCAGCTGTGTGGAGACAACAAAGAACAAAGAAAATTTACAGCCCAGGAACAGGCCCTTCGGCCCTCCAAGCCTGAACCGATCCAAATCGACTGTCTAAACCAGTCGCTCAATTTCTAAGCATCTGTATCCCTGTGCTCCAACTACTCATACATCTGTCCAGATACATCTTAAATGAATCTACCATGCTTGCTTCTACTACCTCTGTTGGCAACCTACCACCGTCTGTGTAAAGTACTTGCCGTGTGTATCCCTCTTAAACTTTTCACCTCTCACCTTGAAAGCGTGACCTCTCGTTATTGACTCCTTCACCCTGGGAAAAAGCTTATCTCTATCTAACCTGTCTGTACCCTTCATGATTTTGTAGAACTCAGTCAGGTCCCTCCTCAATCTCCTTTTTACTATGAAAACAATCTTAACCTACTCAACCTCTCTTCATAGCTAGTATCTTCCATGCCAGGCAACATCCTCGTAAACCTTCTCGGCACCGTCTCCTAAGTATCCACATCTTTTTGGTAATGTGGCGACCAGAACTGTACATGGTATTCTAAATGCGGCCAAACCAACATCGTGTGCAATTTTAACATGACCTGCTAGCTCTTATACAATGAAGGCAGCATACCATATGCCTTCTTGACCGCTCTATCCACGTGTGCAGCAACCTTCAGGGTACAATGGACCTGAACTCCCAAATCTCTCTGCTCATCAACTTTTCCCAAGGCTTTTCCGTTTTCTGTATAATTCACTCTAGAATTAGACTTCACAAAATGCATTACCTCACATTTGCCTGGATTGAACTCCATCTGCCACTTCTCCACCCAACTCTCCAGTCTATCTATATTCTCCTGTATTCTTTGAGAGTCCCTTATGCTTTCTGCTACTCCACCAATCTTCGTGTCATCTGCAAACTTGCTGATCATACCAGCAGTGCCCTCTTCCAGATCATTTATGTATATCACAAACAACAGTGGCCCCAGCACTGATCCGCATGGAACACCACTGGTCACCTTTCTCCATTTTGAGAAACTCCCTTGAACTACTACTCTGTCTCCTGTTGCTCAACCAGTTCTTTATCCACCTAGCTAGAACACTCTGCACACCATGTGACTTCACTTTCTCCATTAGTTTACCATGGGGAACCTTATCAAACACCTTACTAAAGTCCATGTATGTGACATCTACAGCCCTTCCTTCATCTATCAACTTGGTATCTTCCTCAAAGAACTCTATTATGTTGGTAAGGCACGATCTCCCCTGTACAAAACCATGTTGCCTATCACTGATAAACCCATTCTTTTCCAAATATAAATAGATTTTATCCCTACTACCCTTCTTTTACAAGGGTCCTCCGGCACCTCACATGTGCAAGCATATCACATTCTCCACAGTTGAAGTAGTATATAACAGGCCAAAAATGCCTGTTTCCACACTGTAGGGAATCTAATCTAATCTAATCTAATCTAATAACATTCTTTCTGGTGTCTGAATGAAATTAGTGTTTTAAAAGTATGAAAACTTTCAGTTGTTACTGTTGATAATTTTGTACGGCCTGGTTTGCAGAAAATAGGACAGTCCTGAAATTTGTTGCACATTTTGTCTCCCATGACTGACAGGTGCACCTATGCCTCCAAGAGCATCTGCATCTGAGCAGCCAGTGGTCACTGTCACACATGGCTGGTTGCTGTAGATCCAAAATCGAGGCCAGAAGTATGTTCAGTGTCACCAGCTACATTTTCTCGCCTGTTTCTGTGATACACAAATGTAGCACCTTTTAAGCGGTATTGGTTTTGGTAGGTGATTTTACTGATGAGTGACAAACTAGAATTTTCCATGGGTTTAACACTGTTTGCCAGTAGCAGAGCATGCTGTCCAATCTGAGAAAGCACTGACATTTTTTGGGCTGTCACCTCAATTATGTACAATGTTGATCAAGTGCCTGATTTGATTCTAGCTTAGTATATCAAAGGAAAATTGCTTTATATATTGTATTTACCTTGGGCCTGAAATAGGTTATTAGTGCAATTTTTCTGCTGAGTTATAGTCACTTTCATCTTATGCAGGTGTTTTTGTCTCAAAAATATTCCAGGGTTAAGGAATTTCAGTTATGAGGATAAATTGGAGAAGCTTGGACTGTTCTCCTTGGAGAAGAGAAAGGTGAGAAATCGGTGTATTCAAAATCATGAGCAGTCTGTTCAGAGTAAATGGCGAATATATTAGCACTTATGAAAGGGTTGAGAGCAAGAGTGCACAGATTTAAAATTATTAGCAGGAAAAGAAAAAGTGATACGAGGAAAATCTTTTTCATGCAGCAAATGGTTAACGTCTGGAATGCACTGCATGTGAGTGTGGAGGCAGGTTCAAATTGGGCATTCAGAAGGAAATTTAAAGAGTCCCTATTTAAAGTTGACTCCATTAATACTGTTTAGCTTTAACAAAATAGTGATAATATATTTATTTAATGTTGAATTTCAGTTTAATGTTGTTTAAAACAGACTTGCTATTCTGTGGCCTGCCTGCTGTCAGCTCCTAAGTCATAGAGTTATAGAGATGTACAGCATGGAAACAGACCCTTTGGTTCAACCTGTTCATGTCGACCAGATATCATAACCCAATCTAGTCCCACCAGCCAGCACCCGGCCCATATCCCTCCAAACCCTTCCTATTCATATACCCATCCAAATGCCTCTCAAATGTTGCAATTGTACCAGCCTCCACCACTTCCTCTGGCAGCTCATTCCATACCCGTACCACCTTCTGTGTGAAAAAGTTGGTTTCTTTTATATCTTTCCCCTCTCACCCTAAACCTAAGCCCTCTAGTTCTGGACTCCCCGACCCCAGGGAAAAGACTTTACCTATTTACCTGATCCATGCCCCTCATAATTTTGTAAACCTCTATAAGGTCACCCCTCAGCCTCCGACGCTTCAGGGAAAACAGCCCCAGCCTGTTCAGCCTCTCCCTATAGCTCAAATCCTCCAACCCTGGCAACATCCTTGTAAATCTTTTCTGAACCCTTTCAAGTTTCAAAACATCTTTACGATAGGAAGGAGACCAGAATTGCACGCAATATTTCAACAGTGGCCTAACCAATGTCCTGTATAGCCGCAGTCTTGTTGTTCTTTCTCCAGTTCCTGCCACTGCCCTCATTTCTTTGCCACACCCCGCCCCCTAAATCCAGCTCCTATTCCCATCCTCTTCTTACCTCTTAAAATCTGTAGTGTCCACTTCTTCTTATCTGTATGAACTTGCACTGAACTTCTGTTCTCCACCTGATGACAGAGGTTTGATGCAAATAGCTCTGCCTCCACTGACCAGCTTCTGCCAGTAGATGGAGCCTGGTCAATTAAAATTCGATTTGGTGAGTGCAGTCTTAACATGTGTTTATAATACTTGTATTTTTGTACTTTTCTTAAAAATGCAATTTACTTTAAAATGTTTTATTTGTGAGTGCATGTATTTAGGAATGTACACATTTCAGCTAAACGATGAAGAGTCATCTAGACTCGATGTTAGCTTGCTCTACCCGCCGTGGATTCCAGCATTTCTTGTTTTTGTACAGATTCCAGGATCTGCAGTAATTTGTACCTAAAAATAATGTAGGAAATCCTGAAGTAAAAACAGAAAGCTGGAGAAACTCACCAGGCAAGAAACAGTTAACATTTCAAGTCCAATATGACTTTTTTGAAAACAAAAAGACTCATTAGATACAAAACATTTCACTCTTTCTTTCTCCATACATGCAGCCAGACCTCTAGCATCTTCTGTTCGCAATGTTTTTACGTTATAGTCTGCTGAGAGAGGTCCTGCAGTACATAGCAGTGCATTGTTTCTTTTGTATTTAATGATTTCCTTTATTTTGTAAATTACTTCAGCTGGGCATAAAAGTAAAAATCACCATTGTCCTACTGGATCATAGGGCTGCTCTGTCATCAGAGAGAGAGAGAGAGAGAGAGAGGGGGGGGGGTGGGGGGAACTGGTGGTGGTTTAACCTGAGGGTCAGCACACCTCGGGCGAAGGCATGGTTTGTGAAGGAGAGTCCTTCATAGTAACTTCAGTCAGTTCAGGAATTCAACCCAAACTGTTAGTGTCACTCTGCGTCAGAAACAAACTGTTCAGCCAACTGAGCTAACTGCTAGGAGTATATTATATGTACTACAAATTTTTGAGTATTTCAATCTCAGGTTGTAAGTTTGCCCGCTGAACTGGTAGGTTTGTTCTCAGACATTTCATTGCCATGCTAGGTAACATCATCAGTGAGCTTCCGTTGAAGTGCTGGTGTTTTGTCCCGCTTTCTGTTTGTGTCTTGGTCTGTTAAGGTGGGTGATATCATTTCTACTTTTTTTTCTCAAGAGTTTGGTAAATGGGGTCCACATCGATGTGATTGTTAATGGAGTTCTGGTTTGAATGCCAGGCCTCTAGGAATTCCCGTGCGTGTCTCTGTTTAGCCTGTCCTAGGATGGATGTGTGTCCCAGTCGAAGTGGTGTCCTTCTTAGTCTGTGTGTAAGGATACTAGTGATAGCTGGTCATATGTTTTGGTGGCTAGTAGGCATTCGTGTGTATCCTGGTGGCTAATTTCCTGCCTATCTGTCCGATGTAGTGTTTGTTGCAGTCCAGGCAGGGTATTTTGTATATGACATTCGTTTTCATGGTTGTTGGTAAAAGGTCCTTTTGTGGCTATTTTAGTGTGTTGGGAGGTTTGTGGGCTACCATGAAGGGGTCGAAGTAGTCTGGTAGTCATCTCTGAGATGTCTTTGAGATCTCGAAGATCTCTGGTGTATAATAGTTTGGTTAGTGTCTTCTTGTTTGGGTTTGTTATTAAAGAATCGGCGGACTGTGTTTATTGGCTGGAGGAAAGTGAACACTGCAGATACTGGAGATCAGAGTCGAAGAGTGTGGTGCTGGAAAATCACAGCTGGTGAGGCATCATTTGAGGAGCAGGAAAATCAACGTTTCAAGCATAAGCTGTTCATCAGGAATGAGGGGGGTGGTGCAAGGGGGCTGAGAGATAAATGGGATGGGAGTGGAGCTGTGGGGAAGGTAGCTGGGAATGCGATAGATAGATAAAATAGGGGGTCGGAGGGGAGGGTGGAGCAGTTAGGCAGGAAGGAAGATGGACAGGTGGCACAGGTCAAGAGGGCAGTTCCGAGTTGGAAGGTTGGATCTAGAATAAGGTGGGGGGAGGGGAAATGAGGAAACTGGTGAAATCCACATAGATCCAGGGTGCTTAGAGGGTCCCAAGGTGGAAGATGAGGTGTTCTTCCTCTCAGCAGCGGGTGCTTAGGGTTTGGCGGTGGAGGAGGCCCAGGCCTTCATGTCCTTGGTGGACCATTTCCTTCTGCGACTCCCTTGTTAGGTACATGCTCCCCACCAATCCACCTTCCCCTCCTGGCACCTTCTCCTGTCACTGGAAGAATTACAAAACCTGAATCCACACCTCTCCCCTTAGCTTCGTCCAAGGCCCCAAAGGAGCCTTCCACATCTGTCAGAGATTTACTTGCACTTCCACACATGTCATCTACTGTATCCGTTGCTTCCAACGTGGTTTCCTCTACATTGGGGAGATAGGATGCCTACTTGCAGAACGCTTCAGGGAACATCTCCTGGACAAACGCACGAAACAACCTCACTGCCCTGTGGCTGAGCATTTTAACTACCCCAAAAACATTCAGGTCCTGGGTGTCCTCCATCACCCGACACCTGGAGAAGAATGCCTCATCTTCTGCCTTAGGACCCTCCAACCACATGGGGGATTCATGTGGATTTCACTAGCTTCCTCATTTGCCCTCCCCCTACCTTATCCCAGATAAAACCTTCCAACTCGGCACCACTCTCTTAACCCGTCCCACCTGTCCATCTTCTTTCTCACCTCTCTGCTCCACCCTCCTCTCCGACCTATCATCTTCACCCCCTACTTTGTCTACCTAATGTATTCCCAGCTACCTTCCCGTCAACCTCACCCTCCTCCTATTTTTCTCTCAGCCATCTTGGGCCACCCCCTCTTCCTGATGAAGAGTTTATGCTCAAAACATTGAATCTCCTGCTCCTCGGATACTGCCTGACCAGCTGTGCTTTTCCAGCATCACACTCTTCGACTGTATTTATCGGGTACCCATTGTTCTGGAATACTCCGTATAGGTATTTTTCTTCTGTTGCTCGTAGTTCCTGGGTGCTGCAGTGTGTTGTGGCCCATTGAAATAATGTCCTAATCCAGCTCTGTTTGTGGATGTTGGGGCAGTTGCTCCTGTAGTTGAGTATCTGGGCTGTGTATGTTGCTTTCCTGTAGATGCTGGTCCATAGTTCTCCATTGAATTAGAATTAGAATCCCTACAGTGTGGAAACAGACCCTTCAGCCCAACAAGTCCACACCAACCATCCTAAGACTAACCCTCCTAGACCTATTCCCCTCTCCTTGTATTTGCCCCTGACTAATGTGCCTAACCTACACATCCCAAGGGCAATTTAACATGGCCAATTGACCTAACCTGCACATCTTTGGATTGTGGGAGGAAACCGGAGCACCCGGAGGAAACCCACGCAGACACTGGGAGAATATGCAAACTCTACACAGACAGTCGTCCAAGGCTGGAATCAAACCAGTGTCCCTGGCACTGTGAGGCAGCAGTGCTAACCACTGAGCCACTGTGCCACCCACGGTATTTGACTGTTGGTTCCACTGTGACATCTAGGAAGGGAAGTCCGTAGTTGTTCTCTTCCTTTTTGGGGAGATTTATGCTTGTATGGATGATGTTAATGATATTGTAGGTTTTCCCTAATTTGTTCCATTTCATGGTGACAAAGGTGTCATCCACATAGTGGACTCAAGGCTTGAGTTGAATTGTGGGGAGGGCTGTTCGTTCTAGTCTCTGCATCACTGCCTCTGCTCAGAATCCTGATATTGGTGGTCCCATGGGTGTCCTGTTGATTTGTTTGTAGGTCTTGTCATTGATGGTGAAGTGGGTAGTGAGGCACAGGTCTACTAGCTTGAGGATGCTGTCCTTGTTGATGGAGTTGGTGCTGTCTGGTGTTTGTGTCCTTGGTTTGTCTAGTAGTGAGGTCAGTGTTTCTTTGGCCAGGCTGATGTTAATTGATGTGAATAGGGCCGTTATGTTTCAGGAGATCATGACTTCCTCCCCTTTTATCTTGGTGTCTTTGGTTTTCAGGAATGCTTGGGTGGAGTGAGTGGAGTGGCATGAGTCTTCTTCTAGGTATTTCAGTTTATGGTGAAGTTCCTTTGCTAGTGTCTATGTCGGTATGCTGGGAAGTAACACTATGGGTCTGAGGCGGCCCCCTGGTTAGTGTACCTTAGGTAATCCTTAAAAACGGTGTGTGTTTGGATCCTTCAGGTTTCATTCTTTGGACATCTATATTGTTAATTTCTCCTGATTTGTGGAGTTTCTTCAGTGATGCTGTGATATGGTTTTCTAGCTGTGGTGTTAGCTCCATCACCACCTGTTGATAGGTGTCAGTATCTGTGAGTAGTGAGGTTACCTTTTCAATGTTCTGTGTTCTGTTTAGGATGAAGGTCATGCGCCCTTTGTCTGCTGGTAGGATTACAATGTTGCTGTCTCATCTGAGTCCAAGAACTTTCCTTTCCTGCGTGTTGAAGGTGTTCCCTTTTTTATTCCTGCTTAGTGTTGGTGGTACTGTCTGTCTGATGGTCTGCTGGGTTTCTTCTGTAGGACATGACCAGCTATCAGTAGTATCCTTACACCTAGATGAAGAAAGACAACACATTCATCCTAGGACAGGCTAATCAGAGACACATATGGGAATTCCTAGAGGCTTGGCATTCAAACCAGAACTCCATCAATAAATACATCGATTTGGACCCCATTTACCAACCTCAAAGAAAAAGAACTGGAAATGATATCACCCACCTTAACAGACCATGACACACAAACATAAAGCAGGACAGAATACCAGTGCTTCAATGGAGGCTCACTGATGATGTTACCAAGCATGGTGATGAAACATCGCAGAACAAACTTCCCAGCTCAATGAGCAAACTTACAACCTGAACCTCAACCTGAGCTACAATTCTTCTCAAAAATTGTAGTATTTCAATCTGTATGTTTTTGTTCCAAATTTCCAAAGGAACCCAAGTCCAGTTTCTCCATTACTTATGAATCTCTGATTCACTTCTGATTGTTTCCCTTAAAATTGTCATTTTCAGGAACGTGGACACAACTTTGTGAAAACTTAATGTTGTTGTTATGGGATGAACGTGCAGAGATATGGGAAGCAAATTGGAAAATGCTACTAGATGATATACTTGGAGAGCTGATGCAGACACATTGGTGCTGAGTGGCTTTCTGCACTATACAATTTATGTGATTCTGGTTCGGTTTCCCACTTTTTACCATTGTGTTACCAGTGCGAAGTTCTGTGGAGAGTAGCATTGAAAAAGAACTGTGGAAGGTTCAGTAAGAAACATTCAGAATCAGAAGTTGGGATATTAACTAGTTATTGCATAATGTTCAGTACTATTTACTACAATACAGATGCTGAAGCAATGTGTTCATTGGAAACAAGACCTTAATAATATTCAGGCTTGAATTCAATTTGATTTGATTGATTTATTGTCACGTGTATTACAAATACAGTGATAAGTGTTGTTGAGGCTTGGGCTCATACATGGCAGGTAATATTTGTACTAAGGTACTAGGCAAAGACCACTTCCACCTCAAAAAAGAGGGAATCTAACCAGCTCTTCTTTACATTCAATTCTGTTATCATCACTGAATACCCCACCAACAACATCATTGGGGTTACATTGACCAGAAACTGAACTGGACAAGTCTTGTAAATACTGAGTTTTTGTTTAATTCTCTCATGGGACGTGGGCATTGCTGGCTGGTCAGCATTTATTGCCTCTTCTTAATTGCCCTTGAGAAGGTGGTGGTAAGTTATCTTCTTGAACAAGAGAGGATGAGAAGTTAGGAATTCTGCAGTGACTAACTTATCTCCTGACTCCCGAGAGCCTGTCCATCTTATCTACAAAGCACAATTCAGGAGCATGATGGAAGACTTCCCACTTGCCTGGATTGGTGCAGCTCAAAAGCACATGACCATCTAGGACAAAGCAGCTTCTTGATTAGCACTACCTTCGTTCTGTTCTTCCACCACTGACAGTAGGAGCTATGTGTACCACCTGCAACATGCATATTGCAGTCTTCCAAACTTGACCATTTTGAAGGCTATGGGCAAAAGATACATGGCAACCCTACCATTTGCAGGTTCCCCTTCCTATCTCATACCATCCTAACTTAAAACTATGTCACTATCGCACTTGTCCTTCTCCACTGATTTCTCCATCCACTCATGAGTTTACTTTGAGGTTCTTTCCCTCAGTTTGAAATCCTTCCATCTCCTTGACTTAACAGCTATATTTTGTAGATATCTCCATCTTCTCACCTCACCATTCACTTAGCCTTCTGTTTTAAAAAGAAAATTTCTTTCCATCAACCATGGTTCTGTTTTGCTTATTTTTCTTATATTTTATCTTCGTTTCCATTTTTGAGGAGGGTTACCTACCCACTCCTATTCCTCCCTTTCACATTTGGGAGCAACAATAAATTAGCATTTGTAAGATACAAGTAAGTCCAAGTCACTCCATAATGAAAAGAAAAGATTGTTTAGGAGAAGTGACAAAAATCTAAAGACCAAGGGAATCCTGAGGGATAGGATGTACATGTGTTTGGAAAGGCAAGGACTGATTAGGGATAATCAACATGGCTTTGTATGTGGGAAATCATGTCTCACAAACTTGATTGAGTTTTTTGAAGAAGTACCAAAGAGGATTGATGAGGGCAGAGTGGTAGATGTGATCTATATGGACTTCAGTAAGGCGTTCGACAAGGTTCCCCAAAGGAGACTGAATAGCAAGATTAGATCTCATGGAATACAGGGAGAACTAGCCATTTGGATACAGAACTGGCTCAAAGGTAGAAGACAGAGGGTGGTGGTGGGGGGTGTTGTTTTTAAGACTGGAGGCTTGTGACCAGTGGAGTGCCACAAGGATCGGTGTTGGGTCCACTACTTTTCATCATTTATATAAATGATTTGGATGTGAGCATAAGAAGTGTAGTTAGTAAATTTTCAGTTAACACCAAAATTGGAAGTGTAGTGAACAGGGAAGAAGATTACCTCAGATTACAACGGGATCTTGATCAGTTGGGCCAATGGGCTGAGAAGTGGCAGAAGGTGTTTAATTTAGATAAATGTGAGGTGCTGCATTTTGGGAAAGCAAATCTTAGCAGGACTTATACACTTAATGGTAAGGTCCATGGAGTGTTGCTGAACAAAGAGACCTTGGAGTGCAGGTTCATAGTGGAGTCGCAGGTAAATAATAGCCAAGGTCTTTTTCCTAGGGTGGGGGAAATCCAAACTAGAGGGCATAGATTTAAGGTGAGAAGGGAAAGATTTAAAAATGACCTGAGGGACAAATTTATCATGCAGAGAGTGGTGCATGTGTGGAATGAACTGTCACAGGAGATGTTAGAAGTAGGGACAATTACAACATTTAAAAGGAATCTGGATTGGTGTAAGAATAGGTAGAGTTTAGAGGGACATGGGCCAACTAGGTCAGATTGGGATGTCTGGTTGGTGCAGACAAGCTGGATCAAAAGGTCTGTTTCTGTACTGTATGATTTTGACTCTGGTGCTATAAACCTGTGTATTATTGTGGAACAGCAACAGGAGCACCCTCTAGTGTTTTTATGAGAGCTAATTTATACATATGACAATGTGTGCAGCAATTGTTGACATTGGCTAAAATGTCTGCATGTATCTTAATTATTTTAAGTACGTCAATTTAATGTCCATATAAATAATGAACAAAAAATAAATAACCAAAATACAAGGCAACATTGCAAATGCTTGAAATTGCAAAGAAACCCTTATAGCTACAGGGACCCAGGTTCGATTCCAGCCTTGGTGGCTGTCTGCGTGGAGTTTGCACGTTCTCCTCATGTTTGCATGGGTTTCCTCCTGGTGCTCAGGTTTCCTCTGACAGTCCAAAGATGTACGGGTTAGGTTAATTGGCTGTGCTATATTGCCCATAATGTTCATGGATGTGTAGAGTTACAGTTCGGAGGGTCATTGTGAACCTGTTGGGCCAAATGACCTGTTTCCACACTGTAGGGTTCTTTGATTCTATGATATATTGCTTGATAGCATTGTATGAAAGGCATTCATCATATTGCACCTTGCTCAAAAAGTTGTTACAGTTAGAGGTCTAGGAGCAGGAAAAGCTGTTTGGCCCATCAAGTCAGCACCGGTAAAAAAATAACTACTTGACTATCTAATCCCATTTGCCAGTGCTTGGCCCATTGCCCTGTATGTCTTTGCTTCACAAGTGTACATTTTAAACATTATGGGGGTTTCTGCCTCTACCAACCTTACAGGCAATGTGTTCCAGATTCCCACCACTCCTCACATCTCTCTACACCTCCTGCCCCTTCCTTAAATCTATGCCCTTGGTCATTGACTGCCCATCCAGGGGAAAAGTTACTTATTGTCTACTCATCTGTGCCCTCATAATTTTATAAAATCTCAATCATGTGCCTCCTCAGTCTGTTGTGCCAAAAGAAAAACAACCCCAATCTGTCTTCATAACAGAAACTCTTCAGCCCTGCAACATCCTGGTAAATATATTTTGCATCTTCTCCAGTGCAATTACATCCCTCCTATAATGTGGATTTCAGAACTGCACACAATACTCTAGCTATTGCCTAACCAACTTTTTACACAGCTCCAGTGTAACTTCCCTGATCTTAAACTCAATGCTCCGCTAATAATGGCAAGTATCCCATATATCTTCTTAACCACTTTATCTATCTGTCCTGCTACCTTAAGGGACTTGAACATGCACACCAAGGTCCCTCTGATCCTTGATGCTTCCTAGGATCCTACCATTCATCATGTATTACTTTGCCTTGTTTGTCCTGCCCAAATGGATCACCTCTCGCTTATTCAGATTGAACTTCATTTGCCACCCATCTGACCAGCCTGTCTTTATCCTCTGTAATCTAAGGCTAACCTGCTCACTATCTACCACCCACAAATTTTAGTGTCATCTACACAGTTTTTGATCAGCGTTCTTACATCCAAGTCTACTGGGGTACCTTACTGGACACAATGCCAGTCACAAAAACACCCTTCAGCCATCACCCTCTATTTTCTGCCACTTAGCCAATTCTGGATCTGATTAGCCAGATTTCCTTGGGCTCATATCTTTGCTGTTAGTTACCCATGGGGGACCTTATCAAAGCCTTTCTGACATCCAAGTAGACTACATCAAAAGTATTACTTTCAGCTACACATTTGATTATCTCTGTGAAAAACTCAGTCAATTTTGTCACATATAACCTCCCGTTAACAAAAGTGTGCTGACTGTTCTTGGTTAATTCCTACCTGTCTCAGTGTAGAATAAATCTGTCCCTCAGAATTACTTCAATAATTTGTCCACCATTGAGGTTAGACTGGCTGGTTTGTAGTTTAATGGTTTATCCCATGCTTCATTCTTGAATAACAGTTTTCTCCAGTCCTCTGACACATTTCCTGTGGCCAGAGAAGAATTGAAAATTATCATCTATGCCCTTGCTATTTCTTCACTTGTCTCACTCAGCAGCCTTGGATGCATTTCACCTGGCCCTGGAGACCTGTCTACTTTTAACCCTGCTAGACCATTGAGAACCTTGTCTCTAACTATACTAATTGCTTTAAGTATTTCACAGTGCTTCTTGCTTTCTATAGGTACATATATCTGCAGCAATTCAAGAAAGCAGGTCACCTTATTTTAAAAAGACAACTAGAAACTGACAATAAATGCTGATCAGCCAGTGACTCCCATATCCCACAAGTGAACTTAAAAAAAATCCCTCTCCGTGAACACTGACACAGAATTATTTCCTTTATTTTACCTACCAGTATTCTTTCATACTCCTAATTTTTTTTTAAGTTACCTTTCCCTTTCCACATTCTGGACTCTGCTAGGTCTTTGCTGATTTAAGCCCTCGGTATCTGCCATAAGCCTCCCTTTTTCTCTATTGAATCCTGTGAATTCCTTGATATCCAGAGTTTGCTGGATTTGTTGGTCCCACCCTTTATTGTTATTGGATCTTTACTGGCTCTGTATCCTCTTTCCTTCTTGAATGTGTCCCACTGCACAGCACAGATTTATTTAAATATATCTTCTCTGAACTACTAGCCAAATCATAGCTGATCTTATTCAAATCGGTCTTTCCACAGTAGAAATTTAGATTTCCGACCCATTCTTGTCCTTTTCTATAACAATCTTCTCTCTGACAGAGTTATGGAAGTGAAATGCATTCAGCTTAATTCCTTATGCATTTAATTTAAAAAACACATTTATCCACCTTTTTAAAAACTATTCATTATGTTCTTCTGTCTAAGGAAAATTAATTCTCTTGCTAATCATATCAAAATGATAATTCTTCAGGTAGTGATTCAAAGACGTGAGAAATAGCGTTTTTCCTGATTTACCTTCTTTTGAACATTTCTTTGAGAATTACTCTTAGTATGTTTGTTCAAATGACAAGAATCCTGGTTTTCATGATATTACTTAATAACTAAAGCCTGTTGTATTTGATTTATTCTTTGGAAACCTACACTCTTTCATTACCTAGCATTCCTTCCAATATTACTCAATGCAGGACTGAATATTTTAACTGTAGCTTAATCAGTGATTTATACATCGTTATCCAGTGGCTTTGTCATATATAAAATCAGTGATCCCAGATACTTTTCCCCACATTTTTATCATTGTGTTCTGTATTATTAAAAGATTTATGTTTTTAACCTTCTAAGTATGTTTGTTACCCTACTCCATTAAATTTTTACCATTTAATGTTTGTGTCTTTTTTCCCTGACAAAATATTCCTCTGCACTAAATTTTATCTGATATCTATCCTCCTAATTTACTAACCTGCCTGTGCATTTGAAGTTCCATAGTGTTAATGATTTTCCCTATTTTTCTGTATTTTACAGCTATCAAAGTTGTTCTTACCAAATCCAGGTCCAGATTATTTGTATACATTAGGAAGCTCAATGGTTCAAATCCTGATTCCTAGGAATACCACCATTCATATCCCTCCATTTCAAAAGCTGTTAAATGCTAGTCTCTTTTTTTTTCCAGCTGTATAACTAACCTTTTATCCATTCTACTATATTCAGTTTATTTTGTATTCTATTTCAGTCAACAAGCATCTTATGCAGTATTTTATCATCCATGTACACAACATCCTCTGTGTTTCCTTTGTTTAAACAAACAGCTGGGTTAAAATTATCAGACAATTCATTCTGGCTTCCTATAATTAACCCATATCTGTTTAGGTTAATTTATTAGGGGGAAGCTTATCCATGAGCTTTGTGAAGTTGATCTTAGTTTTTCCCTGTAGTACAATATTGGAAATAGATTAATAAAATGGAACAAATTAATCCTTGTAAGAAAGTGTGCATGATAACCTGAGTTTGTGAAAGCACTGTGAAGCAGGATTTTTAAAATATTTGTCAAAATAGCACTTTTTTATTGTATACTTTTTGAAAATTCACATCTATATAGATTGAAGACTGAACTACTGGATATTATTTGTATTGTTAAAAAATAAAACTAAGGAGCATATTGCAGTATATCAGGAAGATTGAGCAATGTAGGGAATGTGAATGGAGAAAGTAAATAGTAGAATTAGAGGACTAAATTATAAAATCAAAGATATTGATGGTTAGACCACTACTGGAGTAATGCAGACATTTCTGGACACCACACTTAAGAAAAGGTATAAAGGCTGAGATGCACTGCAGCATAAATTTACCAGGATGCGATCATAGATGAAGGATTCGGTTATGAGGAGAGATTAGAAAAGTTAAGAATACTCTTGCAACAGGGAAGCTAGTAACTTTAATTAGACAGGATATTACCACTGGCACACAACACTGAAAAACTTCCTAAATAAATTTTCAATGATTCTTTTTCTGTTAAGTAAAGGACAAACTCATAATTTTAAAAAAGCGTTCATGAGATATTGGTGTCACTGGCTGCATCGGCAAATAGTTAGGAAGAAAAATAGTCTTTATTACACGAGAATGTGAGTATAAGAGCTGTACAAGAGCCTACCGTAGCTGTACAAAGTCTTGGTGAGATGACACCTGAAGTGTAATGTGTAGTTTTGGTCTCCTTTAAGAAGGGATATACTTGCTATAGATGGAGTTCAGTGGAAGTTCACCAGACTGATTCCTCAGATGGTGAGATTGCTGTATAAATTGAGATTGGATCAGCTGGGTCTAAATAAGGAGAAGGGATCTCATTTAACATATAAAATTCTGACAAAACTGGACAGACTAGATGCAGAGACAAAATTTGCCCTCTGTGGGAGATGGAAATGGATGTGTCTAGAACAAGGCATCACTATCTTAGGACAAGTGCTAGGCCATTTAGGACTGAGAGGGTGATGAACCTGTGGAATTCTCCACCCTGTGAAACTGAAGGCTAAGTCACTGAATAAGGCATTGACAGGTACGGGCAGAGCATTGGTGTAACCATGGTCATGATGACTGATGAAACAGGCTCGATGAGCTTTAGGCCTACTTTTATTCTTGATTTTCCCATCAATGTTTATTGGCCATCAAGAATAGTATTAAATTGGAAAGGGTGCAGTAAAGATTTACAAAGATGTTGTTGTGTCTGGAGGTTTTGAGTTATAAGGGTGGGCTGAAACTTTTCTCACTGGAGCATAGGAGGTTGAAGGGTGACTGTATAGAGCCTATAAAAATCAAGAGGGGCATATATGAGGTGAATAGCAAAGGTTTTTTTCCCTAGAGCAGGGGAGAGCATACTTTTAAAGTGAGAGGAGAAAGACTTAAAAGGGACCCAAGTGACAACTTCTTCACGCAGAGTGATTTGTGTGTGGAATGAACTGCCAGAGGAAGTTACGACATTTAAAAGACATTTGGACAGGTACATGGAAAGGAAATGTTTAGAGGGATATGTGCCTAATGCAAGCGAATGGGATTTGTTTAGTTTCAGAAATTTGGTCAGTATGGGTGAGTTGGACCGAAGGGCCTGTTTCTGTGCTGTAAGACTCTATCATTCTAATTGTCCTGGAGAAGATGGTGAGCTCTTTTCTGGAACTACTGCAGTCATTTAGGTGGAAGGACACCCACAGGGGTGTGACAGCTGGAAAGCAAAATTGATGGAGATAAGAAGTTCTGCAGTTTCTACATTCTAGAAAAGAATGGCATAGAACAGGAGGCTGACATCTGCTTCAGCTGAGTCATTGATCTTGTTCTTTACAAGTTAGAGGTCCTATTGTCCACTCATACTGTTTGAAGAGGAACAGGAGAGTTTTTTGAGTAATGATATGTAACTCACTGATGTAACTTGTATCTATTGCTGTAATGCAACAAACTACATCTTGTAAAGGCGGTGCCTCTACTTGTTAAGACTCATTAATATTTAATCTCATATCACTATTAACCGAACAGGTGCTCAGATCCAGTACCATACCAAGGGTATCTAAATTGTTAAAGTTTTATTTTTAAAAGAGTAGAAAGGAAGAAAGCACCCTTCCCCAATGATTAGCTGGTATTAGTTGGTTCCAAAGCACATGTGGCAAATGGTGGCTGCTGCTCTTGCATTTTTTCCTGTTCATTTAAAGCATTATATGTTGAATAATTTAGTACAGAACTCAAGGTTTGAGTTTGATTTATTGTTGTTCTGTACCACAATACAGTGAAGCGTTGTTTTGCATGCTATATAGGCAAATTGTACTATACAAAGCGCATTAGGGGAGCAGGACAGAGTCCAGAATACTGTGTTACAGCTGCAGAGAGAGAGATCAGAATTAACGTTTGAGAGGTCTGTTCCGTGTCTGGTAACCAGGAAGAAGCTGTTCTTGAATCTGTGGGTGTATTCAAACTTTTAAATCTGCCTGACAAAAGAGGCTGGAGGAGAATGTAACCAGAGTAGGAGGGTGAGTGATTATGTTGGTTGCTTTCCTGAAGCAGCAGGAAATATAGGTTGGGTCAATGGGTGGAAGGCTGGTTTGTGAGATGGACTGGGCTGCTTTTGTGACTCTCTGTAGTTTCTTGCAGTCTTGGGAAGAGCGGTTTCTGTACCACACTGTGATGCAGCCAGATAGAATGCTTTCTGTGGTGCATCTGTAAAAATTGATAAGCATGCTTGTGAACATGTGGAATTTCCTTAGTCTTCTGAGATGTTGTTTGACCATTGACCATGGTCTCTTGTCCATTGCGTTGACATGGATGGATTAGGACAGATTGTTGATGATCATCACTCCTGGGTCAAACACACAATAACACAGACATTTTTCAGCATTGTAAACCTGTCCTGGAATATACTGGCCTTAAAGGTCAGATTTTCAGTCCAGGGTGACCCCTGTAGGTAGTCTGAGCGACACTGGAACAAGAGAAAAATCTGTGGATGTGGGTTGTGGGCAAGGCCTGGCCACAATAAATTGAGCCAGAAATGTCTTCCATACCTCATCCCTTATAGCTTCAATGCATGCTGCATTCTTGACTCACACCAATGCCTCCTCATACTCCAATGCCAACCTATGCCCCTTGAGTCTTCCCCCACAGATCCTTATACCCATGGTAACACCCTCTGACTTCTTTCCCTATGGGCCCTCATATCCACCATGCCTACTCATGTCCCTCATTTATTAACAGTAACAAAAGCAGAGGTTGCCAGAGAAACTCATCAGGTTAGGCATCATCTGTGCAGAGAAAGCAGAATTAACATTTTGTGTTAATTGACCCTTCAGACTGCTTTTACCTGGAAAGGAAAGGAAAATATTTATTGATAGAACATTGAAGACCAGAGTATGAAGTAGAACTGGGGGCAGGGCAATTCTGAGCCAGCGTGAGGTGGTGCTTATGGAGAGTGAAGTAAAAAAATGTGCATATGGTAACACATGGCACTGGATGGTGATCTCAGAATGAGGAATGTGATGTGGCTGTGGAAGTGAGTTTTGGCAAATACCTTGTCAAATATAGGAGCAGCAATGAAAGTAGTAATGGTGAACAAGAAAAAAAGATTAGATCAGAAAAATCCTGTTGGAGATTGGAACAGAAGTTCTTCAAGGTGGACATATCTGGAAGAGATATGGCAGTGAGTTAAACATTAGACAAAAAAAATCAAAGAATTGTGAATGCTGGAAATCAGAAACAAAAGCAGAAAGTGCTGCAGAAACTCAGCAGGTCTGGCACCACCTATGGAGAGAAAGCAGAGTTAATGTTTTAGTCTAGCATCCTTTCTTTTCTCTGCACAAGTGGTGCCAGACCTGCTGAGTTTCTCTCTCATTGAGCACCTTTGCCTTTTGTAGTACCTGTAACCAACTTGGAGTTAAACCATGTGCACAATTAACACTTCTTGTCTTTGGACCTAACAGGTCAACTCACTTACTGTCAAGCATACATGGACCTCACAGCCCCTGCATACATAAGAGAAGAGTCAAGAAGATAGTACAATGAATGGCATATAGCTTAGTCTGATCTTAGAGTAGGATAAAAGGCTGGCACAACATCAAGGACCGAAGAGCCTATACTGTGCTGTGTTGTTCTATGTTCTGCTAAGTAAAATAGGACTTCATAGAATATTACAGCGCAGTACAGGCCCTTTGGTCCATGATGTTGCACCGACCTGTGAAATTACTCTTATGTCCACCTAACCTACACCGTTCCATTATTATCCATATGAATGTCCAATGCCCATTTAAATGCCTTTAATGTCGGCGAGTCTACTACTGTTTGCAGGCAGGTCGTTCCACCCCCCTACTATTCTCTGAGTAAAGAAACTACCCCTGATATTTGTCCAAAATCTAGCACCCCTCAATTTCAAGCTATGTCCCCTTGTGTTAGCCTTCACCACCAGAGGAAAAAGGCTCTCACTGTCCACCCTATCTAACCCTCTGATAATCTGATATGTCTCAATTCAATCACCTTTCAACCTTCTTCACTCCAACAAAAACTGCCTCCGTTCCCTCAGCCTTTCTTTGTAAGACCTTCCTTCCATACCAGGCAAGATCCTACTAAATCTCCTCTGAACCCCTTCCAAAGCTTCCACATCCTTCCTATAATGCGGTGACCAGAACTGCACGCAATACTCCAGGTGTGGCTTTACCAGTGTCTTGTACAACTGAAGCATGACCTCGAGGCTCTGAATTCAATCCCCCTACCAATAAGTGCCAACACACCATATACCTTCTTAACAATCCTATCAACCTGGCTGGCAAATTTCAGGGATTTATGCACAAGGATCTCTCTCTGTTCATCTACACTGCCAAGAATTCTCCCATTAGCCCAGTACTCTGCATTCCTGTTACTTCTTCCAAAGTGAACTACCTCGTACTCTTTTGCATTAAACTCCATATGCCACTTATCAGCCCAGGTCTGCATCTTATCTATGTCCCTCTGTGACCCACAATATCCTTTGGCACTATCCACAACTCTGCCTACCTTAGTGTCATCTGCAAATTAACCTCCCACCTCCAGATCATTTATAAAAATGACAAATAGTAGTGGCCCCAATACAGATCCTTGCGGCACACCACTGGTAACTGATCTCCAGGATGAACATTTCTCGTCAACCATACCCACTGTCTTCTTACAACTCACCAATTTCTGATTCAAACCACTAAATCGCCCTCAATTCCATGCCTCCATATTTTGTGCAATAGCCTATTGTGTGGAAACTTATCAAACGCCTTACTAAGTCCATGTACACCACATCAGCTGCCTTACCTTCATCCACCTATTTTGTCACCTTCTCCAAGAACTCAATGAAGTTAGTGAGGTATGACCTACCCTTCACAAAACCGAGTTGACTATCCCTAATCAAATTCTTCTTTGCGGATGATTATAAATCCTATCTCTTATAACCTTTCCCAACATCTAATCCACAAGTGAAGTAAGGTTCACTGGCCTATAATTACCTGCGTTGTCCCTACTCGCCTTATTAATCAAGGGAACAACATTTGCCATCCTCCAGTCTTCTGGCTCTACTCCTTGCTAAAACCTCCTCTTTGTCAACCTCAATTCCATCTAATCTTGTGCCGTATCACCGTATTCTCACTAGCATTGCCCTTTTCCAGTGTGAATACTGATGAAAAGTGTTCATTAAGCGTTTCCCCATGTCCTCAGATTCCACACACAACTTTCCACTACTATCTTTGATTGGCCCTAATCTTACTCTCGTCATTCTTTTATTCCTGATATACCTATAGAAGGCCTTAGAGTTTTCCTTGATCCTACTGTGCCTCACAGCACCAGGGTCCCAGGTTTGATTCCAGCCTCGGGCAACTGCCTCTGTGGAGTATGCACATTCTCCCTGTGTCTGCGTGGGTTTTCTCTGGGTCTCCGGTTTCCTCCCACAGTCCAAAGATGTGCAGGTCAGGTGAATTGCCCATACTAAATTGCCCATAGTGTTAGGTGCATTAGTCAGAAGGAAATGAATCTGGGTGGGTTACTTTTCAGAAGATCGGTGTGGACTTGTTGGGCCAAAGGGCCTGTTTCCACACTGTAGGGAATCTAATCTAATCTATCTGCCAACAAATTCTCAGTCCCCTCCTGACTCTTCTTAGCCCTCTATTTAGATCTTTTCTGGCTAACTTATAACTCTCAAACTCCCTAACTGAGCCTTCACCCCTCATCCTCACATAAGCCTCCTTCTTCCACTTGACACGAGCTTCAACTTCTTTAGTAAACCGTGGCTCCCTCTCTTGACAACTACCTCCCTGCCTGGTAGGTATGTACTTATCAAGGACCCGCAGTACCTGTTTCTTGAATAAGGTCCACATTTCAAGTGTTTGCATCCCCTGTTTCCTTCCTTATCCTATCCATCCAAAATCTTGCCTAATCACATCATAATTGCCTTTCCCCCAGTTATATCTCTTTCCCTGTGGTATATGCTGATATCTGCCCATTGCTACTGTAAACATAACCGAATTATAGTCACTATCACCAAAGTGCTCACCTACCTCCAAATCTACACCTGGCCAGGGTTATTCCCCAGTACCAAATCCAATGTGCTATCACCTCTTGTTGGTCAGTCTACATAATGTGTCAGAAAGCCCTCCTGCACACATTGAACAAAAACTGACCCATCTAAACTACTTGAACTATAGTATTCCCAGTCAATTTTGGGGAATTAAAGTTCCCCATAACAACTACCCTGTTACTCTCACTCCTATCGAGAATCATTTCTGCTATCCTTTTCCCTACGTCCCTGGAACAATTCGGAGGCCTATGGAACACTCCCAACAAGGGTGACTTCTCCTTTTCTGTTTCTGACCTCAGCCCAAACTACCTCAGTGGATGAGTCCTGAAACTTTATCTCAGCTGCTGTAATACTACCTTTCATTAACAATGCCACACCCCCTCCTCTATCTTCTCTGTTCTTGCTGAAACATCTAAATCCCTGAATCTGCAACAACCATTCCTGTTCCTCCTCTAGCCATGTCTCTGAAATTGCCGCAACATTGAAATCAAAATTTCAGGTACCAACCCATGCTGCAAGTTCACCCACCTTATTCCGAATGCTTCTGGCATTGAAGTTCACACATTTCAAACCGACATGCTGATTACAGGTGCCCTCTCACAACTTTGTAAACCTATCCTTGACCTCACTACCCTCGATTTCCTGTACACTGGAACTACAATTCAGGTTCCCATCCTCCTACTGCATTAGTTTAATAGCCTCCCCCCCCCCCCCACAAAGCAATAGCAAATATTCCCCCCAGGATATTGGTACCCCTGTGTTTCAGGTGAAGGCAATCCTGTTTGTAGAGGTCCCACCTTCCCCAGAAAGAGCTCCAATTATCCAAGAATCCAAAACCCTCTCCTCCTGAAGCCACATGTTCAGCTCTGCTCTCTCCCTGTTCCTTGCTTCACTAGCATGTGGCACGAGCAACAAACCAGAGATAACAACTCTGTTCTAGCTATAAGCTTCCACCCTAGCTCCCTGAATTTCTACCTTAGGTGGGAAGAAAGGTGGGGATCTATGTTGTTGGTGCCTATGTGGACCATGACTTGGGCTGCTCCCCCTCCCACTCAAGGATCCTGAAAACATGATCAGTGTCATCACGAACCCTGGCACCTATGAGGCAACACACCAATCGTGAGTCTTTCTCGTTCCCACAAAACCTTCTATCTGTCCCCCTAACTATGGAGTCCCAATGACTAAAGCTCTGCTCCTCTTCCCCCTTCCTGTCTGAACAACAGGGACAGACTCTGCGCCAGAGACCTGTGCCCCATTGCTTACCCCTGGTAGGTCATTGCCCCTGAAAGTATTCAAAACAGTATATTTGTTGTTGAGGGGGACCAACACAGGAAATGCCTGCACTGCCTGCCAGTTCCCTTTCCTACTCCTTTCCTTCACTTTATTGAGCAAAACACTCTCAGTCATAAAACTAATTTGCTGTATTAAATTCCTACATTTCATACAAGTGTCATGTTCCTTCAGTATTGCTGGGTCAAAATCCTGGAACACCGTCACTAATGATATTATTGGTCTATCTGCAGCAGATGGACTGCAATGTTTCAAGAAGCAGCTCACCTTCTCAAAGATGCTGATAAATGCTGACCCAGCAGGGATGCCCAAGTCACTTGAGTGAATATTTTTTTAAAAAGTGCAACAAGCACTGGAATTCAAACATCCCACATCAGTGTCCAAAATGTGAAATGGAAGGTGTCTTCCTGTGTTGTGGGTTCTTGTGAAATCAATCTTGCTGCAATGATCTAGTAATGGAAATCCTCTGGCTAAAGTGAACAGACAAGTCGAAATACAAGGGAATGATTTTTTTACTGTTCAAAAATTAAAATAATTGTTTAAATGTCTGACATGCTTGACAGCTTTGACAGTTCTTTAACAGCTTGATAATCCCAATAAGACTATGTACATTTTACCCACAAGCATGTCTGCTTTAGCAATTCCAAAAGCGTTATGTCGCCTTTCCCAGCAGGGTGTTTTACCTAGATCAAAGGGCATCTTCATTATCCCAAAAGTGTGTAGGGACCAGATCCAAAGGAGTATCTCATCTCTTGAAAAGTGAATCCAATAGATTTAGATCTGCTCCTGCCTGGTCTATTGGAATCACAGAGATGTACAGCATGGAAACAGACTCTTCAGTCCAACTCGTCAATGCTGACCAGATATCCTAAATTAATCTAGTTCCATTTGCTAGCATTTGGCCCTATTCATATACCTATCCAGATGCCTTTTAAATGTTGTTATTGTACCAGCCTCCACTGCTTTCTCTAGCAGCTTGATCCATACACACACCACCCTCTAAGTGAAAAACTTGCCCCTTGGGTCCCTTTTAAATCTTGCCTCTCTCACTTTAAACCTACACCCTCTAGTTTTGGACTCTGCTAGCCTGGGGAAGAGACATTAGCTATTCATCCTATCTATGCCCCTCATGATTTTATAAACCTCTATAAAGTCACCCCTCAGCCTCAGCTCCAGGAAAAATAGCCCCAGCCAATTCAGCCTCTTCCTATAGTTCAAACCCTCCAACCCTGGTAACATCCTTGTAAATCTTCTCTGAACCCTTTCAAATTTCATAAAATCCCTCCCATAGCTGGGAGATCAGAATTGAACGCACTATTGCAAAAGTGGCCTAACAAAGTCCTGTACAGCCACAGCATGACCTCCCAATTCCTATACTCAACAGAACATAGAACATTACAGCGTAGTACAGGCCTTTCGGCCTTCGATGTTGCGCCGACCTGTGGAACAAATCTGAAGCCTATCTATCCTATACTATTCCATATGTTTATCCAATGAACATTTAAGTGCCATTAAAGTTGGTGCATCTACTAGTATTGCAGGCAGTGTGCTCCACACCCCTACTACTCTGTGAATAAAGAAACTACCTCTGACATCTGTCCTATATCTATCACCCCTCAATTTAAAGCTATGTTCCCTCGTGCTAGCCATCACCATCTGAGGAAAAAGGTTGTCACTGTCCACCCTATCTAACCCTCTGATCATTTTATATGTCTCAATTAAGTCACCTTTCAACCTTCTTCTCTCTAACAAAAACAGCCTCAAGGCCCTCAGTCTTACCTCATAAGACCTTCCCTCCGTACCAGGCAACATTCTAGTAAATCTTGTCTGAACCCTTTTCCAAAACTTCCACATCCTTCCTATAATGCGGTGACCAGAACAATGCAAGTGCGGCCACACCAGAGGTTTGTACAGCTGCAGTGTGACCTCATGGCTCTGAAACTTAATCCCTCTACCAATAAAAACTAACACACCGTATACCTTCTTCACAACGCTATCAACCTGGGTGGCAACTTTCAAGGATCTATGTACATGGACACAGAGATCTCTCTGTTCATCTGCACTACCAAGAATCTTACCAGAAGCCCAGAACTCCTTATTCCTGTTGTTCCTCCCAAAGTAAACTATCTCATACGTTTCTGCATTAAACTCCATTTGCCACCTGTCAGCCCAGCTCTGCAGCTTATCTCTGTCCCTCTCTAACCTGCAACATCCTTCAGCAGTATCAACAACTCCACTGACCTTTAATGTCATCCGCAAATTTACTAACCCATCTTTCTGTGCCCTCATCGAGGTCATTTATAAAAATGACAAGCAGCAGTGGCCCCATAACAGACTGTCGAGGTACACCACTCGTAACTGAATTCCAGGATGAACATTTCCCATCAACTATCACCATCTGTCTTTTAGCTAGTCAATTTCTGATCCAAACCACTAAATCAGCCTCAATCCCATGCCTACATTGTTACAACACTGGGTAAACCCTCCTGCTTAATTTAAATCAGCAACACCGAAAAGATGTATCCCGTGCAGTAATCTGTGAAAATTCGAGAAGCCAAGAACTATTTAAATTAAAAATGAATAATTTTATTTCTTAAAGTATAACACAGAATAATTAACTAACAACTATTTACAACTCCTTCCTCTAACCTATCTTTTACCTACTTTTTACAATACTAGTCCGATAAAATCCCTGATTAAGATTTACCAAAATTCAGCTTTTCAAAACCAGCCAGATGTCAAATCTTCTCATCATGTCTTCCTCTGTCTTCTTTTCTCCTTAGGGATTTCTGTTTCATCAGATTACTGATTGATAAAGGTACCTTTAAGAGAGAGAGATTTCTGAGTAGTCTGCAGATACTGGTGGCTTAGCAGGTCTCCTCCCAACTGTTTAATTTTTCGCCCCAATCTTATATCCCAAAAGCATTGGATTGTGTCATTGGCTTTTAAGATTGTCAATATACTCAATTCAAACTTGATTGGAATTTAGATTTTTGGAGTATAATTTAAACTGATTTCGAATTCATTTTGTCTTCTCTGGGCAACCGGCTAATCGAGTTGTTCGACCAAATGTTACATTATATCTTGTTCAAAACACTTGGTGCTATGTCAGGTAGTTGTGCTGGGTTTTAACTCTCTTAAAAGTACAATATACCCACATCTTCATAACACCGTATTTTGTGCAATAATCTACCGTGGGGAACCTTATCAAACACCTTACTAAAATGCATATGCACCACATCAACCGCTTTACCCTCATCCATCTTTTTGGTCACCGTTCAAAGAACTCAATAGCTTTTGTGAGGCACAACCTACCCTTCACAAAACCATGTTGACTATCCCTAATCAATTTATTCCTCTCTTGATGATTATAAATCCTATCTCCCTTTTCAACACTTTACCACAATTGAAGTAAGGCTCACTGGTCTATGATTATAGACTGGTCTATCTACTCCCCTTCTTGAACAAGGAGACAACATTTGCTATCCTCCAGTCTTCTGCCACTGTTCCTGTAGACAATGATGACATAAAGGTCAAAGCCAAAGGCTCTGCAATCTTCTCCCTGACTTCCTAGAGAATCCTAGGATAAATCCCATTTGGCCCAGGGGACTTATCTATTTTCACACTTTCCAGAATTACTAACGCCACTTCCTTGTGAACCCCAATCCTGTCTCACCTAGATGCCTGTATCTCAGTATACTCCTCATCAACATTGTCTTTTTCCAGTGTGAATCCTGATGAAAAATATTCATTTAGCACTTCCCCTATCTCCTCCACACACAAGTTCCCACTACTATCCTTGACTGGCCCTGATCCTTCTCCAGTCATTCTTTTATTCCCAATATACCAATTGAGAGCTTTAGGGTTTTCCTTGATCCTATCTGCCAATGACACCTCATGTCCCCTCCTGACTCTTCTGTGCTCTCTTTTTAGGTCCTTCCTGGCTAACTTGTAACTCTCAAGCACCCTAACTGGGCCTTCACGTCTCATCATAACATAAGCCTCCTTCTTCCTCTTAACAAGAGATTCAACTTCTTTCGTAAACCATGGTTCCCTTGCTCGACCACATCCTCCCTGCCTGACAGGTACACATTTAACAAGGACACGCAGTAGCTGTTCCTTGAATAAGCTCCACATTTCAATTGTGCCCATCCCCTGCAGTTTCCTTCTTCATCCTATGCATCCTAAATCTTGCCTAATCGCATCATAATTCTTTCCCCCAGCAATAATGCTTGCCCTGTGTTATATACCTATCCTTTTCCATTGCTAAAGTAAACATAACCAAATTGTGGTCACTATCACCTACCTCCAAATCTAACATCCTGTCCAGGTTCATTACCCAGTACCAAATCCAGTGTGGCCTCGCGTCTTGTTGACTTGTCTACATACTGTCAGGAAAATCTCCTGCACACATTGGACAAAAACTGACCCATCTAAAGTACTTGAACTGTAGTATTTCCAGTCAATATTTGGTAAGTTAAAGGCCCCCATAACAGTTACCCTGTTATTCTTGCTCCTATCCAGAATTATCTTGCCTTTACATCTCTGAAGTTATTCAGAGGCCTACAGAAAACTCCAAACAGGGTGACCTCTCCTTTCCTGTTTCTAACCTCAGCCCATGCTACCTCAGTAGACGAGTCGTCAAGTGTCCTTTCTGCCACCATAATACTGTCTTTGACTAACAATGCCTCACTTCCCCTCTTTCACCCCATCTTCTTTGCTCTTACTGAAACATCTAAATCCTGGAATCTGCAACAACCATTCCTGTCTCTGCTCTATCCATGTCTCCGAAATGGCCACAACATCGAAATCCCAGGTATGAATCCATGCTGCAAGATCACGCACCTTTTTCCAGATGCTGCTGGCATTGAAGTAGACACACTTCAAACCACCTTCCTGCTTGCCGGTGAACTCTTGCAAACGTGAAAGCTCATTCTGAGCTCACTACTCTCAACCTCCAGACACTGGAATCACAATTTAGGTTCCCATCCCCCTGCTGAATTAATTTAAACCCTCCCAAAGAGCAGACTCCCCCCCCCCCCCCACAGGATACTGGTACCCCTCTTGTTCAGATATACACCATCCTGTTTGTAGAGGTCCCATCTGCCCCAGAATGACCCCCAATTATCCAAAACCCTACCTCCTGCACCATTCCTGTAGCTACATGTTCAACTCCTCTCTCTCTCTCTCGCCCCCTATTCATAGAACATAGAACATAGAAGAATACAGCGCAGTACAGGCCCTTCGGCCCTCGATGTTGCGCCGATCAAAGCCCACCTAACCTACACTAGCCCACTATCCTCCATATACCTATCCAATGCCCGCTTAAATACCCATAAGGAGGGAGAGTCCACCACTGCTACTGGCAGGGCATTCCATGAACTTACGACTCGCTGAGTGAAGAACCTACCCCTAACATCAGTCCTATATCTACCCCCCCTTAATTTAAAGCTATGCCCCCTTGTAATAGCTGACTCCATACGTGGAAAAAGGTTCTCACTGTCAACCCTATCTAACCCCCTAATCATCTTGTACACCTCACCTATTCCTTGCCTCACTAGGATGTGGCATGGGCAACAAACTAGGGATAACAACTCTGTTTGTTCTAGCATCAAGCTTCCACCCTTGCTCCCTGAATTTCTGCCTTAAATCCCCATCTCTTTTCCTACCCACGTTGTTACTACCTATGTGGACCACAACTTGGGGCTGCTGCCCCCCACTGCTCCTCAAGGATCCCAAAAAACATGATCCAAGATATCTCGAATCCTGGCATCTGGGAGACAACACATCAACTATGAGTCTCTCATTCTCACAGAATCTCCTAATTATGGAGTCCCCAATGATTAATGCTCTGTTCATCTCCCCTCTTCCCTTATGAGCAACAGGGATAGACTCTGTGCCTGGGAGCTGTATGCCATGGCTTACCCTCGGTGAGTCGTTTACACCCCACCCCCACCCCCCCCGCCCCCCAGCAGCATCCAAAATGGTATACTTATTGAGGGGCATGGCCACAGGGGTTCCCTGCACTGCCTGGCAGTTCCTTTTCTATTCCCTGACTGAAACGCATTTGCCCTTTTCTTGCACCTGAGCTGTGACTACCTCCCTGAAACTCCTCCACCTCCTGAATGATCCGAAATTCATCTAGCTCTAGCTCCAATTCCGTAATTCGGTTTTTGAGGAGCTGGAGTTGGGTGCACTTCCTGCAGATGAAGTCAGCTGGTGCACTACCAGTGACCCTTACCCCTCACATTCTGCAGGAGGAACATTCAACTGCCCTAACTGCCATTCTCACTAGTCTAAATTCCCAAAGAGACTGTAGAAAAATAAAGAATAATAAAAATAAGTCACCTTACCAATCCAGGGCACAGAACCTTTTGTTTTGGTTAGAGGAGGAGGATGGGTGGAACACAATACCTCAGTAGTATTTCAGATAACACAATTGCCCAATTGTATTACTTCACTTACTCAGCAGTCCTGTATCTGCTCCTTCTCAGCGTGCACATCACCTGTTCACAAGGTAACAATTTAAATTAGTGATTCACCTTCCCGTCAGCTCCTGGCCAACGCTCCTCCTCTTTCTGCTGCTGAAACAAAAATGGACTGACCAATAAAGGGAAGCATACCAAACGCCACCTTCATTATCCTGTCCACCTGCAACTCTACTTTCGAGGATCTATGAGCCTGCACTTACAAGACCTCTCTGTTTAGCAACACTTCCCAGGACCTTACTATTAAGTGTATAAGTCCTGCCCTGATTTGTATTTCCAAAATGCAGCACCTCATTTAAATTAAATTCCAACTGTTACTCCTCAGTCCACTGGTCCATCTGATCAAGATCCCATTGTACTCTCAGGTAACCTTGGCTGTATACTACACCCCCAATCCTACATTCACATCCAAATCATTTGCATACATGATAAAAAGCAGTGGACCCAGCACCGATCCTTATGGCACACCGCTGGTCACAGGCGGAAAAGCAACCCTCCACCACCACCGTCTATCTTCTAGTTCTATATCCAAATGATTAGTATTCCATGTGATCTAACCTTACCAACCAGTCTATCATGTGGAACTTTGTTGAACAACTTACTGAAGTCCATCTTCTGCGGTTCCACATATAGTTCCTATTCTCTTCCAAGTTACCGTTTTGTACTTAATGTAGTTATAGACTCTCTTTGTCTATTGCCTGTCCCCTTTTGCCCTCCTGATTTCCCTCTTAAGTATATTCCTACTGCTTTTATACTCTTCTAGGGATTCACTCAATTCCTGCTGCCTATGCCTGACATATGCTTCCTTTTTCTTGATGAGAGCCTCAATTTCTCTATTTGGAGAAGCCGGTGTTGGATTGGACAATACAAAGTTAAAAATCACACAACACCAGGTTATAGTCCAACAGGTTTATTTTTAAGCACTAGCTTTCAGAGCGCAGCTCCTTCATCAGGTAGAGTTCATCCAGTCGGAGAATACTTCAGCGGTCCGGGACATTCGACCTTGGACCTTTAGGTGACTGTCCTCCAAGGCGGACTTTGGGACAGGCAACAACGAAAAGTGGCCGAGCAGAGGCTGGTAGCGCTCACTCACATATACACTCTCACAGAGTTATACCACTTTACATTCACATACACGCACTCTCTCACAGACACTCATAACCCCCACACGTACACATATAAGTTTGTGGGGTGAATTTGTACTTGCAGAATAACATTTTACTTTGCTCAAGAACGAAGTAAATCCATGTAAGATTCTGTAAATCCGTTTTTTAGATTAGAATCAGTCTGACCATTGTGGCACTGACAGCCTCACAGGGAAACCCACATCTTCAATACACTATCTGGGCTGACATGACACCAATTGTTAAAATTCGCTTGAAAATGTAACTTTTAAAAAAACATTTTGCGTTTTACATATGAAAGAACTGAAACCAGCATGGTCATTCTAAAAAATGAGAGACTTACCAAACAATCCAGGTCTTTTTCAATATATAATTTGTTACATTACACTTTTGCTACAAATTCTGTGTCTTACAATCTTATTCTCCATAACCACTTGATGAAGGAGCATCGCTCCGAAAGCTAGTGCTTCCAAATAAACCTGTTGGACTATAATCTGTGTTGTGTGATTTTTAACTCAATTTTTCCAGTCATCCAGCATTCCCTACATCTACCAGCCTTGCCCTTCACCCTAATAGGAGCATGTTGTCTTTGGACTCTGGTTATCTCATGTTTGAAGTTTCCCACTTTCCAGCTGTACCTTTGCCTGTCTGCCCACTTTCAGTTACTTGCCTCACTAAATTCCTTTAGGAGTGATGGCAGCGGATAAGTTTAATTGTCATGGCCTTCCTAAATGTGTGAAACAAGCCTGATGTCTTCCCGTATCCACATAAATGGGAAACGCTGTATTAGGGGTGACTTAACATTTCTGAGGACTTCTATTATTTTGCGAAGTTGGAGAGTCCTGTGTTCGGATGATCTAGTCGTTGGAGGACAGCACAACTAGTTGTAGGAAGCTTCTATCAACAAAGGTCATAAGTGAATTAATTGTTAGGTCAGCCAGTCATGGGGAGCTGAGCATAAGTCAAAGGTTTAGCTTTTGGAGCTTTGCCTATCTAGAGACTTAGCACTCTACTTCTGACTCATTCAGGATGCAGAAAGACAAGGGAATCAACGGCCAAGAATTTCCTTAGATTACTGCTGTTGGAACTGTGAGACGACATGCGTAAGTGGGGTTTTTGACACACTTCTGTTGAAGTTACAAAATTAGACTGGAAACAGGATCAAAGAATTTCAAGGTTGAAGCCTTGTTCGTGAGAGAGTGCTGGAAAGAAATTCAGATGGAGATTAAGGAAGGCCTCTTTTCTAAGGTCAGAGTCAACCAGTTTCAGAAGAGGCAGTCATTTGAAGAGTATAGTTAGCTGCTAACAATGATGTTGGATTCTTTATTGTTTTTATTACAAAATGTCTTTGGAATTAAGTCAGATTGTGAGAGATGTACAAAAATATTATTCTGTTTATCTACTTTTTGTTTGTAAAACTTCAAGCAGCTATTGCCATTACCCAAATCAGATGTTAAAATATGATTTTCTTCTGTTATTTCTTGGATGTTGTAATTTAGACTTTTGAGGGATTTCTGGCAATGTATTTTTCTCTTTGTCAGGGTCCTTCTAACCATTTCATTTCTTAGAGAATCAACAAAAGAGTACCGATAAGAAGAAGCTGCAAAATGTTGTTGAAGGAGTTTTCTTGCAGAGATATTTATTCAGTCAACAGGCTTTCTTATCCAAGAACAACAGGCTGCATTCAAGGAGGTTTTTTTTATACTTCCTCTAATAACCAACTGTTATTGCTGAAATAGAATGTATGTAAAGGTTGGCTCACTGCAGTTCAATTTCGCCTTGGGCTTCTTCCAGGCTGTCTGAGGCCGTATGAGCAAATTAATCAGGCTGCAACTGGAATGCACGGCCTGGGTTAAATTAAGGTATTAATGAGGGCATTGAGTATATTCTTCAGAGGATCTGATCATTGTTGGTTATGGTGAAAAATGTGGTAGAATCATGTGGGAAGTCTAACAAGGTCAATCTCAACTTCACGGGCAACTTGCTATATCTTCTAACCAACTTCCAGTTGTCAAAAGTGAAATTCTCACGAGCATGTGACATGTTTTCTCTTAAAGGAGCTTATTGCTTGTTAATAAAGTTATTAATTGTATTCGCCAACTCATTAAATGTACAGATTCCTACATTACTGAATTTGCCGAGAATTCTCAGCGCGGAAGTCAGAATGGATATCTGGCAACTTCAGAGCCTCTGTTTGCTCCATTGGATCTCTGTGTTAGACATCAGATGCTAACGTCTCAGGACACTCTCCATGGACACCATCCACACACACCCTGCATTCATGGACATCGACATCTGGCGTGTACTAGCCTCCAAGACCCTATATGGCATATCTCTGATCCACTCAGTACAACTTTGCACCTCAGTGCTGCACCTTCTGGTGAAATAGAAGCTGTCATTGTATTGCTGCAACAAGGACACTTTGTAATCAAATTTGGGCCCATTTCATGAATTGGACCAGACTGTCATAGCACTCATGCAATCTGAACATACCTGAATAGCATCCCTGTCTTGCCTTGTCTTTTTGTGCCTGGCCTGTCAGGCCAGCTGTAATGCCATGGCATGGATACCGGGAAGATTGCCATTGCCGGTAGTTCTCAGTCAGGTCATGGAGAGAGACCCTACAGTCAAGAATTCCAAGCACAGTAGTCAACTTGGTTTCAGAGTCAGTCAGTCATTTGGGGCAGTCAGAGTCAGGATTTTTTCTACATAAGAGTTGAGGAGCTGAATATCAGGCGGTCCACCACATAACCTTTTCTGCCATATTTCAGATTGTTTTGCTCCTGGAATGCCAGAGAGAAGGGTGTGATGGGAAATGAAAGCAGGTGACACGTGTTACTTAATGTGCAGGTGGGGAGGTGTCCCAAGCAAATGAGTATGCACTGCAGAGGGCATGCAAGAGGCATAGTGGGATCAGAACCTGGGTTGGGTGACATTGAGTAAGATAAGATATTGCAGGCAATTGTATTATGGGCCAAACCAAACCCCCTCAAAGTATATTAAGAAGCTAGCTTAGACCGTAACCTTTTCTTATATTTAAAGGTAAGGTAAGTGTTGCATCCCAGGTGCAATTATGTTGGTCAAATTACTTGATTTAAAGCAAAACATGTCATTTTGCACTATAGTTAAAATGGAAACGAAATAAAAATTAAAGAATTAACTCAACTGTAACTACTGAAATGCTTAACAAGATAGTACATATTACGAATTAATTGTTCCAATGTAGGAAAATCCCATAAACACACACTTGGCAAAAGCAATTTCAGTAAAATAGGTTTTCTCACATGGAATTAAAGCAGCCAGAAGAGAACCCCAGCTTTTAGATGTACCAGAGAGAGGAATAAGTGTTCCCACATCCAGCTTCAAGACCGCATCAACTGCAGAAAGCTGGTTCTGTGAGAGCTTGACTCCACCCATTCAGGGTACTTCTATTGTTCCAAACTTTTAAAAAAATTACAAAGCCTCACAAGCTGTTTACTCTATTGGCTTTGGGCAGACCACACAATGCCTGTCTCAACCTTTCTTCATTTAAAAAAACCCAAAATGCATCTCTTAAAGCAATATATTGAATTGAATTGAATTTATTGTCATGTGTACCGAGGCACAGTGAAAAGCTTTGTCTTGCGAGCAATACAGGCAGATCACAGAGGTAAGTTGCATAGATAATTAAATAATAGGTTAACAGTGGCAAAAACCAAAACACGGGTACAGGCGAATGCTAAGAGTTTGAGTCCATTCAGTATTCTAACCACAGTAGGGTAGAAACTGTTTCAAAATTGGCTGGTGCGTGTGTTCAGGCTTCTGTACCTTCTCCCCGATGGTAGAGTTTGTAGAAAAACATTGCCATGGTGGGATGGATCTTTGGGAATGCTGGCAGCCTTCCCTTGACAGTCTGGTAGATGGATTTGATAGATGGGAGATTGGCCTTTGTGATTGTCCGGGCCGAGTTCACCACTCTCTGTAACCAGGTAAAAACAATGACTGCAGATGCTGAAAACCAAATACTGGATTAGTGGTGCTGGAAGAGCACAGCAGTTCAGGCAGCATCCAATGAGTAGCGAAATCGACGTTTCGGATAAAAGCCCTTCATCAGGAAAGTAAGTCTTGAATGTTACAGTTGCCATACCAGGTAGTGATAAAAGATTGGCTCTCGATAAAAGATTGGCAAGGGTATTCGCCGTCATGCCGAATTTCCTCAGCTGCCTGAGGAAGAAGCGACATTGTTAGGCTTTTGTAACCAGTGCGTCCACATGAAGAGTCCAAGAAAGCTTGCGTGGATTACCACTCCTAGAAGGTTGACCCTCTCCACTCATTCCACCTCTGTGCTGTTAATGTGTAGGGGGGGGCGTGAGGAGTATTCCGCCGAAAGTCAATAATAA
Organism: Chiloscyllium punctatum; assembly: GCF_047496795.1. Classification (NCBI taxonomy): domain Eukaryota; kingdom Metazoa; phylum Chordata; class Chondrichthyes; order Orectolobiformes; family Hemiscylliidae; genus Chiloscyllium; species Chiloscyllium punctatum. The sequence goes on along the minus strand of NC_092746.1, from coordinate 117,991,573 downwards.
GTTCCTTGGTTTTGCTGGCATTGAGAGCTAGCTTGTTCTCAGTGCACCATTTTTCCAGGTCTTCCACCTTCCGTCTGTAGTCTGTTTCGTCGCTATCTGAGATTTGACCGACTATGGTGGTGTCATCAGCAAACTTGTAAATGGCATTAGTCTGGAATTTGGCGACACAGTCATGGGTGTACAGTGAGTACAGTAGGGGGCTGAGTACCCACCCCTGGGGGGGTTCCAGTGTTGAGTGTTAGTGAGGATGAAATATTATCTTCAATCTTCGCTGATTGTGGCCTGTGGGTCAGGAAACTGAGGATCCAGTTGCAGAGAGTGGGGCATGGTCCGAGATCACTAAGTTTAGTAATCAATCTCAAGGGGATAATAGTGTTGAAGGCTGAATTGTATTCAATGAGTAGCATTCTTACATAGCTGCTCTTGGTGTCATCTCAATATTGAGAGTGGAAGATGTGTACAGTAATAGAGAGGAAAGTAATTGTGAGCTATTGGAAAGAAGATGGTGGCACTTACACTGAGGAATGTCATTGACCTCCTCATTAGCCATCTGAAGGAATGTACAGAAATGTGAGATTGCGTTGACTGAGGAAGCACCCTCTGACCTGGCTGACATATTCTGTTGTGATGGCCTCTACTTGCTTTCCTGGGGGTCATCTTATTTCTAGACCACATCTTGCTACAATGTAGGTAAATTCCCCTTGTCTGCCAGGTCCAGGGTAAAGATCAGGAGCCGTGCAGACCAGCTCTGAAGTAACAGTGCTCTTCTGGATGCACAGCAACCTATTAAAGATGGAACTGGCAGCAGGGATACTGGTCAGTTTCAGGATATCCCTCACTCGTGAATTGCACATGATGATTTGAACTGGCTCAAAGGTAGAAGACAGAGGATGGTGGTGGAGGGTTGTTTTTCAGACTGGAGGCCATTGACCAGTGGAGTGCCACAAGGATCAGTGCTGGGTCCTTTACTTTTTGTCATTTACATAAATGATTTGGATGCGAGCATAAAAAGTACAGTTAGTAAGTTTGCAGATGACACCAAAATTGGAGGTGTAGTGGACAGTGAAGAGGGTTACCTCAGATTACAACAGGATCTTGACCAGATGGGCCAATGGGCTGAGAAGTGGCAGATGGAGTTTAATTCAGATAAATGCGAGGTGCTGCATTTTGGGAAAGCAAATCTTAGCAGGACCTATATACTTAATGGTAAGGTCCTAGGGAGTGTTGCTGAACAAAGAGACCTTGGAGTGCAGGTTGATAGCTCCTTGAAAGTGGAGTTGCAGGTAGATAGGATAGTGAAGAGGGCATTTGGTATGCTTTCCTTTATTGGTCAGAGTATTGAGTACAGGAGTTGGGAGGTTATGTTGTGGTTGTACAGGACGTTGGTTAGGCCACTGTTGGAATATTGCATGTAATTCTGGTCTCCTTCCTATCGGAAAGATGTTGTGAAACTTGAAAGGGTTCAGAAAAGATTTACAAGGATGTTGTCAGGGTTGGAGGATTTGAGCTATAGGAGAGGCTGAACAGTCTGGGGCTGTTTTCCCTGGAGCGTCGGAGGCTGAGGGGTGATCTTATAAAGGTTTACAAAATTATGAGGGTCATGGATAAGGTAAATAGGCAAAGTCTTTTCACTGGGGTCAGGGAGTCCAGAACTAGAGGGCATAGGTTTAGCGTGAGAGGGGAAAGATATAAAAGAGACCTACAGGGCAACGTTTTCACACAGAGGGTGGTACGGGTATGGAATGAGTGCCAGAGGAAGTGTTGGAGGCTGGTACAATTGCACCATTTATGAGGCATTTGGGTGGGTTTATGAATAGGAAGGGTTTGGAGGGATATGGGCCGGGTGCTGGTAGGTGGGACTAGATTGGGTTGGGATATCTGGTCGGCATGGACAGGTTGGACCGAAGGGTCTGTTTCCATGACGTACATCTCTATGACTCTATGACTCTATTAGTGGCTAGAATCAGGCAAGAGGAGTGCCCAAGGAGCAGAGTAGGTAATTAATGGAGTGTAAAGCTTTGAGTGGAGCTGGAAAAGCACAGTAGGTCAGGCAGCATCTGAGGAGCATTCCTGATGAATGGCTTCTGCCTGAAACGTTGATTTTCCTGCTCCTCAGATGCTGCCTGATCTGCTGTGCTTTTCCAGCACCACTCTAATCTTGACTCTGATCTCCAGCCTCTGCAGTCCTCATTTTCATCTAATTAATGGAGTGTGTTTGCTATGATGTGGCTAGGAACCCCTCACAAGACTTGACGAAACTGACACTCTGCCAATATAACATAATATTCAGCCCATTATATCTGTTTTTTAATTCATACAGAGGATGAAGACATCACTGGCTGGGTTAGCTTTGTTGCTCATCCCTAATTGCCCAAAGGGCAGTTAAGAATCAACCACGTTGCTATGGGTCATATGTAGGCCAGACGAGCTACGGATGGCACTTTCCTTCCCTAAAGGACATTTAGTCAACCAAATGGGTTTTTCAGGCTATGACTTTGTGGTCACCATTAGGCTTTTAATTTCAGATTTCTTTTTAATTGAATTCAAATTCCACCGTGGCAGGATTTGAACTTGGGTCCCTAGAACATTATCTGGGTCTCTGGATTAACAGTCTAGCAATAATACCAGTAGGCCATCGCCTCCTCTGTTTGTATTTAAATGATTGTCCAATATATAGGGTTTTGTGGAAAATGCACAAAATCACAAAGCTCAGAGGGTGGGTACAGGCATGATGGGTTGCATGTTGTTATGCAGTAAATAGTTTGTGATCCTACATTTCATCTTTGTAACATATGAGTGACAGTATTCAAATATTTGAGGAATAGATGCCTCATATTGCTACTTTGCAGTAAATATATGGATGATTATGGTCTCCACTGATGGGATGCTGCCATCAAACCAAAATGATGATTGGCCTGTCTGTCATGTGTATGTAAGTTTCATTGCCAGGTGATGCCAGATATATAGGTCATATGTCACAACAACTAATCTCTTTGATTACCCACCCTGAGCAGCATTCTGACCATGTTCAATCAGGCCAGGCTTGTGATACTGAACATGGTGTTCAACTTTAGATGTGATTCTGCTATTGACAATATTTACGAAATAATCTTAACTGAGCTAAGAATTAAACTAAAAACAAATTCAAGATTGTCAGTCAGGCTCTCTGTGAACATTCACTCTAAATAGTGCAGCCAGAGTGGATTGCAGCATTCTGGAAGTTGCTGCCGTGCATGTAACTTGGAGGCCTGCTCTGAAGAAAGAAAACTTGGAAGAAATGCTGTCTGCAGTGTGATTTATTTGTGCATGCTAGAAGCTACATTTATTCACGTGCAAAGCCCTTTTCTTTGTAGGCAAAAAGAACATATCTGTATGTTGCATCTTTTGCATTGAAGGGCTGTCAGTCTTAGTTGCGTACCCATAGCATGCCCTGGACTAATCATCTCAATACCAACTGCAATCCAACTAATTAGCCCCTTAGAGTCATAGAGGTTTACAGCACAGAACAAAAATAGACAATAGACAATAGACAATAGATGCAGGAGTAGGCCATTCTGCCCTTCGAGCCTGCACCGCCATTCAATATGATCATGGCTGATCATTCCTAATCAGTATCCTGTTCCAGCCTTATCTCCATACCCCTTGACTCCACTATCTTTAAGAGCTCTATCCAATTCTTTCTTAAAAGAATCCAGAGACTGGGCCTCCACTGCCCTCTGGGGCAGAGCATTCCACACAGCCACCACTCTCTGGGTGAAGTAGTTTCTCCTCATCTCTGTCCTAAATGGTCTACCCCGTATTTTTAAGTTGTGTCCTCTGGTTCGGCACTCCCCCATCAACGGAAATATGTTCCCTCCTGCCAGAGTGTCCAGTCCTTTCATAATCCTATACGTTTCAATCAGATCCCCTCTCAGTCTTCTAAACTCAAGGGTATACAAGCCCAGTCGCTTCAGTCTTTCCGTGTAAGGCAATCCTGCCATTCCAGGAATTGACCTCGTGAACCTACGCTGCACTCCCTCAATAGCCAGAATGTCTTTCCTCAAATTTGGAGACCAGAACTGTACACAGTACTCCAGGTGTGGTCTCACCAGGGCCCTGTACAGCTGCAGAAGCACCTCTTTGCTTCTATACTCAATCCCTCTTGTTATGAAGGCCAGCATGCTATTAGCCTTCTTCACGACCTGCTGTACCTGCATGCTTGCCTTCATTGACTGGTGGACAAGAACACCCAGATCTCTCTGAACAGCCCCTTTACCTAATTTGATACCATTGAGGTAGTAATCTGCCTTCCTGTTCTTGCCACCAAAGTGGATAACCAGACATTTATCCACATTAAACTGCATCTGCCATGCATCTGCCCACTCACCTAACTTGTCCAGGTCACCCTGTAATCCCCTAACATCCTCATCACATTTCACCCTACCACCTAGCTTTGTGTCATCAGCAAATTTGCTAATGTTATTGCTGATACCATCTTCTATGTCATTTACATATATTGTAAAAAGCTGCGGTCCCAGCACGGATCCCTGCGGTACCCCACTGGTCACTGCCTGCCATTTTGAAATGGAGCCGTTAATCACTACCCTTTGTTTCCTATTAGCCAACCAATTCTCTGTCCAATCTAGTACTTTGCCCCCAATCCCGTGCGCCCTAATTTTACTCACTAACCTCTTGTGTGGGACTTTATCAAAAGCTTTCTGAAAGTCCAGGTACAGTACATCCACTGGATCCCCCTCGTCCATCTTCCGAGTTACATCCTCAAAAAATTCAAGAAGATTAGTCAAGCATGATTTCCCCTTCATAAATCCATGCTGACTCTGTCCTATCCTGTTACTATTATCCTTCGGCCCGTCAAAAACAACCACCTAATCCCATTTTCCAGCACTTCGCCCATAGCCTTGTTCGTCTTGGCATTGCAAGTGTACACCTAAATAATACTCAAATGTTAGCTGGGTTTCTGCTTCTACCATCCTTGCAGATAGTGAGTTCCAGATTCCCACCACCCTGCAAACCTTCTGCCCCTTACCTTATATCTATACCCCTGATCATTGATCTTTCCACCAAGAGGAAATGTTGCTTCCCTTCTACCCTGTCTGTGCCCATCATAATTTTATATTTAACCATGCCCTCTCAGTCTCCCCTTTATCTCATAATGTGTAAACTGCTGTTTCTAAGTTGATTTTCTTGCATCTTAGTCTTGATGTGTAAAAGATAAAAAACCTGGACTTAAGATCTCTTTTTAGCAATGTTTAAGCATAGAATAGTCTTTTGTGTGTTGGCAAACTACAGTTAATGGAGTACCACAGGATCAGCTTTTATTGCCTCAACTATTTATAATCTATGTCAATGTTTGAATGGAGGAGCCAAGCATGTAATCGCGAAGTTTGCCAATGCACCAAGATAGCTGGGAAAGTAGGTATCTGAAGGAAACAGTGTCTACAAAGATTAAATGAGTGAGCAGAAAGTTTAGCAGATGGAATATAATATAGGAAAGTTTGAACTTGTGTACTTTGGCATGAAGAATTGATGGGCGGTGTAATATTTAAATGGTGGGAGATTGTTGAAGTTTACGAAGCAGAGTGATCTTGGAATCATCATACATGAATCACATATAGTTCAATGCAGGTATAATAAATTATTAAGAAGGCAAATGGAAAGCTGCTGTTCATTGCAAAGGAAATGAAATATAAAAGTAGGAAGGTTTTGCATGGCTTTGGTGACTTGCCTTAATTTGGTCAGTGCATTGACTATAAGAGTTGGGATGTCATGTTGCGCCTGTACTGAATATTGTTTAGGCCACTTTTGGAATACTGCATTCAGTTCTGGTCTCCCTGATATATGGAAGATGTTGTGAAACTTGAAAGCCTGCAGAAAAGATTTACAAGGATGTTGCTGGGTTGGAGGGTTTGAGCTACAGGGAGAGGCTGAATAGGCTGCGGCTTTTTTCTCTGGAGCATTGGAGGCTGAGGAATGACCTTTTTGAAGTTGATAAAGTCACGAGAGACATGGATAGGGTGAATAGCCATGATCTTATCCCCAGAGTAGAGGAGTCTAAAACTGGAGGGTATAGGTTTAAGTTGAGAGGTCAAAGATATAAAAGGGACCCAGGTAGCAAGTGTTTCATGCAGTATGGTGCATTTATGGAATGAGCTGACAGATGAAGTAGTGGAGGCTGGTAAGTTTACAGCATTTAAAAGGCATTTTGATGGGTATATAAATAGGAAGGGTTCAAAAGGATATGGGACAAATGTTGGTAAATGAGACTAGATTGATTTAGGATATTTGGTCAGCATGGATGAGTTGGACCGAAGGGTCAGTTTCCGTACTGTAAAACTCTATAACTGTAGAATTTGCTATCACCGAAAGCAGATGAGGCCAAAACATTTTACGATTTTAAGAAGGAGTTGGATATAACACTTGGGGTTAAGGGAATCAAAGGATATGGGGCAAACTCAAATATTGAGTTGGATGATCAACCACAGTCATAATGAATAGTGAAGCAGGCTGGAAGGGCTGAATGGCTCACTTCTGTCCCTAATTTCTGTGTTTCCATATTGTTTCCAGTTTGGTTATCTTACTTAAAAAAGACATAATTGCATTAGAGATAGTTCAAAGAAGGTTCACTTGATGCATTTGGGGGAGACTAGAATTAGGAAGCACAATTTACAAATAAAAGGATTGCATTTTAGAGTAGAGATTCAGCAGGAAAGAAACTTTAAAGGTCACATTCCCAGAAAGCATGGAAGCTGGGTCATTGAATTTATTCAATATTGAGTTAGAGTTTTGAGAGATGGCGGTGTCTGAACTTAAAGAGGTGGGAGCAGATGTGAAGTTGGAGCTATGGCGGGTCTCCTCAGTCATGATCTTGTTAAATAATGAAGCAGGGTCCAAGGACTTAACTGTTTACTCCTGGCGTCCTTTCTCTGTGCCAATATCTGTTGTGATTGTAATGAAGTCAATCAAATTCTGTATAAAATGGTGCTGGAAACGCTCAACAGTTCAGGCAGCATCCGAGGAGCAGGAAAATCGACGTTTCGGGCAAAAGCCCTTCATCAGGAATAGAGACAGAGGAGGGTGAACAGATAAATGAGAGGAGGGTGGAGTTGGGGAGAAAGTAGCATAGAGTACAATAGGTGAATGAAGTCAATCAACCAGACCTCTCAGAATATGATTTTTCTGATTTGACCAGATTAATAACCCCAATCAGGGAGTTTTGGCTGACATTTAACAAGCGTGAGTGTCAGAGTTACAGGCTAACATCCAGGAGAGTTTGTACAGTGGAAACATCAATGTCAAAACCAATCAAGGTAAATGTCTACTTAAATGGTCATCTGGTTCTAATGGAGGTCAATACTGGCATGGGGCTATCAGAGGAGCCAAGGCCACCATGCATGTTGACCAGGAAGCAATTCTGTGATTATTCCAGATCTGCCCAGTGCTATTTGCCTTACAGGCAACAGTAGAGGCAAAAGTCAGAAGGCTGGAAAGTGAAGGAATCATTAAACCAGTTCAGTTCGCAGAATGGGCAACACTGGTCGCACTGATTTTGAAACAGGTCAGTTCACCTTTGTGGGGATTTTAAACAAATAATAAACCATTTCTCATAGCTGGAAATAAACACCTAATCCCTTGGATAGAAGACATATGCACAAAGCTGCCGGAGTGGTTTTTGCATCCTTCATGAAGCTGAACATGTGCTATGCTTACGTGGAATTGCATTTAGAGCAGGATTCCCAGACGTATGCTATAATTAACACCCATAAGGGCTCATACCAATATACGAGACTGCCATCTGGGATATTGTCAGCCTGGTCAATTTTTCAGTGGAACGCGGAAAACATATTACAAGGTCTACCTCATGTAAACATACACATTTATGACATTCTGATAACAGGGAAAACAAATAAGGAACACTTTTGAACTTGGATATAATCTTAAGGTGTTTTCCAAGGTGAGCTTACACCTATAAAGGGAAAAATGTATTCGAGGCCCTTCAAGTGACCTTCTTGGTCTACAGATTTGACAATCTGGGTGACACCTGTTGCAAGATAGTGAGGGTGATCAAAGGTGCCCCAATTCTATCCCAGAGCTGAGATCATTTCTTTAGCTGAAAACTTATTTTGAAAAGTTCATACATAACCTGGCATCCATCCTACATCTTGGCATCAGCTCCTAAAAAGGGTCAGTCTTGGAAATGGTCACATAGACAAGCCCTAGCATGCAATGAAGTAAAGAAACAACCATCATCCTCTAAGGTGCTTGTACACTATGACCCTAAGAAAGATCAAATATTGACATGCGATACCTACCTGTAAAGCATTGGGGTGGTATTAGTTCATTGGTAACCCAGTGGAAAGGAACACCCAATGGCTTATTCATTCAGGAATTTGGTTAGCGTAGAGCATCAATACACTCAGATAGAAACAAAAGGATTGGCAGTTATATTTATAGTCAGTAACTTCCACTAATACCTTTATAGATGAAAATTTGTGATAATCACTGACCACAAACCCCTACTTGGCCAGTTGAAAAAGGACAAGTCATTTTGATACAGGGGGACCAAGTTTGATATAAGAATCTCAGAAATGACCCTGCATGGGAAAGAGATATGGTTGATGCGAGGTCAGGGCCAGTGACAAATAAAGTTCGGGTAGATACGATGGTACCAAATAAGCATTTGAACTATATAAAAGCTGTAAAGTCACAATTGGTGCAGGAGCAAAACGTACCTTGCACCTTGGAACTTTCAGAAATGCTGCAGGAATGCATGGATTCCTCCTTTGTGTCAGGTGTTGTTGAATCCTCCGAATTAGAGATCAAAATGATAGATGTAGCTGCCTTGACCCCTTGCTGCCAGAAGAAGAGAGTGAAATTCTACTGAGGGTGCCCTGGCACAAGGAGCGAGCTCTCTGTGCATTAAATGCTGCCCATATTGGACACCAAGTCAGAATAACCCGACCCAGTGCTAAAACACCTCAGGAGGCTCTCTAAGAAAAAGGACCAGCTTATTTTCACAGACTCAGAAGGGAAGGTATGTAGTGATTGTAATGAGGTCAACCAGCTGGACATCAGAAAGTGTGATTCCCTGATTGGGGCTATTAATCTGGTCTACTCAAGGAGCCCTGGCTGACATATAAAAAGGGTGAGTGTGAGAAATACTGACAGTCTGGTATCTGACTCTGAGGCAGTACGACAGTCAAGGACTGATTATATGTAAATAAATAAAGGATGACCTGGTGATGGGATACTGACCTCTATGGAGTTATTTCAACACCTTCCTAGACTACCATATTTGCATACGGCAGCAGAGTCTGTTGGTAAAGATGGTCATTTTTGTTTTTTTTTTACTTTATTTATTCTCTGCTTTTGAGTCAATATGAAGCAAAAAGGGGTGAGAGTGCTAGGAGATTATTACATTTTTAGCCTCCCCTTCTCAGTATAACTCCTCTCCTGCATGATGACCTGCAGATGGTCAAATGATGCTATCCTTCCAACAATGCCCATATCCCATGAAAGAATAAAGAAGTTAGATTCTTGCTAAGCAAGGGAGTGAAAAGGGGCGGCACAGTGATTAGCACTGCTGCCTCACAGCCCCAGGACCTGGGTTCGATTCCCGCCTCAGGCAACTGTGCTCCAGTTCCCTCCTACAGTCCAAAAATGTTCAGGTTAGGTGAATTGGCTGTACTAAATTGCCCATGATGTTCAGGAATGTGTAGGTTTAGTTACATTAGTCAGGGGTAAATGTCAAGTGATCGGGGAATGGGTCTGGGTGGGTTACTGTTCAGCGGGTCAGTATGGACTTGTCAGGCCTAATGACTAGTTTCCACACTGTAGGGATTCAATTTAAAAAGAGTAATCAAAGTAGGTGAGAATATGGAGTTGAGATGACAATCAGATAAGTAATTATCTTCTCAATAGAGCAAGCGCAAGAGCCAAGTGGTCTAGCCTGGCTCTTAACTTGTACTGTTGCCTACATCTATTGCAAAGCACTCTTGATTTTCAGAGTTCTGATGACACTAGAATTAACACACATCAGCAAAACTTTTGTGACCTGTTATGACTTAGATCCAGCTGTTCTCATATAGCTTGTTAAGACATTTCATTCTTGTAAGAACTGCTTACACCAAACAGCATGATTCAGCTTGTTCGAACAACAATGTCATATTTCTGCTTATAAAAAAAATTACGCCATCAGCCAAATGTTATTGCCAACTTTTTATAAGTTGTACAACCTGTACTTTTTTTTGTGCAAACATAGTATTAAACTTTGAAAATTGTGGAAGAATTTCTGCAAGAACATTAAAATGATTGAGATAATAGACACTTAGGAGAAATTGCATATTATTTACTCAGATTATGGATTTACTTAGCTTAAACACAGGAAAATTGATACCTGGAAGCAATTTCTGTACACTAAGGTCAAATGATGTCAAGCTGAGAGGATAAAGTTGTAAGCTTCAGCTGAACTCCTTCAACAAATTAAATAGTGTTATTGACATATAAGGCATCAATCAAACATCTCAAAAGTTCAGTTTACAGTTCTGTTCACATAATCATATAAAAATATTATTGAACTTGAATAGATGTATAAACCACCATCTAGCCATCTGAAAACCATGATTAACAGATTTGTTTTTTCCAGTCAGACCTAATTTTGTATCAATCAACATAAATCTAATTCAGTAACAAGCACCTTTGTGCCTTAAAGAAAGGATATGTTGTCTCTGAGGAAGAACGTAAAATCAATGAAAATAATACAGTGGATTTACATGATGTTACTGTGAATGAAGGTTTAGCTTTGGATAAAAGCAATATCAAAGGCTTGGGGAGCATGCAAGAGTGACATTAGATCATTCACTCACACTGAGAAAACACATGCAAATGTGGTGAACAGGATACCATGTTTCTTCGTCATGACATCTATTACTGCAAGGCCATAAAGTTAACATGTAGAAATGCAGAATCATAGTTATGAACCTTTGATAATTTCACCAACTTAGAGCAATTTAGGTAGTGAAGAAAGATATTTCTCATCGCATATGACCATGTTTTACGATTACATAAAGTTTGTTGGGTTAAAAATTTGTTTATAATCATTTTCAGAGATGGTGATCAAGAATCAGTTGCACTTTCTCCCATCAAGGAAGGCAACATGAAATTTCATGCTACTTCCTCAATTGCCCAATACTAGTTTAGAGCTAGCACACTTACAATCATGCTAATGGCTAGCTGCAAGAGCTACAGAGTACATAATGGCATGTGAGGCTGGCACATTTTCTAACTCACTTCTAGCCCTTGGTGATAGTGTCCCTCTCAAATGGTGATGCACTGACTGAAATGAAGCAACATTTGACAGTCTTGACACAGTTTTCTGCAACTGAAGCACTAAGGCAGAAAGATGACACCCATATTCATTGTATGACTTATTACTTTAGCTAGCCTTGCTGCAGCCATTGGGGTAGCACAGCATAGGACACTAGTACAGGCAAAGGAACAAGACCAAGCGAATGCAACATAAGTGAACATCCTTTGTATGTATAAGTCAGGGCTTTTAGATAAAGATGTATGGGTTGTCTTTTGTTGGTAGCTTTATTTCAGGATCTTAGCCAAAAGTGTGCTGTGATTAGAATATCACAAATGGATGGTAAGGTGAAAAATGATGAAGCCATAGTGTGAAGGAATGTTCTCCTGAGAAATGCACAGTATTATTAGATATTTTCAGTTAGCTTTTCCAGAGTGAAATCATCCTGACTGCATCCTCCCTGCCAGATTGTCTACTTTTGTGCTTTTCATCATCCTCCAGAGGTGGCTTTCTGATACTTGCTGGCATTGTTCATGCCCTCAAGATGGTGAAGTTGTGAATAATGCAGTAGACCACCACAAGGTTGGAGATATGTCTTAGCAAGGATTGTTAAGGCTCCCACTGAGTGTTTCAGGCAGAGGTGCTATTGATTGAGAACACTGTGATGGTCTGTTCCATGATTTTTATGGTGGTTGCATGGCTTTCATAATTTGGTTATTGTCCTTATGTGGCCAGATGGTGACGGAGAAGATAAGGTAATCATCCAGGTTTATTTGTCTCATTGCAACCATCTTTTGGTTCTTCTTGGACACCCAAAGATGGTTGTTCCCGCAGACTGCAATAGGATACAATTTGTATGACTACTGCCAGGTAATGGGCATTCACACTCTACAGTTTTGTGCAAGGTCGCCCACCACTTCACATTGATGAAATTGTAACTCTTTTAGTTCTTCTACCCCATCTTAGGTGGCATGATGGCTCCCTGCTGCATTGGGAATCCTGCTATTCTGACAAACCCAAGTGCCTGCTTATCCTTCCAGCCTAGAGAACATAGTCAAATTGCATCTCTTTTCATATAGTGCCTCCATCACCAATTGGGTCTATCAATGAATGGAGTTCTTGTGTTGTCCACTGCTGCCTTGAGGGATCTAGTTGTGGAGAAGTGAAAAACAACTGTCCACCTTTCTGCTCACTGTCGGTACTACCATCAGCTTCTTGAGGGACATGGCACAGTTCTGTGATCATTTCCTTGTCACTCCTCAGCCATGTCTAGTATTCCATCTGTAGTGCTATGGAACCCAATTTTGTGGCTACTGACATGGATCAAACGGTTTACTTATACCCTCTACGAGCGCTAAACATGAGAGATAATACTTAGTTTAAATTTGTCGAACGTGGTCTCAACCACTGTGTTCTGTATCTAATGGGGAGGCAATGGTCTAATCGTATTACTGCTCGACTATTAATCCAGGGACCGTGGTAATCATGTGGGTTCGAATCCCAAATGGACAGATGGTGGAATTTTGACTCATTTAAAAACTGGAATTAATAGTCTAATGATGACCATGAAATCAGTGTCGATTGTCAGGAAAAGTCAATCTGGCTCACTATGTCCTTCAGGGAAGGAGGTCCACCATCCTTCTATGGAGGGGTAGGGGATGGTGGGCAAGTGGCGGCGGTTGTGGGGTGATGGTTAGGCTTTCTGCCAGAAGTATCTAGAAGCCTTTTCGCATACACTTGCTTCTCCTAGAAGTTACTTTATAAGTTTCCTTCCCAATTAGGTTTTGTGTGGATGGGAAATAAGGCCTGTATATTAGAAGCATGCACTTGGCAATGTAGATTTCTTCCTGCCATTAGTATGTAGCTAATACTTGTTTTCTGAAGAATGCCACAGTAGACTGGGAACAGCTCCTTGCAGTTAAGACTATAGTGTTGGAGTACTGGAGTACTTTGTGCAGTTCTGGTCACCATACTACAGGAAAGAGATAGCACTGGAAAGGTTCCAGAGGGAGTTCACTAGGATGTTGTCTGAGATAGAGAAATTGAGCTAAAAGGAGAGACTAGATAGACTGAGGGTGTATAAGATTTTGAGGGGTATGGACAGGGTGAATACAGACCAGCTGTTCCCTTGGTTGAGGGGTCAATCACCGGAGGAAATAGTTTTAGGATAAGGGGCAGGAGAGGATATGGGGGAAAAAACTTTAACTCAGCAGGTAGTGGGAATCTGGAATACATTTCCTGGGAAAGTAGTGGAGGCCAGAAACCTTACAACCTTTAAAGAATATTTGGATGAGTACTTGAAATATCATAATATTCAAGGACACAGGACAAGTGCAGGAAATTGGGATTTGTGCACCTTTTGTAATAGTTACGTCAATGCAGTCTTAATGGGCCAAAGGCCCTTTCCTACACTGAATATATGGTTACTTGTTTATGCCATGCCAATATTAAGATTGGATGACGTAGTCTAAATTGCGAGGGACACAGGATTTCTGAGGGAGCGAGAGAGGCTGGAATGTAATGGGCATGGGTCGAGGAGACTAGTCATGATTGGAAGTTAAGGAAGGCAGCTGATTTGGAAAGGATTCAAGTTCCAGAATGCATAGCTGCAGGCATCCACTCCAAGAGCTTGAATGACGCTCGTGGCTGGCACTGAGTGAATGATTGTTCAGCTGCCTGTCAAATTTGGTTATCAAGACCTTTAGCCTTCACATGTGCCAGCAAGTATGAGGACTTCTCTGCCTCCTCCACAAAATTTGAGGAGTTTCTTTTTCATGTGTAGGTAGTGAACTGAGAATGGCATTACTGCATGAGAAAAGGTGATCCACTCCCAAGCAGAAGTAACACATAGCCAATGTCAAATTTAGACTTGGCATCAGTAGATATCTTTCACTGAGTCACTTTAATTGAAATTGAGAGAGGCAGACATGTCCAGTCCATCCAAAAGACTCTCAGAAGGTCCCCTGATGCTTCTGGAGTCCACCTTGTCAATGAAAATTGTCCATTTTCTAGGCTTTTATTTATAAAATCTTCCCTGCTTCATAAGTTCAAAGACATGTTGCAGATGCAACAGTTGAAGAAAGAGCTGACAGCTCCATGAATATATTTGCTGATGCAGTTTTGAGACATTCCGCTGGTTCTGAAAATGTGTTCTGACTGCTTGGTATTTCTCAAGGTGACATTTAATCACATCACATTTCACAAGCCATGGCTTCACTCTTTGTGCACCTTCTCTGCAGTCAAAACATTTTAGTTCTCATTCTATTATCCTTATGCATTTGGTATGGTATAACCTACCTGTACTGTACACAAAACAGGAATGGTTGTTGCAGGTTCTAGAGTTTAGATGTTTCAGTAAGAACAGGGAAGGTGGTAAAAGGTTGGGGGGGGGGGGGGAGTGGGGAGCGTGGTGGCATTGTTAGTCAAGGACAGTATTACGGTGGCAGAGAGGACGTTTGAAGAGGACTCATCTACTGAGGTAGTATGGGCTGAGGATAGAAACAGGGAAGGAGAGGTAACCCTGTTGGGGGTTAGGCCTCCGAAAAGTTCCAGAGATGTGGAGAAAAAGATTGCAAAGATAATTCTGGATAGGAGTGAAAGTAACAGGATAGCTGTTATGGGAGACTTTAACTTTCCAAATATTGACTTGTCATGATAATGTCAACTGTACATGAGATCTAAAGGGCTTAATGATCAAACTTTTTTCTTTATGTTTTATATTGTCTTAAACTGCATAGAACTTAGACCATTGAGCACTAATGCAGTTTAACTCATTGTATATATTAATGTAGCATCCTGGGGGTTACCATTGATCAGAAACAGAACTGAATCAGTTAGATACATATCTATATTGTGGCTATAAGAGCAGGTCAGAGACAAGGATTGCTGTGGTAACTTACCTCTATCTCACAATGCCTGTCTATCATGCACAAGTCATGAATCAGGAATATGTTGGAAAATTACGACTTGCATAGCTGCAACTCCTAAAACACCCAAGCTCTAAGCCAATCCTGGAGAAGGCAACTTGTGTGATTGGTAGCCCAACCACTGCCTTCAACATTCACTCTCTTCACCACACTGATAGGACAATTTAAAAAAAAAATTCATTCCTGGGATGTGGGCATCATTGACGAGGCCTGCATTTATTGACCATCCCTAATTGCCCAGTGGGCAGTGAAGAGATCATACTCTCTTCTGAGGAAGGGTCACTGGACCTGAGTGTGAACTCTCTGATTTCTCTCCACAGTTGCTGCCAATCCTGCTGAGCTTTTCCTGCAATTTCTGTTTTTGTTTCTGATTTACAGTATCTGCAGTTCTTTTGGTTTGAACAGACTGGGGATGTTTTCCTTTGAGCAGAGATTGAGAGGAGGCATGATTGATATAAAATTGAGGAGCATAGAAATGGCAAATAGGAAGAAGCTTTAGGACCTTGTTGAAAGAATCAATTACCAATAGTTCATAGATTTAAGGTGAATGGTGGAAGATTTAGAGGAGATGTGAGGAAAAACATTTTCACCTGAGGGTTCTGGGAATCTGCAACTTACTGCCTGTAAGAGTGGTAGAGGCAGAAACCGTTATAACATTTAAGAACTACTTAGGTATTCATTTACCGATACTAAGGCATACAAGACCGTAGGTCAAGTGCTGAAAATGAGATTAGAATAATTAGGTGGTTTTTGACTGGCGTGGGTGCAAAGAATCGAAGGGCCTTTTTCTGTGCTGTAAATCTCTGACTCTGACATGTTCAGTCTCTAAGAAGGCATAATGGTAATGAACATTGTGCAATCATCAGCAAACATCCCACTTCTAACTGTATGATTGAGGAGGGTTGTTGATGAAGCAGCTGAAGCTGTTTGTACCTAGGACACCATCCTGAGGAACTCTTGTGGTTGGGTTAACCCGACCACAAATCCTAACCCCAACCCTGACTTCGTACCCCTTACCTGTACCCTTACTCATACCCTGGAGCTGAGTTGCCTGATGTCCAATAACCACAACCATCTTCCTTTGTGTCAACACAGAATATTCCCCCAATTTCCATTTGCTCCAGTTTTGCTAGTTTTGTCTTGATGTCACATTCTGTGGTGGGCAATTAATGCTGGCTTAGCTGGGGTGATGCCCACTGTGAATGAATAAAACAAAATTGCTATCACTGGAAGTTGGGAATCAGAATTGTCTTGAAAATGATTATTTGATTAACAGTCTAAAGAAGCACATTAACTAGCACAACTTGGGATTAGTTTTTAGCAAATCTCTTTTGCTTTGCTCAGTTATTATTACTAACTCAAATCCTTGCTAACTCAAAGTCAACAATTAACTGGACTCCTCGTATTATTATCATGCTAATGTTTTGTGACATAAGGGGTATGACCATATAATCATTCATCTGGCAAGTAAAGAAATATAAATGAACAATTGTCCACTGAAAATATTTTATGGTATTAAAAGACTGAGAATGTACTTACTCTGAGACCAGTCAGATGTCACCATTACACTCTGTAATTTCTTTGCTTGTATTTGCAGCTGGAGCTTTTTCAAAACTTGGAAGACTTTAGAATTTCAATACCATAAAGCTATATTGTGTTGGTCTTGGTGTTTAGAGAATATTGAATCGTTCTTTTTGGTTGAGTACACAATTGAAACCACAGATGAAGCTGATGATAGTCATAAGGCTATTTAAGTTCTGAGAAAATCCATTATTATTAATGCAGTTGGACAGAACTCTCACGTTCAATTGTTAATTTTAATCAGAGATTGATAAATTTTTGTTAAGCAAAAGTATTCATAGATATGGGCGAAAAGCAGGTATATGGAGTTAAGCCATAGATCAGCCACATTTTTATTGAATGGCAGAACAGGCTTGAGGAGCAGAATGGCCTACTCCTACTCCTGTTCTGCCACCTTTAATTTCTCTGCATCTCCTCTTATCCATTCAAAGCTAAATCCCTCTGAACCGACTGCACTCCGTGCTTTCAGATCCAAGCCTGACTTTGTAATCAAGCTGCCGACAAGAGTGATGCTGTTGTCTGGTCTACTAATGTCTACATTGCAAAATTAAAGTGCTATCTCTTAGACACCACCTCCAATCTCCTATAGACCATGACCTCACCATTGAACACCAGGGTATTATGTCTATACCACCACTAATCTCATTTCATCTGGTGATCACCCCATGACTGCCTCCAAGCTATTAGACCCTCAACTCTAAACAGAGCACTTCCATCTCCTTCCCAAAATCCACAAACCATTGTTTCTGCCATCCCAAAGAACTCATCTCTTCCTACCTCAACTTGATTATTTTTTTCTCCCCTTGTTCATTCCTTTTCCACTTGCATGCCAGCAACTTTTCTGCCGCTTTACATCAGTTTCAGAATTTCCAGTTCATGGACTTTAGCCAACTCCTCTTTATTGTGGACATGCAATTCCTTCATGTGTTCATCCCCCATCAGGATAGTCTCAGGGCCGTCTGTGTCTTGCTGGTTTTTAATGAAGAAAAGTGTCTGAACCTTCCCCATCCACCATTTCCTTCCTCTGCCTGGCCAAGCTCATCCTCACTTGAAAAAACTTCTCCTTTAACTCGTCACTTTCTTCAGGTCAAAAGTGTGGCCATTAGTACCCACATGGGCCCAAATTATCCCTGTTTCTTTGTGAGGTACATGGAACATTCTTTCTTCTAGTTCTACTCCTGTTCCCACCCATAACTCTTTGTGCTGTACACTGATGACATCATCAGTGCTGCTTTATTCTCTCATCTGGAATTGGAATAATTTGCTTATTTCATTTCCAATTTCCACCCTGCTCTCACCTTCACCTGATCCATGTCTGTCTCTTCCCATCTCTTCCTTGACATCAGTTTCTGTTTCTGGGTGCAGGTTGCCCACCAATGTCCATACAAACCCACTGACTCCCACAGCTATTTTGACTATACATCCTCACACCCTACTTCTTGTAAAGACTCTATTCTCCCAGTTTCTCTGTCTCCATCATACTTATTCCAATGATGCCAGCTTTTACAAAGTGACCTCCAAAATGTCCACCTTCTTCCTCAAATGAGGATTCCCAACTACCATGGTTGAAGGACCCTCATCTCCCGCACTTCAGCTCTCACCAATTCTGTTTCTTCCTTAAACAGCATTAGGGCGTCTTCCGGACCTCACTTTCCACTCTGCCAGCACCCACATCCAAAGAATAAATAGCTGCTATTTTTGCCACCTCCAGCAGGATGCCACAACTAGATGTACATTCCCCTCCCTTGTCAGCCTTCCACAGAGATTGTTCCTTCTGGGACACCCTGGTCCACTTCTCCTCCTCCACTCCCAACACATCCCCACACCCCCATGGCATCTTTGCGTTCAATTGCAGAAAGTGTATCACCTGCTCATTTTCCTTCTCCCTCCTCAGTATCCAAGATTCCAGGCTCACCTTCCATGAAAAGCAGTGATTTACCGGCACTTCCTTCAATCTAATCTATTCTATTCACTGCTCACAATGTGGTCTCCTCTACATTGATGGTAGCCATGATGTAGAGGAGCCAGTGTTGAACTGGGGTGGACAAAGTTAAAAATCACACACCATCAGGTTATAGTCCAACAGGTTTATTTGGAAGTACTAGCTTTCTGAGTGCTGTTCCTTCACCAAGTAGTTGTGAAGCAGGACCATAAGACACAGAATTTATAGCAAAAGATTACAGTGTCATGCAACTGAAATGATAAATTAAACAACCCTCGATTGTTAAGTCTTTCTTCTTTTAGAATGGGTTGCTGGTTTTGGTAAATGAATATGTAAATCCCAGAACTACTTTTAAGTCACACCTTTAATGCATTGTCTGAACTGAGATATCACTTTTTTAAATAAAACCTTAAGTTATCTTGAGAATGTGACTTAAAGGAAATTCTGGGATTTACATATTAGAGCACCGAAACCTATTGTAAAAAATGAAAGACTTAATAACAATCGAGGCTTATTTAATATATCATTTTAGTTGCATGAAACTGTAATCTTTTGCTATCAATTCTGTGTCGTATTGTCCTGCCTCATAACTACCTGATGAAGGAGCAGTGCTCTGAAAACTAATGCTTCCAAATAAACCTGGACTATATAACCTGGTGTTGTGTGTTTTTTAACTTTGTCCTCTACATTGGACAAAACACAGACTGGGCTTTGCAGAACACTTACGATCTAGCCATAGAAATGACCCTGAGCTTGGGCTTCCTGTTGCCTGCCACTTCAGCATGCTGCTGTATTATCTGACCAACATTTTTGTCTCAGGCTTGGTGCCATGCTCCAGTGAAGCTGAGTGCAAACTGGAAGAGCAGCAGCTCATTTTCTGCTTGGGAACTCTGCAGCCTTTGGGACTCGATATCAAGTTCAATAATTTTTGTGCCTGAGTACTTTCTGCCATGTCCTTACCTGAAATCTCAGACATCAGGCCTTGTCATCATTTGTCTGCAACCATAACCATTCCATTGTCAGCTACTAATGGTTAACAGCTATTGATTCCCCTAGGTTGACCGTTACCCATTCTGTTGTCCAACTGTTATTCTCTCCCTATGTGCTGATAGCACAGCAAGATCAAGTAAAGTCAGATGACGGCAAAGTCGGATGCTTCAGCCAGAGCTCGTCCACTCCTCCCATTCGTTCTTTTCTTTTTTTAAAACTCTGTGTCCTTTTCTTCTTCTTCTCTGCCGGCCTCCAGTTGACTCCCAGCCTCTGGTTGACTCCCGGCTTCAGCACAGACATGACAAGGGGTTCTCTCGGACTGGTGTAGGGACTACCTGTGGTGGCCTCCTGGCTTGGCGTAACGGCCTCCCTACAAGGTACGGCAGCCTCCTGGCATGACATCCTCTCGGCCTGGTGTGATGGTCTATAGCTGTATGTTGTGTCTCTTGGCCTGGTATGGCCTCAGCATGGGCTCCCAGTCTTGAGGTGATTCCAGAGTGATCTCTCAGCCTAATGAACCTTGAGGTGACGCCTGGCACTGTGTGGAGACTAGGTGCCAGTATGGTCAGAGTTGGAAGACTATTATTCTGAACTTTTATTTCTGCAATAAGACCATAAGACATAGGAGTGGAAGTAAGGCCATTCGGCCCATCGAGTCCACTCTGCCATTCATTCGTGGCTGATGGGCATTTCAACTCCACTTAGCCGCACTCTCCCTGTAGCCACTAATTTCTTGTGAGATCAAGAATTTATCAATCTCTGCCTTGAAGACATTTAACGTCCCAGCCTCCATTGCGCTCCTTGGCAATGAATTCCACAGACCCACCACTCTCTGGCTGAAGAAATGTCTCCTCATTTCCATTCCATTTAATTTGGCCCCCTCTAATTCTAAGGCTGTAACCATGGGTCCTAGTCTCCCCGCCAGACAAAAACAACTTCCCAGCGTCCACCCTTTCTAAGCCATGAATTATCTTGTAAGTTTCTATTAGCTCTCCCCTCAATCTTCTAAACTCTAATGAATACAATCCCAGGATCCTCAGCCGTTCATTGTATGTTAAGCCTACCAAACCAGAGATCTTCTGTGTGAGTCTCCGCTGGACACGCTTTGGTGCCAGTATGTCCTTCCTGAGGTGTGGGGCCCAAAATTGGATACAGTGTTCTAAATGGGGCCTAACCAAAACTTTATAGGGTCTCGCTGCTTTTAAATTCTAACCCTCTTCAGATAAATGACAACATTACATTTGCTTTCTTAACCATGGACTCAACCTGCAAGTCAACCTTTAGAGAATCCTGGACTAGCGCTCCCAGATCCCTTTGTACTTTGGCTACATGAATTTTCTCACTGTTTAGAAAATAGTACATGCCTGTATTTTTTTTTTCAAAGTGCAAGACCTTGGATTTGCTCACGTTGGATTTCATCAGCCATTTCCTGGACCACTCTCCTAAACTGTCTAAATCTTACTGCAGCCTCCCCACCTCCTCCGAACTATCTGCCTATCCGCCTAACTTTGTTTCAATGGTGAACTTCACCAGGATAACCCCAGTCCCCTCATCCAGATCATTAATATTTAAAGTGAACAGCTGTGGCCCCAACACTGAAACCTGCAGGACACTACTTGTTGCGAGCTGCCATTCCGATAAAGAACCTTTTATCCCAACTGTCTGCCTCCTGTCAGACAGCCAACCCCCAATCCATGCCAGTAGCTCACATCGAACACCATGGGCCCTCACCTTACTCAGCAGCCTCCCGTGAGGCACCTTATCAGAGACCTTTTGGAAGTCTAGGTAGATAGCATCCACTGGGTTTCCCTGGTCTAACCTATTTGTTACCTCTTCAAAGAATTTTAACAGGTTTGTCAGGCACGAACTCCCCTTACTAAATCCATGCTGACTTGTTCTAATCCGACCCTGCACTTCCAAGAATTTAGAAATCTCATCCTTAATGATGGATTCGAGAACTTTACCTACAATCGAGGTTAGGCTAATCGGCCTATACTTTTCCATCTTTTGGTTTTGTTTCCATCTTTTGTCTTGTTTCCAATGCAAGACTTTTTTTTATTTTCTAAGATCTTGCGACTGAAGAAATTGTACTTAGCTCTCTTTGAACCTAAGATAGCTCAGGAAGCGGCAACATATAAACTTTTAACTGTACTCGTTAAGTACTAATGACAAAGCTAATTCAATTCAATTCACCTACACTTATTGTTTAATTCATTCAAAAGGTGAGGGTATCACAGGTTAGGCTAGTACTTATTGCCTAGAGGGCAGTTAAAATTCAACCACATTGCTGAGAGTTTGGAGTCTCATATAGGCCAGACCAGGTAAGGATGGCAGTTTCCATCCCTAAAGGACATTAGTGAACCAGGTGGAATTTTCCAGCAATCGACAATAAATACATGGTCATCATTAGACTTTATTTCATTCAAATTTCACCATCTGCCATGGCAGGATTCAAATTCATGCCCCCAGAGCATTACCTGGCTCTCTCGATTAACAGCTGAAAATGTGTTGCTGGAATCCTGAAGAAGGGCTGATGCCCGAAACGTCGATTCTCCTGTTCCTTGGATGCTGCCTGACCTGTGCTTTTCCAGCAACACATTTTCAGCTCTGATCACCAGCATCTGCAGTCCTCACTTTCTCTGGATTAACAGTCCAGCGATAATACCACTAGGTCATCGCCTTTGCCTCCCTGCAAACCTATCGTTTACAGCACCACCCCCCCCCCCTCCCCCCCCCCCCCAAAAACTCTATCTTCAGCAACCATGTATACCGACCTTTTCCTTGTTACAATCAGTTCTGAAGAAGGGTCACTGGACTCCAAATATTAATCTGCTTTCTCTTCACAGATACTGCCAAACCTGCTGAGTTTTCCCAGAAATATCTGTTTTGTTTCTGCAGTTCTTTGGTTTTCCTGTTTCTACCTGAGCCAAGGCATTTACATTTGGCATTAATATCACGACACTTGAAAAAGATAAAAAAAAGCCAGGATCCATGCTCTGAATCACGATCTAGAGACCATTACTGGAAAATCCTGTATAGAGAATCATGTAAGGACTGAAACAGCGCTGGGAGATTACCCTTATTTCCTTGCTTTGGTGTGTGCTGCCTTTATGGTCACATGGCCAATTAAAATTCCTTCAATGGAATTAGAAATTAGAGCCATATGTAAAGTCTTCAAGAGGGAATAGAAGAAAAGCAAGTTTAAGAATATTATGAAAAGACTTGTGTAAAAAAATGAATGAGCTTTATGGCCACTTTTAGTTACTAAAAATCTGTCTATGTTGGAAGCTAGATAAATAATTACCCAGCTTAAAATGTGCTTACATTTCAGTGATGGTAAGCCCTAACTTCTTTTGGTATCACTTGATAACTTCATGCACTTCCAGGAATTTCAATGCCAATTATGTGGGTATAGATATAGTAATACCTACTGAGGAGCAATTTACTCCCAACAAATCTCGAGAAGATTTGCAATGCATGCATAAACTGGAAGCTGATTTTTACATTTAATCAATAATAAGGGTAAGTATTAATAATCGCACTGTTAATCTCAGTGCAAAATCTGAGTTGTTAACTATTAAGTTAAAAGTCAATGCCTGAAGTACCTAGCATACTAAGGTTTCAATAAGATAATAAAATAAACAATGCAGAAGACAAATCACGTTGAGGGGCTGAATTTTCCTGGTCTCACATGCTGATTAGGGTAGGATATGAGGTGCGAAATGTGAGAATGGCCGTTGAGATATCTCTCCAATGCATTCCTGTCTCCGAGTAACCTTAATGAAAGTGGGATCAAATTGGCACCGCATGCCTTGCTGACAGTGGTGGGGAGCAAATCAGGACAATTAAATGCTGAGGAGTGGAAGTAATGAATCCATCAGGGTCTTCCCAACATCTTATGGACCTACCTGGTGAGGCTGAAGCCCAGCAAGTACTGGGATGCAGTTTAGAGACGGCTGGACAAGGTGCCATAAATGCCTTCTGCAACACCCTCATCATAGAGCCACAGAGATCAGAAGACCACTCTAATGAGGAGGTCCCCATTCACAGTCATGGTCCAATAGTTATTGCTATTCATTATTTTTAACTTTGCTGAAGTATTTTGAGGTTGCCCCTCTATTTTGAAGTTCCCTTGACCTCCCCAATCTTTAGCTGTGGGGCTGCTAGTCCTCGATTGAGTCCCCTGTCTCAGGTACCTGCCTGCTTTGCTTTAATTTGGAATAAACAGTGTGCTGGAGAAATTCAGCAAGTCTAGCAGCATCAGTGGAGGCAGAAACCAGAGTTAATATTTTGAGTTCAATATGACTCTTTTGCAGAACTGAAAGGAGTTGGAGAATGTTGGAGGAAAGTTGGGAAGGAAGAGGAACAAGTGGAACAGATTGTGAGGGTCGCTGGAACAAAAGAAAGTGGCAGTGATGATGGTGATAACTGAGTATAGGTTGCAAGTGTCAGCTATGAAAAGGTGAAAATGGGTCCATTCTACTGAGAGCAATGCCAACATGACACAAACAAGCTATGTCTGGCAAAGAGTGTGGGTTGTCTGAGAAACGGAGCACAGATGTCATACTCTGAAGTTGTAAAACTCAATATAGACCACTAGTTGCGTAATGTCCCTAAGTGGAAAATGAGGTATTGTTTCTCCAGCTTGCATTGAACTTCATTGACTAGCAGGCCCAGGACAGAAATGTTAACATCCTTCAATTTGATGTCTCCTCCGAGAAGGTTTCACCGGGTGCCCTGGCGATGTGCACAAGCTGGGGATTTCCTTTATTGTTATGGTGTTGGGGTCTCACCACCACTGGAAAATTCAGCACAAGCTGTGCATAAGTAAATTGCTTAATTCGAAAACCCCATATTTATAACCATTGCTGGTATTTCATTTTCCACATGATCCTCACTTTCAGCAATCTGACAATTGTTTGCCTCAAGATATAAAAATTATCAACTCTTGTCTATGGGTGTTTCCTACCTCATTTTGGGATATTGCACACAGCCCCCCCCCCCCCCCATTTTTTTCAGGTCTGCATTAAAGTGTAAGGCCCCGTAAAGGGCAAACAACTCCTACATTCTTTCCCCCATTTTATCACATCATTGGTTTCCTATGACAGTCTCATCTTGGATTTACAGAAAAAAAATAAGTTCAAAAAGTAGACAGTTGTTCACTGTTATTTGCAAATGATAGACTTGTACAGTAAAATTATGTAATTCATGCACTTAAGAAACACAAGATTTTTTAAAATCTCTATCATTTCATTAGTTCATTACCTGATAAACTTATAGAATTTGCAAATGTCTGGGAAAGTACAACGTATTCCATTTAAATAGGCTCAAGCAGGATTTGTGGAATCGTCTGAAACTAAATATATGGCTCTGTGGATTGTAACCTTAACTAATCACGTGCATTGCACTTTGGAAAGTTGCTGAACAGTTTGAATACGGTTCTCTTTGTCTTTAACTCCATATTGCTGGGTTATAATTAAACTAGACTAACGTAAAATTAAATATTTTTCAGGGGGAATACACCCTCTTTCAAAAATGCACGTTAGTACATGCTAGAGTCAGACTAATTAGAAGGATAATGTGTTGTTTTAAGTGTGCTGATGCCTCAATTATTATTAGAACCTCTTTTTAAAAATTGAATAAATCCTATATCTGCTCTCTCATGGAAGCATTATGGACCTTGTAGAGGTTTATAAAATCATGAAGAGCATGATAGGGTAAATGGACAAGGTCTTTACCTTGGACAGGGGAGTCCAGAACTAGATGGCATAGGTTTAGGGTGAGAGGGGAAAAATTCAAAGGACCTAAGGGACAACTTTTTCATGCAAAGGGTGGTGTGTGTATGGATTGAGCTACCAGAGGAAGTAGTGAGGGCTGGTACAATTACAACATTTAAAAGGCTTCTGAATGGGTATATGAATAGGAAGGGTTTAGAGGAATAGGACCAAATGCTGGTAAATGGGACAAGATTAGGTTAGGATATCTGGTTGGCAGGGACAAGTTGGTCCAAAAGGATGTTTCTGTGCTGTACATCTCTATGACTCTGTGATATTGGGATCAATATTACCACTTGATAAAAACCGAAAGATCTACAGATGCTGTAAATCAGAAACAAAAACAGAGGTTGTTGGAAAAGCTCGACAGGTCTGGCAGCATCTGTGAAGAGAAATCAGAGTTAATGTTTTGGGTCCGGTAATCCTTACTCAGAACTGATGGTAGCTAGGAAAATGTTGGTTTATATGCAGAACATAGGGTGGCGGGAGAGGGTAGGGAGTAAATGATAGGTGGGGATAAAGCCCAAAGAGAGAAAAGAACAGTTGTACAGACACAGGAATGGATAATGATCTGGCTAAGAGAGTGAATAGCTGTTAATAGAGACTGTTAGTGGCTAACTATCGGTAGTGTGTAATTGCAGACTATTTGAGAGCAAACATCATGTATGAGGTTGGGACATGTATGGGACATTGATATTGAGTCTGGAAGGCTGCACGTCCCTAAGTAGAAAAAGAGGTGTTGTTCTTCTAGCTTCACTGAACTTCTCAGGGACACTGCAGCAAGCCTGAGACAGAGATGTTGGCCAGGAAACAGGGTGGTGTGTTAAAGTGGCAGGCAACTGAAAGTTCAGAGTTCTTTGCAGGCAAGCATTGATGTTCTGCAAAGCGGTCATTCAAACAATTATTTGTTTTCCCAATGTGGAAGAGACCACATTATAAGACCATAAGACATAGGAGTGGAAGTAAGGCCATTCGGCCCATCGAGTCCACTCCGCCATTCAATCATGGCTGCTGGGCACTTCAACTCCACTTTCCCGCATTCTCCCCGTAGCCCTTAATTCCCCGAGACAACAAGAATCTATCAATCTCTGCCTTGAAGACATTTAGCGTCCCGGCCTCCACTGCACTCTGCGGCAATGAATTCCACAGGCCCACCACTCTCTGGCTGAAGAAATGTCTCCGCATTTCTGTTCTGAACTTACCCCCTCTAATTCTAAGGCTGTGTCCATGGGTCCTAGTCTCCTCACCTAACGGAAACAATTTCTTAGCATCCACCCTTTCCAAGCCATACATTATCTTGTACGTCTCTATTAAGTCTCCCCTTAATCTTCTATACTCCAATGAATACAATCCCAAGATCCTCAGCCGTTCCTCATATGCTAGACCTACCATTCCAGGGAACATCTGTGTGAATCTCCGCTGGACACGTTCCAGTGCCAGTATGTCCTTCCTAAGGTGTGGGGACCAAAACTGGACACAGTACTCCAAATGGGGCCTAACCAGAGCTTTATAAAGTCTCAGTAGCACAATGGTGTTTTTATATTCCAACCCTCTTGAGATAAGTGACAACATCGCATTCGCTTTCTTAATCACAGACTCAACCTGCATGTTGACCTTTAGAGAATCCTCGACTAGCACTCCCAGATCCCTTTGTACTTTGGCTTTACGAATTTTCTCACCGTTTAGAAAGTAGTCTGTGCTTTTATTCTTTTTGCCAAAGTGCAAGACCTCGCATTTGTTCATGTTGAATTCCATCAGCCATTTCCTGGACCACTCTCCCAAACTGTCTAGATCCTTCTGCAGCCTCCCCACTTCCTCAGTACTACCTGCCTGTCCACCAATCTTCGTATCATCGGCAAACTTTGCTAGAATGCCCCCAGTCCCTTCATCCAGATCATTAATATATAATGCGAATAGCTGTGGCCCCAACACTGAACACTGCGGGACACCGCTCGTCACCGGCTGCCATTCTGAAAAAGAACCTTTTATCCCAACTCTCTGCCTTCTGTCAGACAGCCAATCCTCAATCCATCCCAGTAGCTCACCTTGAACACCATGGGCCCTCACCTTGCTCAGCAGCCTCCCGTGTGGCACCTTATCAAAGGCCTTTTGGAAGTCTAGATAGACCACATCCACTGGGTTTCCCTGGTCTAACCTGCTTGTCACCTCTTCAAAGAATACCAACAGGTTTGTCAGGCATGACCTCCCCTTAGTAAATCCATGTTGACTTGTTCTAATCAGACTCTGCTCTTGTAAGAATTTAGAAACCTCATCCTTAATGATGGATTCTAGAATTTTACCAACAACCGAGGTTAGGCTAATTGGCCTATAATTATGAGCAGCAAATGAAGTAGACTAGATTTTGTGAAGTGCAGGTAAGATGCTGCTTCACCTGAAAGGTATGTTTGGGCCCTTGGATATTGAGGAGGGTGGAGGTAGATGGGCAGGTGTTACACCTTTGGCGTTGCAGGGGAAGATGCTGTATGGGGTTGTTAGGAATGAAGGAATAATGGACCAGCGTGTCCCAATGTGAGTGGTCCCTGTGGAAGGTGGACAAAAGAGGGGCGGGGAATATGTGTCTGGTGGTTTCATCTCTCTTGAGGTGGCGAAAATGGTGGCTGATAATTTTCTGGATGTGGATTTTGGTGGGATGATAGGGAAGGACAAGGGGAACTCTAATGCTGTTGCAGGTATGAAGAGGGTGTGAGGGCAGATGAGTCCAACCGGATTGAGAGTCCTGTTGACAACGATGCTAGGGAATCCTTGGTTTAGGAAGAAGGTGGACATTTCGGATGCACCCTTGTTGAAGTTGGCCTCATCAGAACATATGCAATGTAAACTGAAGAACTGGGCAACTGGAACGGAGTCTTTACAGGAGGCAGAGTGCAGGAGTGTATAGTTCAGATAGCTGTGGGAGCCACCTTTGACAAGGGAGCCTCCAAAATTCCACCTTTTTCTTCAACTGAGGATTCCCCAACATTGTTGTCAATAGGGCTGTCAACCTATCTCTCAAACTTATGCTCTCAGCTCCTCTATTTCAGTTCCAGTTGCCTGCCAGTTTAACACCCCACCCTGTTTCCTAGTCAACATCTCTGTCTCAGGCTTGCTGCAGTGTTCCAGCAAAGCTGGGAGCGCAATACCACATTTTCCACTTGGGATTCTGAGCCCTTTGAACTCAATATCAAGTTGAGTAATTTGAGGGCCTGAACTCTCCTACCCCACACACCAGGCGTTGTTATCACATAGTTTGCCATTACACAATACCTATTGTTGACCACTAACAGTCTCCATTAACAGCTATTCACTCTCCTAGCCAGATCACTAAGCACTCCTTTGTCCAACTGCTCTTCTCTCTCTTTGGGCTTCATGTCCCAGTTTTTGTTTACTCCTTACATGCTCCCCCACCCTATGTTCTGCATATAAACCAACATTTTCTTGGCTACCATCAGTTCTGAGGAAGGGTCGCTGACCTGAAACATAGAACATAGAACATAGAAAAATACAGCGCAGTACAGGCCCTTCGGCCCTCGATGTTGCGCCGACCGAAGCCTACCTAACCTACACTAGCCCAATAACCTCCATATGCTTATCCAATGCCCGCTTGAATGACCATAAAGAGGGAGAGTCCACCACTGATATTGGCAGGGCATTCCATGAACTCACAACCCGCTGAGTAAAGAATCTACCCCTAACATCTGTCCTATACCAACCTCCCCTTAATTTAAAACTGTGTCCCCTAGTAACAGCTGACTCCATACGCGGAAAAAGGTTCTCACTGTCAACCCTATCTAAACCCCTAATCATCTTGTACACCTCTATCAAATCTCCCCTAAACCTTCTTTTCTCCAATGAGAACAGCCCCAAGTGCCTCAGCCTTTCCTCATACGATCTTCCTACCATGCCAGGCAACATCCTGGTAAACCTCCTCTGCACCCGTTCTAGTGCCTCCACATCCTTCCTATAGTATGGCGACCAAAACTGTACACAATACTCCAGATAAGGCCGCACCGGAGTCTTATACAACTGCAACATGACCTCAGGACTCCGGAACTCAATTCCTCTACCAATAAAGCCCAGTACGCCATATGCCTTCTTCACAGCACTATTTACCTGGGTGGCAACTTTCAGAGATCTGTGTACATGGACACCAAGATCCCTCTGCTCATCCACACTACCAAGTAGCCTACCATTAGTCCAGTAATCCATCTTCTTGTTACTCCTACCAAAGTGAATGACTTCACACTTAGCTACATTGAACTCCATTTCCCATCTTTCTGCCCAGCTCTGCAACTTATCTATATCCTGCTGTAACCTGCCACATCCTTCTTCGCTGTCCACCACTCCACCAACTTTCGTATCATCCGCAAACTTGCTCACCCAGCCTTCAAGCCCCTCCTCCAGGTCATTTATAAAAATGACAAACAGCAATGGTCCCAAAACAGATCCTTGTGGAACACCGCTAATAACTGCACTCCAAGATGAACCTTTACCATCAACTACTACCCCCTGCTTCCTTCCAGCCAGCCAATTCCTAATCCAAACCTCTAATGCACCTTCAATGCCATACCTCCGTAATTTTTGCAGTAGCCGACCATGGGGTACCTTATCGAACGCCTTGCTAAAATCCATATACACCACATCCACTGCTTTACCCTCGTCCACTTCCTTGGTCACCTTCTCAAAGAACTCAATAAGGTTTGTGAGGCACGACCTGCCCTTCACATAACCATGCTGACTATCCTTGATCACATTATTCCTATCCAGATGTTCATAAATCCTATCCCTTACAATTCTCTCTAAGACTTTGCCCACAACAGAAGTGAGACTCACTGGCCTATAGTTACTAGGGCTGTCCCTACTCCCCTTCTTGAACAAGGGGACCACATTCGCTATCCTCCAGTCTTCTGGCACTATTCCTGTAGACAACGTCGACATAAAAATCAAGGCAAATGGCTCCGCTATCTCCTCCCTAGCTTCCCAGAGAATCCTAGGATAAATGCCATCAGTCCCAGGGGACTTATCTATTTTCACCCTTTCCAGTATTCCCCGGACCTCTTCCCTATGTACCTCAAAGCCATCCATTCTAATCACTTGTGACTCAATATCCACATCAGCAACAATGTCCTGTTCCTGAGTGAATACTGACGAAAAGTGTTGATTTAGTGACTCCCCAATCTCTTCAGCCTCCACACGCAATTCCCACTACTATCCTTGACTGGACCGATACCTACACTAGTCATCCTTTTATTCCTGACATACCTATAGAAAGCCTTGGGGTTTTCCCTAATCCTACCAACCAAGGACTTTTCATGTCCCCTTCTCGCTGCTCTTAGCTCTCTCTTTAGATCCTTCCTGGCTACCTTATAACTCTCAATAGCCCCAACTGAACCTTCACGCCTCATCTTTACATAGGCCGCCCTCTTCCCTTTTACAAGGGATTCCAATTCCTTATTAAACCACGGCTCCCTCACAAGACCCTTTCCTCACAAGAACCAGCCTGACTGGTTCATACTTATCAAGGACACCCAATAGCTGCTCCTTGAACAAGCTCCACAAATCATTTGTGTCCTTCCCTTGAAGCCTATTTTTCCAATCCACACATCCTAAGTCATGCCTCACCGCATCATAATTTCCCTGCCCCCAGCTATAACTCCTGCCCTGCAGTGCACACTTATCCCTCTCCATCACTAGAGTAAACGTCACCGAGTTGTGGTCACTGTCCCCGAAGTGATCACCTACCTCCAAGTCTAACACCTGGCCTGGTTCATTACCTAGAACCAAATCCAGTATGGCCTCACCTCTTGTTGGCCTGTCTACATATTGTGTCAGGAAACCCTTCTGCACACATTGGACAAACACCGACCCATCTAACGAACTTGAGCTATAGCTTTCCCAGTCAATATCTGGGAAATTAAAGTCCCCCATAACAACCACCCTATTACTTTCACTCTTCTCCTGAATCATCCTTGCAATACTTTCCTCTACGTCTCTCGGACTATTAGGAGGCCTGTAGAAAACTCCTAACAGGGTGACCTCACCTTTCCTATTTCTAACCTCTGCCCAAATTACCTCAGATGGCAAGTCTTCCTCCATCGTCCTTTCCACCGCTGTAATGGTATCCTTGACAAGCAATGCCACACCTCCCCCTCTTTTACCCCCATCTCTGACCCTACTAAAACATTAAATCCTGGAACCTGCAATAGCCATTCCTGTCCCTGTTCTA
Organism: Chiloscyllium punctatum; assembly: GCF_047496795.1. NCBI lineage: Eukaryota > Metazoa > Chordata > Chondrichthyes > Orectolobiformes > Hemiscylliidae > Chiloscyllium > Chiloscyllium punctatum. The sequence continues at coordinate 117,959,835 of NC_092746.1, read as the reverse complement.
CCCACGTCTCTGTAATGGCCACAACATCGAAGTCCCAGGTACCAACCCACGCTGCAAGCTCACCTACCTTATTTCTTATACTTCTGGCATTGAAGTATACACACTTCAAGCCACCTTCCTGTTTACCGGCACCCTCGTTCGAGATCGGTGCCTTGTTCCTAACCTCCCTACACTCAAGGTCCTGTACCCTAAAGCTACAATCCAGGTTCCCATGACCCTGCAGAGTTAGTTTAAACCCTCCCAAAGAGCACTAGCAAACCTCCCCCCAAGGATGCTGGTGCCCCTCAGGTTCAGGTGGAGACCATCCTGTTTATAGAGGTCCCACCTTCTCCAGAAAGAACCCGAGTTGTCCAGAAACCGGAATCCCTCCCTCCTGCACCATCCCTGTAGCCACGCATTTAACTGTTGTCTCTCCCTATTCCTCGACTCTCTATCACGTGGCCCGGGTAACAGACCAGAGACAACGACTCTGTTCGTTCTAGCTCTGAGCTTCCAACCTAGCTCCCTGAAAGGCTGCCTAACATCCTCATCCCTCTTCCTACCTATGTCGTTGGTGACATAACTCTGATTTCTCTTCATAGATGCTGCCAGATCTGCTGATCTTTTCCAGCAACTTCGGTTTTTGTTTCCAGTATTACTACTCAGCTGTTTTGGGCAGAAGAAGGTAGCAGACAGACAAAAATCACAAGACCGAGATAAGATGCCAACTTGAAGTGAACTACCCAGAGCAACCAGGAGCCTTACTAATATCTTCAAATTGGACTCTCAGTCAGAGGCTGGAAACTTTCGGCTTGTCCACCATGCTCAAAGCAAAAGTGTGATAATCTCTATTTATCAAATAATGTTCAATAAGCTTATCAATATCTGGGATAAAAAATGATCTGTTTGCTTGGCACCCCTTAAACATTCCCTTCTTCTGCCACCGAAACAGTGACTGCTGTATGTACTATTTACAAAAGAATTATCCAGCCTTTTTCCTTGGTGGTTTCAGTTCAGTTTGATTACCACTTTCATTCATGGACCAGTGAGAAAGATGAAGTTTGCTATGACAGTAAATATGAATTGCAGGACAAAAACAAAGTAATAATTTATTGATTTAATGGAGTATTTAATAAAAGTGACCATTACAAAATATGTCGAATTGCAAAGCTAACTCATAAAACCTTCTTTTACCTTGAACTCGAGAGAAAAATACTATGCCCCATGTCCTCATCACTAGAGAGGTGTGTGGGGATTAGGTTTAACTAATAGTGACCTTTGGTTGCCTCTGCTGGGTTATATTCCAACCTAGTTTTGGTGGAAATTGGCCAAAACTGGGTTGCTTTTCGATATGTTTTCCTGTTTTTTCAGTCTGCTTTGCAGCTGTTGGAGGAAGAGGAGAAGGATAGGTGTTACTAATTCAGTCTTGTTCATACACCACCCACATTATTCATTCCCAAACACTCACACAAACACATAACCCCATTGCCTCAGTCATCCGCATATGCACGTCCACTAAACCACATTTGATCACTCACACGCAGGCCCAGGAGGTTTGATAATTAATAGCATTGAGAAGAAGTATGGTTGAGGTGTGAAGATAGCAACACTTGCTTTCTTCTTCCAGGTCTAACACTCCAGTTGTCCTGAGCTGTACAGTTACTGGAACTACTGGTCCTCCTGGAGAAAGTGAGGACTGCAGATGCTGGAGATCAGAGCTGAAAATGTGTTGCTGGAAAAGCGCAGCAGGTCAGGCAGCATCCAAGGAACAGGAGAATCGACGTTTCGGGCATCCTGAAGAAGGGCTACTGGTCCTCCTGGCCTCCTTGAATCTCCTGTTCTCTCAGCAAGGCAAGCAACTTGGACATTGTCCCCAACCCCCTCCGCCAAGTTGCATCATCCTCCATCGCAATCCTGTGTCTGCTTGAAATTCTCCCAGTCTTCATCTTGCAGACTCACCATCACTGTTCCTGGCCTTTGATTAAATTAAATCATTGCACTGCTTGCTCTTCCTCCAATCGCAGACTCTTTCCCTCTTGCATTTGCTGCTGACATATCAATCTTGCAAGGACAAATGGTTTGGCAGATCACATAAGAACCCCTCAATGGACCAAGTCTAGAAGACCTCTACTATCTAGAAGGACAAGGGCAGCAAGAAGCATCTAAACTTGCCATGTACAAGATCCCGTACTGAATATCCCTACATCTTAAGGATCGCAGCAAGGGCAATTAGGGATGGCAGACAAAATGCAGGCCTACCTAGCGACAGTCATATCCCATGAAATGATACAGAATAAATTAGGTCTCCGTTTAAATCTGTACATATAATGAATTAGAATCTCTATTGAATTTTAGAATTAGAATCCCTGTGTGGAATTAGAAACACTGTGTGGAAACTGGCCCTTCGGCCCAACATGTCCACACCAACCCTCAGAAGAGTATCCCATCTAAACCTATTCCTGTACGTTTACCCCTGACTCATACACCTAACCTATACATCCCTGAACACCACTATGGGCAATTTAGCACAGCCAATTTAGCACATCTTTGGATTGTGGGTGGAAGCGGGAGCACCTAGAGGAAACCTAGGGAGAATGTGCAAACTGCACAAAGACAGTCGCCTGAGGCTGCTAGCCACTGAGTCACCATGCTGCCTGAATAGATTGAGAAATATTTGAGTAATCCCTGATAGACCAAGGGGTATATGAATACTGATTCTGGCCACACAATAAAATGTACAAGTTCCTTCCATGTCTGGGTTCCAAATAAGGGTCACTGGGCTTGAAACGTGAACTTTGCTTTCTCACTACAGATGCTACCAGATCTTTTGTGTTTCTCCAGAATTTCTGTTTTTCTTTCAGTCCTCCGTGTCCCATCCTAGTTTTGTTTGTCTGCACCCAGGGTGCCTAATCTTTGTCAATCCCAAGGATGAGCTGTCAGTTTTTTGACCTATCTCCCCAAATCTCAGGAAAATCATCAGTTGGAAGTTACAATATTTCAGTTGAATAAAGGGAACTATGGTATTAGTAATAACATTAGCAAATTTGCTGATAATACTAAGCTGGGTGGCAGGGTGAAACGTGAGGAGGATGTTAGGAGATGACAGGGTGACCTGGACAGGTTAGGTGAGTGGTCAGATGCATGGCAGATGCAGTTTAATGTGGATAAATATATGGTTATCCAATTTGGTGGCAAGAACAGGAAAGCAGATTTCTACCTAAATGGAATCAATTTAGGTAAAGGGGCAGTACAAAGAGATCTGGGTGTTCTTGTACACCAGTCAATGAAGGTAAGCATGCAGGTACAGCAGGTAGTGAAGAAGGCTAATAGCATGCTGGCCTTCATAACAAGAGGGATTGAGTATAGAAGTAAAGAGGTTCTTCTGCAGTTGTACAGGGCCCTGGTGAGACCACACCTAGAGTATTGTGTGCAGTTCTGGTCTCCAAATTTGAGGAAAGACATTCTGGCTATTGAAGGAGTGCAGCATAGGCTCACGAGGTCAATTCCTGGAATGGCAGGACTACCTTACGCTGAAAGACTGGAGCGACTGGGCTTGTATACTCTTGAGTTTAGAAGACTGAGAGGGGATCTGATTGAGACATATAAGATTATTAAAGGATTGGACACTCTGGAGGCAGGAAACATGTTTCCACTGATGGGTGAGTGCCAAACCAGAGGACACAGCTTAAAAATTCAGGGTAGACCATTTAGGACAGAGATGAGGGGAAACTTCTTCACTCAGAGAGTGGTGGCTGTGTGGAATGCTCTGCCCCAGAGGGCAGTGGAGGCCCAGTCTCTGGATTCATTTAAGAAAGAGTTGGATGGCTCTCAAGGATAGTGGAAACAAGGGTTATGGAGATAAGGCAGGAACAGGATACTGATTAAGGATTCTGGATTAGTGGTGCTGGAAGAGCACAGCAGTTCAGGCAGCATCCAAGTAGCTTCGAAATCGACGTTTCGGGCAAAAGCCCTTCATTCTGATGAAGGGCTTTTGCCCGAAACGTCAATTTCAAAGCTACTTGGATGCTGCCTGAACTGCTGTGCTCTTCTAGCACCACTAATCCAGAATCTGGTTTCCAGCATCTGCAGTCATTGTTTTTACCTTACTGATTAAGGATGATCAGCCATGATCATATTGAATGGTGGTGCAGGCTCGAAGGGCCATTGATAGTGCAAATAGACAATAGACAATAGGTGCAGGAGTAGGCCATTCTGCCCTTTGAGCCTGCATCACCATCAGTATCCTGTACCTGCCTTATCTCCATAACCCTTGATTCCACTATCCTTGAGAGCTCTATCCAACTCTTTCTTAAATGAATCCAGAGACTGGGCCTCCACTACCCTCTGGGGCAGAGCATTCCACACAGCCACCACTCTCTGAGTGAAGAAGTTTCCCCTCATCTCTGTTCTAAATGGTCTACCCTGTATTGTTAAGCTGTGTCCTCTGGTTCGGCACTCACCCATCAGCGGAAACATGTTTCCTGCCTCCAGAGTGTCCAATCCTTTAATAATCTTATATGTCTCAATCAAATCCCCTCTCAGTCTTCTAAACTCAAGGGTTTACAAGCTCAGTCGCTCCAGTCTTTCAGTGTAAAGTAGTCCCGCCATTCCAGGAATTGACCTCGTGAACCTACGCTGCACTCCATCAATAGCCAGAATATCTTTCCTCAAAGTTGGAGACCAGAACTGCACATAATACTCCAGATGTGGTCTCACCAGGGCCCTGTACAACTGCAGAAGAACCTCTTTACTTCTATACTTAATCCCTCTTGTTATGAAGGCCAGCATGCTATTAGTCTTCTTCACTACCTGCTGTACCTGCATGCTTACCTTCATTGACTGGTGTACAAGAACACCCAAATCTCTTTGTACTGCCCCTTTTCCTAATTTGATTTCATTTAGGTAGTAATCTGCCTTCCTGTTCTTGCAACCAAAGTGGATAACCATACATTTATCCACATTAAACTGCATCTGCCATGCATCTGACCACTCACCTAACCTGTCCAGGTCACCCTGTCATCTCTTAACATCCTCCTCACATTTCACCCTGCCACCCAGCTTAGTATCATCAGCAAATTTGCAAATGTTATTACTAATACCATCTTCTATATCATTAACATATATTGTAAAAAGCTGCGGTCCCAGCACTGATCCCTGCGGGACCCCACTGGTCACTGCCTGCCATTCCGAAATGGAGCCGTTTATCACTACCAAAGGTATTAGGACTTGTGTATTTAGGGAACTTGTACTAGAAAAGTAAAATTATTAATTAATTGTAATCTATTAAAGACAGAAATTTGAATTAAAATGAATCTTTCATTTCTGCTTGCATTGATTCTTTGCAGCAGGACTGGTTTAATTTGTGACTTTGAAATTCAAAGCCCTGTAATGTTATATATTTTATAAACATTTAAATATTTTTCTGGAAATAAAACCCTGAAACTAAGAAATTGAGATCAACATCTTTGTACATGTGCAGTTTTTTTTATCCCAGACAGTTTCAAACAATACATTATGTCAAAAAAAATCAACAATTTTTTGTCACCATCAGGCTTTTTTACCCCCATTTGTCTCTGAAGACATTGAATGAAGCGATTGCAGTGGTCCGATGCTTCAGTTGTAAGCAGTATTCTTGCTGTGTGCTACTGAGTCTTATCATTGCCATTCTTCAATATGTTTCAAGTGGGGCTTGGTTTAGCTCAGTTGGCTGGACTGTTGGTTTGCGAAGCTGTGAGATGCCAACAGCGTGCGTTCAGTTCCCATCATCAGCTGAGGTTATGATGAAGGACTCTCCCTTCCAACCTATCCTCGACTGAGAGATGGTGGCCCTCGGGTTAAATCAGCACTAGTGATGTCCCTCTGTAATGAGAGAGCAGCCCTGCGGTCTGGTCAGACTATGGCGATACTACAACGACAATAATAATAATATTCCAAACATATTTGTAGGATTCAGCTAAGCGTGATACTGTAATGATGTTTTCCACTTTGTGTTTGTAAATGTTTTATAGATGCTCAGTAAGACATTCACTATTGTATCTGACTATTCAATCAGTAGTAGTACTTCCACATTTCAGAGGCTACATGTGTGAGCATAAAATTTAGCAAATTTACATAGAACATAGAACATAGAAAAATACAGCGCAGTCCAGGCCCTTTGGCCCTCGATGTTGCGCCGATCCAAGCCCACCTAACCTACACTAGCCCACTATCCTCCATATGCCTATCTAATGCCCGCTTAAATGCCCATAAAGAGGGAGAGTCCACCACTGCTACTGGCAGGGCATTCCATGTACTCATGACTCGCTGAGTAAACTACCTACTCCTAACATCTGTCCTATACCTACCACCCCTTAATTTAAAGCTATGCCACCTTGTAATAGCTGACTCCATACGTGGAAAAAGGTTCTCACGGTCAACCCTATCTAAACCCCTAATCATCTTGTATACCTCTATCAAGTCACCCCTAAACCTTCATTTCTCCAATGAAAACAACCCCAAGTGCCTCAGCCTTTCCTCATACGATCTTCCTACCATACCAGGCAACATCCTGGGAAACCTCCTCTGCACCCGTTCCAGTGCCTCCATATCCTTCCTATAATATGGCAACCAAAACTGCACACAATACTCCAGATGCAGCCGCACCAGAGTCTAATACAACTGCAACATGACCTCAGGACTCCGGAACTGAATTCCTCTACCAATAAAAGCCAGTACGCCATATGCCTTCTTCACCGCACTATTTACCTGGGTGGCAACTTTCAAAGATCTGTGTACATGGACACCAAGATCCCTCTGCTCATCCACACTACCAAGTATCCGACCATTAGCCCATCTTTTTGTTACTCTTACCAAAGTGAATCACCTCACACTTAGCTACATTGAACTCCATTTGCCACCTTTCTGCCCAGCTCTACAGGTTATCTACATCCCGCTGTAACCTGCCACATACTTCCTCACTGACAACAACTCCTCCGACTTTCGTATCATCTGCAAACTTGCTCACCCAACCTTCTAACCCCTCCTCCAGGTCATTTATAAAAATGACAAACAGCAATGGTCCCAAAACAGATCCTTGCGGAACACCGCTAGTAACGGCACTCCAAGATGAACCTTTACCATCAACTACTACCCTCTGTCTTCTTCCAGCCAGCCAATTCCTAATCCAAACCTCTAATGCACCCTCAATGCCATACCTCCGTATTTCTTGCAGTAGCCTACCATGGGGAACCTTATCAAATGCCTTACTAAAATCCATATACACCACATCTACCGCTTTCCCCTCGTCCACCTCCTTAGTCACCTTCTCAAAGAATTCAATAAGGTTTGTGAGGCACGACCTGCCCTTCACAAAACCATGCTGACTATCCTTGATCACATTATTCCTATCCAGATGTTCATAAATCCTATCCCTTACAATTCTCTCTAAGACTTTGCCCACAACAGAAGTGAGGCTGACTGGCCTATAGTTACTAGGGTTATCCCTACACCCCTTCTTGAACAAGGGAACCACATTTGCTAGCCTCCAGTCTTCTGGCACTACTCCTGTAGACAACGAGGACATAAAAATCAAGGCCAATGGCTCTGCAATCTCCTCCCTTGCTTCCCAGAGAATCCTAGGATAAATGCCATCAGGCCCAGGGGACTTATCTATTTTCACCCTTTCCAGAATTTCCAACACCTCTTCCCTACATCCCTCAAAGCCATCCATTCTACTTAATTGTGACTCAGTATTCACATCGGCAACAATGTCCTGTTCCTGAGTGAATACTGACGAAAAGTATTCATTCAGTGTCTCCCCAATCTCTTCAGCCTCCACACGCAACTTCCCACTACTATCCTTGACTGGACCTATTCCTACCCTAGTCATTCTTTTATTCCTGACATACCTATAGAAAGCCTTATGGTTTTCCCTAATCCTACCAACTAAGGACCTTTCATGTCCCCTCCTTGCTGCTCTTAGCTCTCTCTTCAGGTCCTTCCTGGCTACCTTATAACTCTCAATCGCCCCAATTGAACCTTCACGCCTCATCTTTACATTGGCCGTCCTCTTCCATTTAACAAGGGATTCCAATTCCTTATTAAACCACGGCTCCCTCACATGACCCTTTCCTCCTTGCCTGACAGGTACATACTTATCAAGGACACTCAATAGTTGCTCCTTGAACAAGCTCCACATATCATTTGTGTCCTTCCCTTGAAGCCTACTTTTCCAAGCCACGCATCCTAAGTCCTGCCTCACCGCATCATAATTTCCCTGTCCCCAGCTATAACTCTTGCCCTGCAGTGCACACTTATCCCTCTCCATCACTATAGTAAAGGTCACCGAATTGTGGTCACTGTCCCCAAAGTGCTCACCTACCTCTAATTCTAACACCTGGCCTGGTTCATTAGCAAGAACCAAATCCAGTATGGCCTCACCTCTTGTTGGCCTATCTACATATTGTGTCAGGAAACCCTCCTGCACACATTGGACAAACACCGACCCATCTAACGAACTTGAGCTATAGCTTTCCCAATCAATATCAGGAAAGTTAAAGTCCCCCATAACAACCACCCTATTACTTTCACTCTTCTCCTGAAATTTCTTTCTTAAATGCTTCTCCTTCAGGCAATTTATTTCTCCTGATGAATATGTTTGCTTATTGATGAGTACAGTCCCATAGATACTAAAAATTTCTAGTACTTAACATAAGTAAACTTTTCTCATGTGTTGGCCTAGACAGTGAAACGTTTTAAGTTATTTAGTGTTCGAGTACATCATAAACAAGACCAGTCCTGTTTACATCTAATGCCACAAGTACTCACTATTCAGCACACTGTTAGGCACAACATAACTCTTAATTGTCTTTTGTTCTTTTCTATTTCTTGAGCCAGGGAAATAGATCTAAAGAAAATAAGTATAGATTCTTCACAATCCAACCCAGCAGTCTCATCCTCAACTTAGTTAACAGTATTGTACAATAGCTGCAGCAGTAATGGACATATGTTTCATACAGCAAAATTTTTATCTGAGTGCAGCACATGGCAAATTTATAAATGAACATGTTCTAATTGTAGTTAATAGCACTGCTACACTTACATTCTTACCTGCCTCCACAATCAAACCTACCCACTATTAGTATTGAAATCCTCAAGTTGTCTGAGCTCTAAGAGAAGTCTGTAGAGGTTAATTAGTCTTGTAACCTTTTGACAAAAACTGTTTATAAACTTAACTTTATGAAATTACGTTCCATTTTTCTTTGTTTGACATTCCATGGAAGCAGGAGCCACTCGAATACTCACCCAAAAATCCATTCTTTGTGTGATTCTATCAACATGCATATACTTGATAAAATTTGGAGGCAATGGATTGGATTTTCCCAAGTTCACTGACACCTCCAAAGTTGTAACCTTTGGTGTACTGCATATCAGCATTTCTGAAGGTGCTGTATAATACATGAATAATGTGCACAATATCTATCCACCGTCTTGATCAGATGGTGAGACATGGAGGAAATGGGCCCACTTGAAAGATGTCCAATAACCTTCAAAGTAAATGCATCCAGACTGTCAACCCTAAGGGAACAGGCATAGAAATGCATGTAAACATACCATTTTTGGAGCAAGAATAGGCCATTCAGCCCTTGAGCTTGCTCCATCCTTCAAAAAGATTATTCCTCATCTGGTGAGTCTACACTCTAGCCTAACCTTGACAACTTTTTATCCGTGCTTAATAAGAATCTAGCTATCTCTGCCTAAGCTTATTCAATGACTCTGAAGAAAGTTGTACAATCCTGTAAAATGGCAGTCGGATGAGGACCTCAAGGAAGGATGTCACTGGTACACCATGCTTCCCTATCTGCTTTTAGGTGCAGGCAAGGATAACAGTTACATCATACTGTAAACTTTTGCTATAAATTCTGTGTCTTACCATCTTATACAGCACAAACACCTGATGAAGGAGCAGCACTCCGAAAGCCAGTGCTTCCAAATAAACCTGTTGGACTATAACCTGGCGTTGTGTCATTTTTAAAGTTTGTACACCCAAATCCTACACCGGCATCTCCAAAGCAAGGATATAAGTGGCTGAGGGGAAAAGTACAGTTGCATTGAAGGGGAGACTAGACAGCTGTATGAGGGAAGAGAGAATATAGAGTAATACTGAGAGTTTTGAATTAGGAGAATGGGGGAGACTTGAATGAAGCAGAATCACTTGCGTCAGTTGTTTGGGTCACAGACTATGCCTGGGCTATATATCCTGTGTGATTCTATTTATACTATTGGCAACAGCTGGGAAATATTAGGGAGTAGACAAATGCGATCAGTCATCCTTACCTTTCAAAAACTTCTTGTGTGCACAATTGCTAGTATTTTCACTTTTTTGAAGACCTGAACTGAGGATGGATGAAATAAAACTAAGTAAGTAATACTGTACTGAACAGGAGCATCAGTTTTAGCATGACCTTAATCATATGGATTTGCTGTATTACAAGCTCTGTACTTCTGTGATTTTTTTTCTTCTTCTGTTCAGTTTTTTGCTGGATTTCAACAAACTAATAGTCAGCTTTTTAGTGCCGTGTTTCAACTGCCAGATCTGCTTATTTCTCCAGTGGTTAATCTCTTAGCCTTATAACCTTCTTTATAAAGCAACGGTTTCCCTAATTATTGTCTTTGCAGCCTCAAATCTGCATTCAGTGCTTCAACTGTAACATTTGTAAGATTTTATATGGGTTCACTACTGTTTTTACATTCTTTACCTCATGCCAAAAAATGCACTGTTCAATTTCTCCCACACCTCATTGCCGCTCCTTGTTATTCACTTGCCTCTATTCATATTTTAACATATTTTTAACAAACGTACCACCTCAGTTGTTCTGATTACATGATGGAATATTTTCCACTATTTTAGTTGAGTGCAGTTCCAGTAACACCCAAAAGGTTCAACATTGTCCAAGATAAGGCAGGCCAAAGAAAGTGAGGACTGCAGATGATAGAGACCAGAGTTGAGAGTGTGGTACTGGAAAAGCACAGCAGGTCAGGCAGCATCCGAAGAGCAGCAGAATCGATGTTTCTGTCATAAGCCCTTCATCAGGAATATGGCTTGTGGGTGGGGGTGGGATGAGATAAATGGGAGGGGGATAGGGCTGGGGGGAAAGTAGCTGGGAATGTGATTGGTATATGAAGGTGGGTGGGGGGAGAGCGGGGAGGTGATAGATTGGAGAGAGGGTGGAGTGGATAGGTGGGAAGGAAGACGGACAGGACAAGAGGGCAGTGTGGCTTTTACCAGTTTCCTCATTCCCCTCCCCCCACCTTATCCCAGTCCCAAGCTTCCAACTTGGCACTGCCCTCTTCCTTCCCACCTATCCACTCCACCCTCCTGTCTGACCTATCACCTTCCTCCCCCCCCCTCCCCCCAACCCCACCCCACTTTCATCAATCTATCACATTCCCAGCTACCTTCCTCCCCAGCCCCCAACACCCCCCCATGCAACTCTCAGCCTCCCTGGCCCACAAGCCCCTTTCCTCCTACTCCACCAAAGACATGCAGGTCCAGGGCTTCTTCCATCACCAACCCCAACAACCCGAAGCCTGGAGGAAGAACGCGTCATGTTCCACCTTGGTATCCTGCAACCACATGAGATCAATATGGATTTTACCAGTTTCCTCATTTCCCGCCCCCCACCTTATCCCAGTCCCATGCCTCCATCTTGGCACCACCCTCTTGACCTGTCCATCTTGCTTCCCACCTATTTGCTCCACCCTCCTGTCTGACCCATCACCTTCCTCCCCCACCTTCACCTACCTATTACATTCCCAGCCACCTTCCCTGCCTCCCCAATCATACCCCCCCCCCCTCCTCATTTATCTCTCAGCCCCCTGGCCCGACAAGCCTCATTCCTAATGAAGGGCTTATGCCCGAAACATCGATTCTCCTCCTCCTCAGATTCTGCCTGACCTGAAGGTAAGGCAGCCCGCTTGATCACCATTCATTCCCAATCTTAAAAATATCATAAGATGTTGGAAACCAGATTCTGGATGAGTGGTGGTGGAAGAGCAAAGCAGTTCAGGCAGCATCCAAGGAGCATCGAAATCGACGTTTCGGGCAAAAGCCCTTCATCAGGAATAAAGGCAGTGAGCCTGAAGCGTGGAGAGATAAGCTAGAGGAGGGTGGGGATGGGGAGAAAGTAGCATAGAGTACAATGGGTGAGTGGGGGAGGGGATGAAGGTGATAGGTCAGGGAGGAGAGGGTGGAGTGGATAGGTGGAAAAGGAGACAGGCAGGTAGGACAGTGCTGAGCTGGAAGTTTGGAACTAGGGTGAGGTGGGGGAAGGGGAAATGAGGAAACTGTTGAAGTCCACATTGATGCCCTGGGGTTGAAGTGTTCCGAGGTGGAAGATGAGGCGTTCTTCCTCCAGAAGAACGTCTGGTGGAGAGGGAGCGGCGGTGAAGGAGGTCCAGGACCTCCATGTCTTCGGCAGAGTGGGAGGGGGAGTTGAAATGTTGGGCCACGGGGTGGTGTGGTTGATTGGTGCGGGTGTCCTGGAGATGTTCCCTAAAGCGCTCTGCTAGGAGGCGCCCAGTCTCCCCAATGTAGAGGAGACCGCATCGGGAGCAACGGATACAATAAATGATATTAGTGGATGTGCAAGTAAAACTTTGATGGATGTGGAAGGCTCCTTTAGGGCCTTGGATAGAGGTGAGGGAGGAGGTGTGGGCGCAAGTTTTACAGTTCCTGCGGTGGCAGTGGAAAGTGCCAGGATGGGAGGGTGGGATGTAGGGGGGCGTGGACCTGACCAGGTAGTCATGGAGGGAATGGTCTTTGCGGAAGGCGGAAAGGGTTGGGGAGGGAAATATATCCCTGGTGGTGGGATCTGTTTGGAGGTGGCGGAAATGTTGGCGGATGATTTGGTTTATGCGAAGGTTTGTAGGGTGGAAGGTGAGCACCAGGGGCGTTCTGTCCTTGTTACGGTTGGAGGGGTGGGGTCTGAGGGCGGAGGTGCGGGATGTGGACGAGATGCGTTGGAGGGCATCTTTAACTACGTGGGAAGGGAAATTGCGGTCTCGAAAGAAGGAGGCCATCTGGTGTGTTCTGTGGTGGAACTGGTCCTTCTGGGAGCAGATACGGTGGAGGCAGAGGAATTGGGAATATGGGATGGCATTTTTGCAAGAGGTAGGGTGGGAAGAGGTATAATCCAGGTAGCTGTGGGAGTCGGTGGGTTTGTAAAAAATGTCAGTGTCAAGTCGGTTGTCATTAATGGAGGTGGAGAGGTCCAGGAAGGGGAGGGAGGTGTCAGAGATGGTCCAGGTAAATTTAAGGTCAGGGTGGAACGCATTGTTGAAGTTGATGAATTGCTCGACCTCCTCGCGGGAGCACGAGGTGGCGCCAATGCAGTCATCAATGTAGCAGAGGAAGAGGTGGGGAATGGTGCCGGTGTAATTACGGAAGATCAACTGTTCTACATAGCCAACAAAGAGACAGGCAGAGCTGGGGCCCATACGTGTGCCCATGGCTACCCCTTTGGTCTGGAGGAAGTGGGAGGATTCAAAGGAGAAATTGTTAAGAGTGAGGACCAGTTCGGCCAAATGAATGAGAGTGTCTGTGGAAGGGTACTGTTGGGGACGTCTGGAGAGGAAAAAATGGAGGGCTTGGAGGCCCTGGTCATGGCAGATGGAGGTGTAGAGGGATTGGATATCCATGGTGAAGATGAGGCGTTGGGGGCCAAGGAAACGGAAGTCTTGGAGGAGGTGGAGGGCGTGGGTGGTGTCTCGAACGTATGTGGGGAGTTCCTGGACTAGGGGGGATAGGACAGTGTTGAGGTAGGTAGAGTTCAGTGGGGCAGGAGCATACTGAGACAATGGGTCGGCCAGGGTGGTCAGGCTTGTGGATCTTGGGAAGGAGGTAGAACCGGGCAGTGCGGGGTTCCCGGACTATGAGGTTGGAAGCTGTGGGTGGGAGATCTCCTGAGGTGATGAGATTCTGTATGGTCTGGGAGATGATGGTTTGGTGATGGGGGGTGGTGTCATGGTCAAGGGGGCAGTAGGAAGAGGTGTCCTCGAATTGGCGTTTGGCTTCAGCGGCGTAGAAGTCAGTGCGCCAGACTACCACTGTGCTCCCTTTATCCGCTGGCTTGATGGTGAGGTTGGGATTGGAGCAGAGGAATTGGAGGGCTGCGCGTTGTAAGGGTGAGAGGTTGGAGTGGGGGAGGGGGGGGGGGGGGGGGGTAGACAGGTTGAGGCGGTTAATGTCCCGGCGGCAGTTGGAACTGAAGAGGTCGAGGGCAGGTAATAGGCCAGTGCGGGGTGTCCAGGTGGATGCAGTGTGTTGGAGGTGGGCGAAGGGGTCCTCGGAAGGTGGGCGGGAATCCTGATTGTGAAAGTAAGCTCGAGCCAGAGGCGACGGAAGAATTGTTCGACGTCACGGCGTGTATTAAATTCATTGATGCGTGGATGGAGGGGGATGAAGGTGAGTCCTTTGCTGTGGACTGATCGTTCGTCCTCAGTGAGGGGGAGGTCTGGGGGGATGGTGAAAACTTGGCAGGGCTGGGAGCTGGGATCTAGGTAAAAACAATGACTGCAGATGCTGGAAACCAGATTCTGGATTAGTGGTGCTGGAAGAGCACAACAGTTCAGGCAGCATCCAAGTAGCTTCGAAATCGACGTTTCAGGCAAAAGCCCTTTCTGGTGTGGGTGTAGAGCTGGGAGTGGGGGCAGAACCTGTAACTGGAGTGGGTGTCATGGTGGGGGAGTGGGGGTGGAGTCATGAGCATGGGTAGTGTTCCCCTCTGGGGGGGTGGGGATAGTGACCGTGGGATCTGTGGGGGGCATGTCAGCAGAATGCAGGTGAGTCGCGCGGGTGGGGGTGGAAGTGGTGGTGACCACGGCAGTAGGGGTAGCAGAAGTCACTGAGCATGTGGCATCAGTGATGATGTGAGGGGCAGAAGTGATGTCATGTGTGATACATGAGGAATTGAGAGGGGTGGAAGTGGTTGTGGGAGTGGCCATGATGGGGGCAGAAGTGACATCATCAATCAGCATGGGGGATCAGGAGTAGGCCATTCTGCTCCTCAAGTCTTCTCCACCATTCAATTAAATCATGGCTAATCGATAATCCTCAACTTCTTTACTGAGTAAAAATCTGTCTCAGCCTTTAATATTCTAAACCACCCAGTCTCGACAGCCCTCTGGTTAATAATTCTACAGGTTCACTATCCTCAAAGAAGAGATTCCTTCTCATCTCTGTCTTAAATTGCTGACCCCTTTCTCTGAAATTATACCCTCAGGTTGGAGACTCTCCGCCAAGGGGAAAGAACCTGCTTGCACTAAAATGTCAAGTTCCCTCAGAATCTTCTATGCTTCAATAAAGTTGTCTCATTCTTCTAAACTCCAATGAATACAGGCCGAACCTCCTGATTTTATTTTAGATAATCCAGAGATTGAAAGTTTCAGACAATTGGAAGTTAGATACAAGGAAGGAAAGAATAATTTCTTCAGAGCCTTGAAGGAAACAATTTACTTCACTCGAAAAGTTGTTTGTGAAACTTTCAAAGTAGGATTGTTTGATTGAAATTTGCAGCTTATTAGAATCTGAGAAATCCTGGGTTTCAGTTTTGTGAGTAAAAACACTCCACATTCACGGAAAGAAACGGAGTAGAATCAGTTTAGTTTATGTTAAAATTTCGACAGTGATAATTTCTCTGGATTTGAATCCCTGTAGCAGATAATGCAAAGAAGCAAGGTGAAAATTTGTTTTGCTGTGTATTTTAAGATCTTTGTAACAGTCTGTGAGCCCTAGTGAGTTTTCTTAACCTATTCTGTGCACCTTACCTCATTAGCTATGCACCATGCCTCCATGGCCCCTCACTATGTTCAGCAATGGTGAAAGTACTTGTGACTGCCAGGACCTTCTGAAATTCCTGGCAGCAACACATTTTTAAAGACAGGTCAATCGCCATCAGCCAAAAATTGTGCTTTGCAGTGCACGTAGTGGAAATGGAATGAAATTGAAAGGCTTCTGAGGTGGCATGGGGTAACACTCATTGCAAATGTGAACAAACATTCCTAAATCTATTGCTATTTTGCATCATTGCATGACTAAACTAATATCATTTTTTTTGAAAAGGTGACTAAATATATTGCTGAGGAAAGTGCAGTTGATGTAGTTCACATGGATTTCAGTAAGGCCTTGTCACCTCCCAGATGCAAAACTGGTTTGTAAGAGCCCATGGGTTCCAAGGCAAGTTGGTCAACTGGATCCAAAATTGGCTTAAAAATAGGAGGCAGAGAGTGCTGTTGGAGGGCTGATTTTGTAATTGGAAGCCTGTGACCAGAAGTATACCACTGGATTCGGTGATGGGAACCTTGCTGTTTGTTATTTACATTAACAACTTGGATGTAATGTCAAAGGTGTAATTAATAAGTTTGCAGATGACATGAAAATTGGTGGGTTTATTGACATTGAGGAGGATGGTCTCAGGCTACAGTCTGGTATTGATCAATTGGTAATGATGACTTGGAGGTGCCAGTGTTGGACTGGAGTGGACAGTTAAAAATCACACAACAGCAGATTACAGCCCAACAGGTTTATGTGGAAGCACTAGCTTTCAGACCGCCGCTCCTTCATCAGGTGGTTGTGGAGCTTAACCTCCACAATCACCTGATGAAAGAGTGGCGCTTTGAAAGCTACTGCTTCCAAGTAAACCTGTTGGACTTTAACCTGGTGTTGTGTGATTTTTAACTAAATTGGTAATGAGGCAGAGCAATGGCAGTTGGAATTTAATCCCAATAAATGCGAAGTGATGCATTTTAGGAGGGCTAACAGGGAAAGTACATACACAAGGAATGGTAGTCACAAGGGAATACTAGGAAACAAAGGGACCTTGGTGTGCAAATTCATAGATCTCGGAAATTGTCAGCACAGTAGACAGAGTGGTGAAGAAGCCACACAGCATGCTTGTCATCATTAGTAAAGGTGTAGAATATAGGAACAAGGAAACTTGTTGCAACTTTGTAGAACATTGGCAAGACATAGGTGGAATACTGTGTACAGTTCTGGTGGCCACACTATTGGAAAGCCATGGTTGCACTGGAGAGGGTGCAGAGAAGATTTACCAGGGATAAAAAATCTCTTTTATGAGGAGAGGTTGGATAGTATCTGGTTGTTTTCCTTGGAGCAGAGAAGTCTGAGGGGGTACCTGATTGAGATACAAAAGTATGGAAGGTGTAGATGGAGTAGATCGTGAGAATCTCTTCCCTGTAGCAGACATGTCTCTGACCGTAGGTCATAGGTTTAAGGTGAGGAGCAAGTGGTTTAGTGGAAATCTGTGAAACATTTTTTACCCAGAGGGTGGTAGAAATATGAAACATGCTCTCTGAGAGGGTGGTGGAGGCAGATACTCTGGCAATATTTAAGTAGCATCTGAATGAGTACTTTAAATGCCAGGGTAGAGTAGAAAATGAAGGAACTGCTTCAGAAGACTGAAAATTCTTTCTTCTCTCTTCAGTATCTATCACATTCCCTCTTTACCTGTTTCATTTGTGCAGCACACAGCATGCTAGGATTATGTGGAATGATATCTGAAGTGTACAGCAAGGAGATTGACCCAAGCATCAGGAGATCTATTGTTTGTTCCACAATAGCCTTGTTTGAAGAATGGGTAGCATTGTATAGGTAGGACGGGTATTTAGGCTTGGCCTCAGTGGAGAGATTGCATAAGATCCATTAGTCATATTCTGTAGCCTGCCTTCCAGCAGCCATCATTTTAAAGCAGCAGGCCCTGTAAAACAAAACAGGAATGTGGGAGTCCTGAAAGTTATAAACATCATAGCAGCATACATGTAGGTTGGTACAGACTTCTAAGATGTGGTACCATTGATCACAGTTGGCTTGTACATGATAGAATGGAACCTGAAGTCTGCTGCTTTGTGATATAGTGCTTTCAACACAATGTATATACAATCTATCGCAGTCTACTCCTGGAGAAATCCAGGTATATCGGTAAACTCCATGGACAGGGTTACAATTTTAATCAACCTGAAGTCAACGATAACTGAGACCTGTTTCTGTGCTGTATGACTCTATGAATCTGTGAGAGATTTGGAGGAATATCAGCCAAATGCAGGCAGGTGGATTTGTTTAGTTTGGGAACATGGTCAGCGTGGACTAGTTGGACCAAAGGGTCTGTTTTCATGCTTTATGACTCTTATAAGTGGTGTGATTTTGCACAAATTGCTAGAATATAAACCTTGATACATTGTGGGTTGAAGGTTGTGAAATGAATATATGTACCTGGTAAATTCTTGGAAGGAATCAGTTGCATAAAATTTTAGCACAGCTCTCACCTTGACAGAGACCAGGACAGGATAGCCACCATTCCTTCAAGTTGCAGATCCTACTCCAGAAGTTTCCCACAGTCCTGTGACAGTGTCCTGTGACATTCTCAATCTGTGGCACATTGTGCTGACTCATCTGGCAGAAATGGCATTGAAGACAATGGACTCTGTACCTCTTGCACATTCTGAGGGCACTCTCAGCTGTGATCACTTCATGTGGAGGCCCTTTGGCAGCTGCTGGAAGTTGTTGCTGGTCCTAGACTTGATGCCACATTATTCCTTCTCAGTTTCTCTGAACCTCCTTAGTACCACAGCCACAGTGATGAAACACCCTGTGCTCTGGTTGGATCCATTGGTCATGCTTCCAATGAATCTGTGTGGGGAATGTGTGAAACAGTCACATCAGCCAGCACTTGAATCATACACGAATGATGGTTCAGCATAGTCTGTGATACAGTGGGATATGAAGGACTTGCTGGGTCAAGATCCTGGGATTTCCTCCTTAACTAAATTGTGGGTCGATCTACAGCACATGGGAATGCGGTGGTTTGAGAAGGTAGGTCAGCATCACCTCAAGGACAACTAGGGATGGTCTGTAAATGCTGACCAACCTCCAATGCCCACATCCCATAAATGAATTTCTTAAAAAATCTCCCAGCATGGAGGGCTGTGGAATGCCTCTACAAGGACTTTTGATAATTGGAGACCTTGTGCAAATACATTAGGTGATTGTAAATACTGACTGATTACTGATAACGTATATCCCCAAATCTAAGCCCAAACATCACCTAAAAAAAGACAGCATCGCTTATAAAAGGGTGTTGGCAGCAACATATCCACTCTGTTATGGCTGATAACTATGACAAGGTGCCCAACAGCAGCCCAACACAGAAGTACTTTAACTTCTGAATGAGGTGGCAAAGCGTGGGAGGCAAGGCAAGGCAGAGAGGCTGTGAGCATCCAAGCGGTACAAATTGAGTGAGCACTAGGCAAGGACCCTGACATGCACCTGGTCCGATCCATGAAATGGTTGCTTGTTCTTGCTTGCAAAATGGCCTGGCAGTAACATTATAATGAAAGGTGATGATGCTGTCCAAAGTACAGCACTGAAGAGGTGAGTTTAAGTGGGTCAGAGGTGAGATGTAATGACATGCTGAGGCTGGTATATTCCCAATGCCAACCTCCATGAATGTGGGATGTGGGCAGTCACTACCTTTCGGCATACCCTGATGTGTTGATGACTGCAGTCCACAATGGAGAAGGCCTGGAGGAGCAAGCAGCGAGCTGGAGCAACCAGGTACCGACTGATTCTGACTTTCACTGAGGCTTGTTGCTGTCGCATTTTTATCCAACATGTGGGAGAATAGGAAAGTGCATATCACTGATGTGTATCAAAACTGTGATCTATCAAGCAGAAATACTGCACAAATGGAGTATACATTTGTATACAATTGCCTTGATCACTATTGTCATATGCCTCTCTATATTGCTCAAATAATAGGCTGCTTCTCTCACTATAAGGCAGTCATGATGAGGAGGTACTTATGTTGGACTGGGTTGACAAAGTCAAAGATCACACAATACCAGATTATATTCCAACAGGTTTATTTGAAACCGCAAGCTTTCGGACCCTGACGAAGGAGCAGGGGCTCTGAAAGCTTGCGTTTCAAATAAATCTGTTGGACTGTAACACGGTGACACGCAACATTTGACTATAAGATTGTCAGCAGTATACGCAGAAGAGAAATGGCCATGATTGAAGGAACAGCTCCTCAGCCAATTCTGACAGTCTCCCTTTGTTCTCCACCTTCCCCCTCCACACAACCCCCCCACACCCACCACCACCACCACCCCCCCCCCCCCCACACCCCCAAGCTTGTGGTTGAAATTTCCATGGTGTTTTGGGGACTTCCAGCAGTGAAATTGACTGCGCTTCACATGTTTTGCATGATTTTCACATGACTGATTCTGGCATGCTCGAATACGGGCACCAGTCCTATCAAAGTGTAAGTAAGCAAATGTACCAGAACGAAACACAAACATTTCACCAGACTAACCAAGTCAAGAGTGGGAATCCTTTTCTGTAAATGGATACTCCATTGACTGCAGCACAGCACTTCTTCCCTTCATGTTGATAATCAGTTTATTTTGGCACTATCCAAGGTCAAAATTTTTGTGGCGCCAGTTGATGTAACTTAAATATAAATCAACTAAAGATTTTACTTTTAAAACCTTGGAACTTTATGATAAGGTAAATTAATTTTCTGACCTAACAAAACTAACATATTTGACATATTTGTTAAAGATAGATAATTTTAATTTAATAACAATTGCTGTAACCCCAGTTGCATTTGATGGGAAATTGGGTGCGAAGGTATTAAAATAAAGACAAGACAAGATTAGATTACTTACAGTGTAGAAACAGGCCCTTCGGCCCAACAAGTCCACACCGCCCCGCCAAAGCGCAACCCACCCATACCCCTACATCTACCTCTTACCTAACACTATGGGCAATTTAGCGTGGCCAATTCACCTGACCTGCACATCTTTGGACTGTGGGAGGAAACCGGAGCACCCGGAGGAAACCCACGCAGACACGGGGAGAACGTGCAAACTCCACAGTCGCCTGAGGAGGGGAATTGAACCCAGGTCTCTGGTACTGTGAGGCAGCAGTGCTAACCACTGTGCCACCGTGCCGCCCACAAAAGTTCTTACTTTTCCATTGGTGTAGTATTTCTGTCTGGCACCACCTTAATCCTGGGTTTCACGAGGTGTGTGAACTGTTCAAAATGTATGTCTGGTTACATAATTCAGACAGCAGCATAGTTTTAACTCCAGGCCACAAGAGTTGCATACAGCAGCAGTCCTCTCAGGGAAGCTCATGTCGAATAGATGCAGAATCATAAATGATAAATAAATATTTTACTGCAGTTTTACTGGCATCCTTGTGGGCCAGGATGTGTACGAGTGCTGGCCAATGTTCTTCCATCAACAAAACAACCCATAAAAAAGTCATATTTATCTCAACTGTTCTATACTGTATTCTTCAATTGACACAGTTTTCACTGCAATAGCGTCCTCTATTTGTTGAAATATTCAAAATACTGTCTTTTTTATCCCCCCCCCAACCTCTTTGCAGCCCCTCTCTCCCCTTGCAGTGTCACACTCCATCTCCTCCCCAGCTTTGTCAACCTCATTCTTTTTTTGGTAAGACTTTGGTAATCACTGAGTCCTGCCATAATTGCCAGTGTAATAACAGTGACTGCATTTTAGAATCATTTGGCACAGGAGGCAACTCTTTGTGCCTGTGTCAGCTCTATAAAAAAGCTGTCTACTTAAATCTCTTTCTCCATTCCTTGCCAATAGTCCTGCAGATGTTTCTATTTCAAATACAAATCCAATTCCCTCTTCAAAGCTGCTATTAATTCTGTCTCCACCAGCCCATTAGGATTTCAAGTCATCATGTGGAAGTGGGCAGGCCATTTTTTCTCAGTCTTTGGTGGTCCACTTTGCCTGTCAGAAAACCCTGAGAAGCTATGAAAACCCTCTTCCCTCCTACATGTCCATATTTCAATCTGCCCTAATGCCCCATCGCACCCAATACTGCCTTGACCCCAGATTGATTGCCATCTTCCTCATGACAGCATCAACTACTGATCACTGATGCTTCCAGGACTGTTAATCCAGAAGACGTGACCTCCTTCCCACTGAGAGATGCAAATATCTCTTTCAACCTGTTCATGTTGCCTACAGCATTTTATTGCTGCAAAACAGAGTTTTCTTTGCTGGTCAATCTCTGACTGACTTTTTTGACATGAGTACGGATGAGCTGTTTCCATCCACTTCCCCGCCCCACCCAAAATAATTTTCAGCCCATTGTTTCAGAACTGAAGAAAGGCTGAAATCTGATAGTTTATGTTCTTTTGAAAGTAGGGATAGGAGAGGAAAAACAAGAGAGATCTTATAAGAATAAAGTTGAACTGGTTATGGTTTAGATCTCAGTAAATGGGATGCTGGAATAGCACAGCAGGTCAGGCAGCATCCAAAGAGCAGCAAAGTCAACATTTCGGGCTGAAATCCTTGGTTACGACTGGGGAGGGTGAGAGGATCCCAGAAGTAAAGAGAGCGATTGGGGTGGGGCTGGGGGTAGGGTAGGTGAAATGACAATAGGTAGATGCAGGTTAGGGAGTTATAGTGATTGGTCAGTGGGAAGGATGGAATGAATAGGTGAATGGGCAGAAGAAAAGGATAGGTCAGGTCAGCGAGGCGAGAAGGGGGATGGGGAGGGCTGGACTTGGAAGGATTTTGAAGCTGGTGAAATCAATATTGGGCTGTAAGCTTCTCAGGTGAAATATCAGGAGTTATTCCTCCAGTTCATGTTTGGCCTCACTCTGACAGTGGTGGATGTCAAGGATGAATGTGTCAACAGGGGAGTGGGAGGGGTAATTAAAATGGATGGCAACCAGAAGGTCGAGCTAGATGATGCGGGCAGAGTGCAGATGCTTTGCCAGTGGTGAGTCAGTTTCTGGAGATGGAGAGGTCCAGGAAGGGAAGGGAGGTATTGGAAATGGTCCAGGTGAATTTGAGGGCAGGGTGAAAGGTGTTGACGAAGTTGATGAACTGCCCAAGCTCCTCGTGGGAGCATGAGGCAGCACCAATGTAGTCATCAGTATAGTGGAGAAGAAGGTGAGGGATCGTGCCAGTGTAGGTGTGAAAGAAAGATTGTTCCACAAATCCTACAAAGAGGCAGGGATAGCTTGGGCCCATACAGGTGCCCATGGTGAACTCTTTGTTTTGTAGGAAATGGGAGGAATCAAAGGAAAAATTGTTGAGGGTGTGAATCAGTTCTGCCAAGCAAATGAGGATGACGTGGAGGGCTTTTAGGCTTTCTGTTTGGGGAATACAGGTGAATCCATGGTGAAAATGAGGAGTTGGGGGCCAGGGAATTGAAAGTTTTGGAACAGGTGGAGAGTGTGGCTTGTGTCACAAATGTGGGCAGGGAGACCCTTGACCAAAGGGGAAAGAACAGAGTCGATGTAGGAGGAGATGAGCTTGGTGGGGCAGGAGCAGGCAGAGAGAAAGAGAGAGATTGAGGACTGCTGGAGAGTCAGAGTTGAAAAGTATGGTGCTGGAAAAGCACAGTAGGTCAGGCAGCATGTGAGGACCAGGAGAGTTGATAAGCCCTTCATCATAAGACCATAAGACCATAAGACATAGGAGTGGAAGTAAGGCCATTCGGCCCATCGAGTCCACTCCGCCATTCAATCATGGCTGATGCGCATTTCAGCTCCACTTACCAGCATTCTCCCCGTAGCCCTTAATTCCTCTAGACAACAAGAACCTATCAATTGCCCATCACAATGGGCAATTGAGTTTATGGATTTTGGATAGGAGGTAGAAATGGGCGGTGCAGGGTTGGGGAACTATTGGGTTGGAAGCTGTAGATGGAAGATCTCCCGAAGTGATGAAGTTGTTGATGGTCAAGGAGATGATGGCTTGTTGATCAGAGATGGGGTTATAATCGAGTGGGCAGTAAGAGGAGGTGTCAGAGATTTGGCGTCTGGCCTCAGTGATATAGAGATAAGTTTGCCAGACTTCCACGCTGACCCCCTTGACAGCAGGTTTAAAAGTGAGGTTTGGGTTGGAGTTGGGGTTGGAGCAAAGGGAGCGGAGGACTGTGTGTTACAATGGGGAGAGGTTGGAGTCAGTAAGAGGGATGGAGAGATCCAAATGATTGATGCTATGGCGGCAGTTTGAGATGAAGGAGTTAAAGGAAGGTAGAAGATCTGCTGGACCTTTGAAAATTAGTGTTAATCTTATCAATACATATAAGATCTTGTGGGGTCTGGATAGAGTGCGTATCCAAAAAATGTTGTGTCTTGTGAGAGAGACTTCTGAGACATCGATGAAGAAATAATTTTTCTCGCTCAAAGAGTAATTTATGTGTGAAAATATCTCGCTCAGCTGGGAGTGGAGACTGGGCCTTTCAAGATATTCAAAGTTTGATGGACAAAGGAGTTGACGATTATAGGGAGCAGATAGGAAATTGGAACTGTGAATACAATCAGATTGGCCATGACCTTTATGGCATACACCTGCTCGTAAGTCCTGTGTTCCTTTGACAGGGCAAGGGTAAAGGATGGGAGAGATTAAATAACAAAGGTGTCATAGGAAAAAAAAATGACAAAGGAAATAGTAATAGTAATAGTTGTAGTAGAGAAACAAAGTATTTATCTAGAAAAAATGTGATTGCGTGCAATTCTGGTCTCCTTCCTATCGGAAAGATGTTGTGAAACTTGAAAGGGTTCAGAAAAGATTTACAAGAATGTTGCCAGGGTTGGAGGATTTGAGCTATAGGGAGAGGCTGAACAGGCTTGGGCTGTTTTCCCTGGAGCGTCGGAGGCTGAGGGGTCATCTTATAGAGGTTTATAAAATTATGAGGGTCATGGATAGGGTAAATAGGCAGAGTATTTTCCCTGGGGTCAGGGAGTGGGTGGTACGTGTATGGAATGAGCTGCCAGAGGAATGAGCTGCCAGTGGAGGCTGGTACAATTGCAACATTTAAGAGGCATTTGGATGGGTATATGAATAGGAAGGGTTTGGAGGGATATGGGCTGGGTGCTGGCAGGTGGGACTAGATTGAGTTGGAATATCTGGTCGGCATGGACCCGTTGGACTGAAGGGTCTGTTTTCATGCTGTATATCTCTATGACTCTATGACAGAATAAAGAACAGCTCTGAAAGCAAAAATGTAAAAAAGCAACATATGGACCAACATTTGGGGAGGAAACAAAATTTAAGTGAGTTTATAATCTGAAATTTTTGAATTCAACGTTGAATTCAAAATGGTTGTAAATTGCCTAATTAGAAGATGAGGTTCTATTCCGCCAGCTTGCGCTGAGTTTAATTGGAACACTGCAGAAGGCTAAGGACAGAAATGTGAACATGAGCATGAGAACAAGAACATGAATTAAAGTGGAAAACAACCAGAAACTTGGGTCATACTTGCTAACTGAGCAGAAGTGCTCTGCAATGTCGTCACCCAACTTCCCATAAAGAGGATACTACATTGTGAGCGCGAATAAACTAGGTTAGAGAAGTAGTAAAGTAGTAAATGAACTACCTAAAAGGACTGTTTGGGGTTTTGGACAATGAGGTTACGATAAAAGGACACATTTGTTACATTTTCATGGGAAAGTGCTATTTGGAGGGAACAATGTATTAGGGTAATCGAGGAGTGGACTAGGGTATTGCCGAGGGATGGTTCCTTTAGAATGATAATTTGGGAGAAGAGGAAATATACTTGGAGGTGGTGGAAATGCAAAAGATAATCCTTTGAATGTGGAGGCTTTTGTGTGGAAGATTAGTCCAAGGTGATTGAGGAGCTTGTGAGAGTCATCGAGCTTACAATGAATGCTAAGCAACAGTCTGTCTCTTAGAATGAAGATGCAGGAGCTGATGAAGGGAAGGGGTGTGTTGGAGATGGACTACGTGAAGATAAGAGAAGAGTAGAGATTGGAAGCTAAGTTTTAAGAAGGCTTTCCAGTTCCAAGTAAAAGTAGGAAATGGGCACTGATACAGTCATCTATATTAGATCACATTCTGCCCCATTTCAAAGACTTCTAGTGTTTGTGTCAAGAGCCTGAAGAGTGCTCCAGGTGATGTCTGATAAGTGCCTTGTTTAATAACAGTACAGTAATAATTGTTATGATTCTTGCCTCAATCTTGACCTCTACTCCCAAGATCTGATTCGAGTGACAAATTTTAATCACAGGAAGAAATGTGCCATTTTAAAGAATGAACTGAACTAATTTTATCTTTAACCTGAAAGAAATAAAATTAACAAGGAAATTCTTATCACAATTAATGCCAAGACAGGGTGAGATTAGTGTGTTTGGGTTCAAACCAGGCAGTCTGATATTGGAATGAGATAAATAGCTGAATGGCCTTTTCATTTTCCTACTTTTTACAATTTTCATGTCTTTTTTTATGAGCTGTAAAGCATCAAGATTTGGAATTGGCAAGTCTGGTTGTTTCAATAATCCAGATATTGAACAGATCATTTGGCAAAAATTCTAAATGCTATCTTGAAGGTTCCAGTGCATCAGACTGTGGAAATGTTGGTGCATTTTGTTTTTCATGTTAGAACAAGGTTATTCCTACATCTGTGCTTCAGACTATAATGGAGTTTTCCAACAAACCATAAATCTGGTTCAAGTGAGATTTTTTTTAAACTCATATTACTGAGTATTTTGAGCACTTCTTTTCTTTCTGTGCATCAGAGATGCATAATTTCTTGAGATCTAATTTCACAAATGCTGGGGTATGAAATGTCAGAGGAACTAGTAGATGCAACATTGAAAATACATTTGGACAGGTACATGAATAGGGAAGGTTTAGAGACATATGGGCTAAACGAGAACAAATGGGATTAGTTTAGTTTGGGAAACCTGGTCAGCATGGATGAGTCGGATGGAAGGGTCAGTTCCCATGCTGTATGACTCTACTGTTATACTTCTTAATGCGCAATGTTATACATTTGTCAGCTTTGAGCTTTGACATTGAGAACTACATTTGGCCCCTTCAGCCTGCTTCACTAGTTAATAAGACCTTAACTCCACTCTCCTCCCAGCTGTCCCATAATCCTCGTTTACTTGACAATAATAAGTTTGGCTGACAGAACCTTGAATATATTTAATGATCCAGGCTCCACTGCTTACTAAGAAGAGAATTCCAAACAATAAAGCTTCTCTGAGAAAATAAATTTCTCTTCATCTTTGTCTTAAACAAGAGACTCATAGGCAGAATCAGTTTGATTGATTGATTGATTGATTCATTATTATCACATGTACGGGTACAGTGAAAAGTGTTGGTTTGTATGCTATACAGGCAGATTATACCAATCAAAGTGCATCAGAGTAGCAGAACATAGTGCAGAATACAATGTTGCAGCTGGAGAGAAGCTGCAGAGAGAAAGATCAAAATTAACATTTGAGACGTCTGTTCAAAAGTCTGATAACGGGGGAAAGAAGCTGTTCTTGAATCCATAAATATATGTATTCAAACTTTTATATCTTCTGCCCAATAGAGAGGGTGAAACAAAGTATAACTGGCATGAGAGGGGTCTTTGATTATGTTGATTGCTTTCCCGATGCAGCGGGAATCACTGTATGGAAGGCTGGTGTGCATGATGGACTGGGCTGTGTTCACGACTCTGTAGTTTCTTGTGGTCTTGGGAAGAGCATTTGCCGTACCTCGTTCTGATGCATCCAGACAGGATGTTTTCTGGGGTGCATCTATAAAAATTGGGAAGTGTCCTTGTGGGCATGCTGAATTTCCTTAACCTCTTGACGAAGTAGAAACATTATTATGCTTTCTTGACTGTCGTGGTGATGTGAGTGGACCAGGACGGATTGTTGGTAATCATCACTCCCAGGAACTTGACGTTCTCGACTATTTCCATCTCAGCAGATTGGGGCGTGCCCTTCACTCCGCTTCCTGAAGTCAATGATCAGCTCCTTCATTTTGGTGATGTTATTGGAGAGATTTTTGTCTTTACACCATGCCACTTAACACTCAATTTCTTTCCTGTATTCTGTCTTATCATTGTTTGAAATCCAACCTACAATGGTGATGTTGTCAGCAAACCTGTAAATGGATTTGGGATGGAATTTGGTCACACAGTCCTGAGTGTATTAGAAGTATAGTTGGGGGTTGATGATGCAGCCTTGCAGGGTATTGGTGTTGAGGATTATTGTGGAGGAGGTGTTGTCACCTATTCTTGCTGATTGCAGCCTATGGGTCAGGAAGTTGAGGATCCAGTTACAGAGGTTTCAGAGTTTAGAGATGCGTTTGTTTGGAATTATGGTGTTGAAGGCAGAACTGTAGTTAATAAGTAGGAGCGTGACATAGGTATCCTTGTTGTCCAGATGTGCCAGGGAGATGGTGTCTGCTGTGGAGCTGTTGCGTCAGTTGGCAAATTGCAAAGGATCAAGACAGTTTTGTAGGATGGAGTTGGTGTGAGTTATAACTAATTTCTCGAAGCACGTCATAATTATGGAGGTTAGAACCTCTGCGCAGTAGTGATTGAGGCATGCTGCATGATTTTTCTTTGACACCAGGATGATGGTGGTCTTCTTGAAACAGATGGTGATTTCATACTGTAGCAAGGAGAGGTTAAAGCTGTCTGTGAATACTCCCACCAGCTGGTCTGAACAGGATCTGAGTGAAGTGGCAAGGGTCATGTCTGCTGGCTGGAGACCTGGCAGATACCCAATTTCTCTTGCTGGAAAAGCTTTGCTGATCTAATGATTATTAGGCAATTCCGAGGCCATCAACCTGGAATTACATCCTGACCACAGAGGTCCCACCTAGTAAGGACTGCCAACAAATCAGAGGCCAGTCACTCTTGAGCTCAGCAGCAGCTGCTGGAGGAGAGCACCTGTGAAATCTCAGGCTCGCGGAGGATCCAAATGTTCTGACACAGGGACAGCAAGCCAAATCAATCAGCCTTGCTATCACTCAATTCAAGATACAATGAAATCAAAACATTCAGTGATCTTCAGAATTGCCCAGTTGTGCCGAACCAGATCTGTAGCTTTAGCAGAGCAAAACTAAAAAAGGCAATCTAGTTAATGTCTGTGATTTAAACTTGATCTTCTTTGATCATAATGCCCTCTTTCAGACACAGACAGAAACAGTCAAGGAATAAACTAAAACAAAAAAGTAGAGTTGTAATTTGCCAGTCCAATAAATATTTCACTGATGAATGCTAGGTCTTTATGGAATCCTTGACTGCTGTGTTATATTACAGATGCATGGGATAGGATCTTGCTTGATTTCCAAAGTCATTGGTCAATGAAAACAGTTTCCAGCAGAGATATTCACTTATTTCTTATAAACTGGGACTCCTATCTCAGAATATTCAATTATTCTTTAATTCAATATAAAACTAGAGAGAATAACTCAAACACTACTTCCCAATCCAGCACCTTACAAGCATGCAACCTTCTACCCAAATAAAACCCAGTCAAAACCAGTTCAAGCTATGGTTTCTCTTTCTTTTTCAACGTTCTCTGTGGTTGGCTAGCCAGACCAGCTTCCCCTTGACCAATACAACATCCACTTGCTAGTCCTTCACCATACACATCCTGGTGTTGGAACATCCACAGTGTTCCTAGAACCGTAATTAACTTGCTGTTATCTTTGTGGCCAGTTATCATATACAACATCAATTTGTTCATTCTCTTTTTTAAAAGAAGCTGCTGTTCAAAGTTCAGTTGTCAACTTCAGCTTACAGTTCCAAGCAAAAAATGAGAAAAATAAAGAAAAAAACCAATGATGGTCTCAACATAAAACATAATCAAGTGATGGGGAGGTTTGTTGGAGATTTCTCAGGTTGGGAGTTGCAGTGAGATGGGAATGGAGCAGTTGGAAGCAAGGGCAAAACATGATTCCCAGTGGTCAAGCCCCCAATGTCCTGACCTTAATCAGGCACTGCTTTTGACTAATGGTTCTCCCCAGTTCTCTGAGGTCACAAGCTCTCTGCAGGTCATGAAAGCTGGATGGTAACAAGTACCTACTGCATCAGGGTTAATCCAGTGGCGCATGCTGAGACCTTTAAGTGATTATCAATTGACCCACGTCCAAAATAACTCTGGTGGAGGTAGGAATGTGGCAAATTCAGGTAATCACAAGTTTGTTTAATTAAGTGTTCTTTCCACCTCCTAGCTCACCCTCTTAAGAGCAAAGGATTTTGCCCCTTAATTTTAAATTGTCCCTCGTTTTGAATTCCCCATGAGAGGAAATATCCAGGCTCCCTCAGAAATCTGCATATCTTTTTTCCATATGCCATTCTTCTAAATGGCAGTGGCAAATGTAGACCTAATTTGCCTAATTTCTTCTCATACGTTATCCCAGGAGTCAGACGAGTGACCTTCTCTAAACTGTTCCCAATGCAAGAATATTGTTCCCTAAGTAAGGAGGCCAAAACTGTATATATTACTTTAGATGAGATTTCACCCATGCCCTGTACATTTGTAACAAGATTTACAAACTTTTAGAACCAACCCCCTTGAAGTCCATCCTTCATTTACCTTCCTAAATACTTGCTGTATCTGTAGCATTCTATAATCTCATTCTATTTAAATAACATACTGCATACTAACATTCATACTAACATACTGCATAATATTCATACTAACATACTGCAAAAATTCTTCCAGCCAAAATGGACAATTTCACATGTTCCCATGTTATATGCCATTTGCCAATTTTTTTCCCACTTAACATAACCTATTTTCTTTTGAAGACTCTTTGTATCCTCAACATAACACACTTTTCTAACAAATTTGTTCTTTTTTTTGTTGATTCTTGACATGTTGCTGTTGCTGGCTAGGCCAGCATTTATTTCCCATCTATAAGCGCCCAGTAGAGATCTGCACTCTATAACCAGGGCAGACTATGTGGTGTATGTGCACCCACAATGTTGTTAAGGAGGTGTTGTTTGCTCAAGATCTCAGACAATATTCGTATATTATGCGAGACAAGCCCTGCTGCTGCAAGTATGAAACGGAGCCAATAAAATTATAACTTAATGAGACACCTGAGCAGAATGCAGAGACTTCTCATGAGGTTTAATAGGCTGCTTCAATTTCAACAAGGTTATTAACATGGCTGTTGAATACATCTGAGGTTGACAAAAATGGTTGTGATTTAGAAGCAATCTGGCAGCTCCCTTTGGCTGCCTTAATGCCATTTGGAGCCAAATGATATACTGTTTGATCCAAACTATTATTTTGTGGTAAGCCTGCTTCTTTTCACTATGATATTCAAAGCTGGAAACTTGTTGGATGTCTCAGTGGTACATGTGCTTGTGCATGTTTAATGTAGATTGGAACATTCAAATAAAAGTTATAACTACTCCAAGGAAACCTTGCATAATGTATGGCTAGAACCAGCTTTAAACCTACATGTTAAAGAGGTCACATGTCTGACCTAAAATGTTTTTAAAGATTGGAAAGGAAAGGTAAGAGATTAGCATGAGTGCCTCACAGAATTTGTAAATACATCTCCACAATTTTCAATCAATGATGAATTTAAAAAAAAATTAATTTGGGAACTTTGATCCCAAAGTAGAGGAAAACTGCATTTTAGTTTTCAGTTCTCTCAGAATATATTTTCATAGAACCAAATATATTTATATTTTTAAAGCTAGAAAATTATTTTGAACTACGACTTTAAAAGACTATTTATAAGAATTCATGTGATATTAGCTAAATGAAGCATAGCCACATAGGGAGATAATAGCTAAACTGACATAATAGCTAAGATATTTGCTGATGAGGTTTTACAACCCATAAAGCGGTCAGAGCAGGTTCATTCAAAGAGAAGAGGTCCATAATAGGAGAAGTGCGGTTGGCATCCTGAATGCAATGGGCACTGGGTAGGATTCCTGACGCGCTGGAAGTTTTAAATTCATAGAGATATACAGCACGGAAACAGACCCTTTGGTCCAACTTGTCCATGCTGACCAGATATTCTACATTTTTAGTCCTATTTACCAGCATTTGGACAAATGCCTCTAAAGCCTTCCTTCATATACCCATCCAGATGCCAAATAAATGTTGTTATTGCACCAGCCTTCATCACCTCCTCTGGCAGCTCATTCCATACACGCACCACCTCGCATGAAAATATTTACCACTAGGTTCCTTTTAAATCTTACCTCTCTCACCTTAACCTATGCTGTCTAGATTTGAACTCTCCTATCCTGGGGAAAAGACCTTGACTATTCACCCTATCCATGTCCCTAATGATTTTATAAATCATCCTCTGTCGATCCAAGGAAAATAGCCCCAGCCTATTTAGCCTCAGCAGATTCCTTGTGAATCTTTTCTGAACATCTTCCCTACAGCAGGGAGACAGAATTGAATGCAATATCCAAAAGTGGCCAATGTTCTGTACAGCTAAACATGACATCCAAATTCCTACACTTAATGCACTTATCAACAAAAGACAAGCATACCAAACACCTTCTTTGCAATCCTGTCTACCCAAAATTCTATTTTCACGGAACTGTGAACCCACACCCCAAGGTCTCTTTGAACAGCAACACTCCCCAGGACCCAACCATTAAATGTATAAGTCCTGCTCTGATTTGCCTTACCAAAATGCAACACCTCATATTTATGTAAGTTAAACTCCATCTGCCGCTCCTCGGCTCATTTGCCCATCTGATCAAGGTCCCATTGTACTCTGAGCTAGCCACTACACCACCAATTTTGGTGTCATCTGAAAACTTGCAGTGGAAAGAAATCTCTAGAAAGCAGAACGCTATGGAGGTTTCAGAGAGAAAGACATCATACAAGACTGGCAAAGACATGAGTATAAGGAACTTTTGTTAAAAAGCAACAGTGAGCTAAGTTAGCAGTCATTTTTCAAGGAGAGGTGTTAATTGAAAATAGAATTGAGTAATGCACACAATATTTCAAAAGAGGTAACTGATTATAGCCATTCCGATTGGGCAAGCAGCTTTAGCTTGGAAATAGTTCTTGTGTAGCTGAAAATGTGTTGCTGGAAAAGCGCAGCAGGTCAGGCAGCATCCAAGGAACAGGAGAATCGACGTTTCAGGCATAAGCCCTTCTTCAGGAATCCTGAATTTTGCTGTTAAATTGGCTTTTTCCTTTCCAATTCATCATACCTCATTACATACAAGTACGTTATTCCCATCACCGCTTGGTTCTTCTTCCACTTATTTAAAATATACCTCCTCTGGTTACCAGCCAACAGACTGTGGATGCAGGTTCTCTGCATGGAATTTATCAAACATTAGTATAGTAAAGCATAGATGCTTATACCAGTATTCATAGCATTCTCTATTGTTTCAACTCATTCAACATTCAACCTAAGGAATTCCTGATCTCTCCAGGCTTTTAGTCACATTTAGAACCTGGCCAGGAGTGTGTATGGTTTTCTGACCATTATGTGATTAAAAGTGAAACCATATAATCCAATTTCTTTTCTTCTACAATCCTATGGACTTTCAAAATCAACTTTGGTATTCCCTAACTACTACTTTTTGATATTATGTGATCTTTTCTCTCATTCGTTTTTTACCTTGGCAGTGTCCTGCATTATGAGCCCTGCTCCCTAACCTAGTTTTCTCAATAGCAAGAAATTTTCCAAAAATAGTAAAGCATAGTCATTGAAAAGTGCAGTTTAGATTTTAAAAATTTGTTTGACTATTCTAAGCGGTGTTTAAAAATCTATAACAAAAGTATTCAGTACTTCCTGCTTTCACATGGAGGTTTTACTTTGCACAATCCTTAATAAAAAATATAGAATGTAATTTCTTGTACCTTACATCAGTAGGCAGTTCATTGCAGGTTGAATGCACTGTGCTGCATATTTAGTGTGGTTATCTTGACCCTTCCTTTTGCACAAGATAACCTAGGATAAATGGGAAGTTCAGTGCCTGGTGTTAGACTTCCCAAATCTCTCTCTCTAAAGGAAGTCTGAAGCTCTAATAGAGGGAGGAAATGGAGAGAGATGAAGAGAAATGAAATAGTAGAAAAGGTGCTACAGGTTCTTGATACTATCCTGCTTCCCATCCTATTTTGTTTTCACATCATTTGTCATCAAACTATATCAGCAAACTGTCATGGCTTCCCCTATCTCAAGTGAAATCTGCTCATGAACCTGGTCCTGTATTTCAAATAATTTTTTTCAATCATAGGACGTGGATATCACTGGATGGGTCAGCATTTCTTGCCCATTCCTAATTGCCCTTGAAAAGCTGGTAGTCAGCTGCATCCTTGAAATGTTGCAGTCCATTTCAATATATTTTCAAGTCAGGATGAATAGTGACTTAGAGGGGAACTTGCAAATGATAGTGTTCCCATGTATCTGCTGCTGCTATCTTCCTAAATGATCAGGATCATGGAATTCAAAGGTGCTATCTATAAGGAACTTTGGTGAATTTCTACAGTGCACCCTGTAGGTCTTATGTACTGCTGCTACTGAGTGTCGTCGTGGAATGTTTGTGGATATCATGACAATCAGCTTGGCTGCTTTGTCTTGGATGGTGTCAAGCTTCTTCTGTGTTGTGGGAACTGTACTCATCCATATGAATGAGAATTATTTCATCACACACCTGACTTGTCCCTTGTACATGGTGGACTAGCTTTGGAGATTCAGGATGGGAATTAGAAGAGTTAGGAGTGAGGAAGTGACATCCTTACTCTCTGACCTCTAGCCATATTTTATATACATATATTAGAGTGAGAAAGATGTCTGTCATAGAATCATAAATTCTCTGTGGTGCAGAAAGAGCATCTCATCCTACATTTACCATGAGAAATCCACCTACACTGCACATCCTGGACACTACAGGGCAATTTAGCATGCCAATCCAACTAACCTGCACATGTTTAGACTGTGGGTGGAAACGAGAGCACCCAATAGAAACCCATGTAGACCATGGCAAGAATGTTTAAGGATTGCAGAAATGTACAGGGTGTGATTACACAGCTGCCTCATAGCATTACGAACCTAGGTTTGATTGCAGCCTTGGGTGACTGTGTGGAGTTTGCATATTCTCTCCGTGTCTGTGTGGGTTATCTCCCACACTCAAAGGTGTGCAGGTTAGGTGAATTGGCTATGCTAAATTGCCTGTGGTGTCCAAGCTTGGTGGGTTAGCCATGGTAAATGTGAGGTTATGCATATAAGTTAGGGGGCTGGGTTTCAGTGGCATTCTGTTAAGAGAGTGGGTGTAGACTTGATGGACCAAATGGCCTCTTTCTGCACAATAGGGATTCTGTGCTTCCTTATGATGAGTTCAAATCAATTTCTGTTTAATTGTAACACCCCACCTCCTTATCAGATTCAGCAATAATAATGCTGTTGATGTTGAGGGTTGATAGGTAGATTCTCTAATGCTAGAGATGGTCATTTGTCAGTCCACATCTGGATATTGTCCAGGTCTTTCTGCAATTGGGACATGGACTGCTTCAGTATCTGAGGATTCTTGAATGCTGTTTGTGCAATCATCAATGAACATCCCTAATTCTAACCTTATGATAGAGGGAAGGTCATTGATGAAGCAGCTGCAGAGATGTCCTTGAGCTGAGATAACTGATCTTCAACTGCCACAACCACTTTCCTTTGTGCCAGATATGACTCAAAGAATTAATCATGGCTGAAGAGCAACCTCAGTGCCATATTTCCGCACTTTCCATATAATATGATGCTATTAATTTTTAAAAATCTCAATCTTGAATATGTTCAATGACTGAACATCCACAGCCCTCTAGGGTAGAAAGCTCCAAATATTCACCATCCTGTAAATGAAGACGTTTCTCCTCCTCATAGTCCTAAACGACTTGCCTTTTATTCTGAGACTGTCGCCCCTGAGATTTTAGATTTCAAAGCCAGGGAAAACTTTTTGCATCTTTTTTGCATCTACTCTTGTCTTTTCAGAATTTCATAAATTTCTTTGAGATCACCTCTTATTTTTCCAAGCTGCAGAGAATATCGGCCTACTCTCCTCAATCTTTCCTCATCAGACAGTCCAACCTCCAGGAATCACCCTCTCTCTCTAGGCAAAAGCAAGTAGATCCTTCCTTACATAAGGGGACCAGAATAATCCAGTTGCAGTATCACTAGTGTGCTGTGTAACTAAAGCAAGACTTCTTTGCTTCTGCACTCAAATACTCATGCAATAAAGGTTAGTAATCAATTTCAAATTGCTTGCTGTACCTGCATTACTAGATATTAGTGACTTATGAAGAAAAAGTTATTTTAGATAGCAGTACATTTCAATTTCTCATCATTTAAAAAAACACTTTTCACTTTCATTCCTTCTATCAAAGGGATGTCCCTCCCCATTTGAAAGGAATTATATTTGAAAGAAAATGAGTGCATGAAAGAGTAAAAATTTACCAGTCATTTTGTGAATGTATGTTAGTTGTAACTGAATGTGATTTTAGAAATTGATTTATTCATTAATTGCACTAACTCCTACTTCTGCTACTTTAAGGCAGTCTTGAATCCATTTCATATAAAGAGATTAGCAATGGCACTAAAATCATTTAAATAGATATTTAACATATGTGAACCACTGTGCTTAGAATACTGCAGAGATTCAAAGATACTGTGTTTGTAGCAATTCCCGTTAACCCTTTTAAATTAGCACACTCGCTACTTTAGCAGAATAACTGTGCTTCTTGCATAAAAATGCATTTTTTCTTTAATAGCTGAATTTGCCTGAGTAGGTTTGTGCTAAACTATGACCATGAGATAAGACAAAAATTCCTCACCAAAAGATGAAGGACAATAATGAATCTTGTAGTTGTTCCAAGAGGTTATAACTATTGTTGAGTGTTTGGTCTCAGGAATGTGAGCTTGAGACTGGGCTTTCATTCAGGCTGCCTATATTTCAAATAAAACCTGCTGTGCATCCAACCTTCTGCATTGGCTTTTGTTTAATTATTGGCGATAGGCAATGCAGTCCAAGTTAAACATTGTTAAAACTTTTTGCCCAGGAGTTTGTACTTCCAGTAAATTTCTCACTGTAATCAATAGGAGGAAAACATAGTGATGTTTCGTGTTAGAGTTGATGCATATTCAATGTACACACGAGTGAGTTAAAATGATCCCTGTCTAGACATGATGAAGCATAAAGGTGGAGCCTGTTGAAGTTGCTTAAAGCCTGTCAGTATAGGCTGAAGCGGGCTATTTTCTTAGAGAAAGCTCCTTTGAGAGTTAAATCTTCTTTCTTAAAATCAACTTTAACAAGTAACTTTTGCACTTCTCTTAAAAAAAGGGAAGAAACATGTTTACGTAAGTACTCAAATATATTTTAACTTAGCTTCATTTCTATAATTAATATATGGCTAGTTATTTGGGTAAGAGTTTCAGTTTGTGAGTAGAAGCAGTTACTATGTGATTGATTCCCTTATTTCAAACATTTAAATAGTAGCTTGAACAACAGTTGTGGATTGAGGCCCCACCATGGATTTGAGGAAATAACGTATCATTGATATAACTTTGCATAACTAAGTAAGTGTTTCCTTTATTATTTAAGACTTTAAACCATGGCCTGTATTCTTGTGCAGTATATAAGAGATCATATACCACTATTTGAATAGGAGCAGAGAGCTTACTCCCAGTGCCCAAGCCAACATTCCTACTTTCACCAATGCCACCAGAGAAACATTATGTAGCTGTTCATCTTATTTGCTGTTCCCTGGACTTTGTTGTGTGTGAGTTCACTGCTCTATTTACCTAGATGTGATAAAACACTTGTAAAATCAAAGTTCCGTTACCTGTTACTATTGTAGTAATTCAAAGTAGAAAGACATTTTGAATTTGAACATTTTGTATCAATCCAACAGCCACATCTATGAAATGTAACCATTATTGATTGTCAAAAAAATCTCTGTGGTCCTCCAGGGATCCTGATTTTCATGTCAGGAATTGCCACTGTCTAGTTTCTGCCACATTGGAGAATAGCAAACTCCATTTAAATTAGGTAAGAATAAGTAATAATGAGATGCTAATAACATACAAACGGACCTCTCATCTCTCATTTGTGAGATTCTCATTGCACTGTTCAAAGTTTCAAAATTGAACTTTATTTCTAATTTTTCTAATCTTGCCATATTTTCCCAACTGACTCACCACTACCATCATTCAGGGACTGGGGAAATAGAAATCTGCCGACCTTACCTGGTCTGGCTTAATGTGACTCCAAATCCAAAGCAATGTGGTTGACTCTTAACTGTCCTCTGGGCAATAAATGCAGTATAGCCAGTGATGCCGACAGCCCATGAATAAACGTTTTAAAATGCAAAGACTCCAAGGGATTTCCACAGAATCACAGAACTGTTACAGCACGGAGGACGGCATTCAGCCCATCATGCCTGCACTGAACTATATGGAACATCATTGCAGTAAACATTTCAGTTGCATGTGAGTGTTTATTTTACTCATGTCCAAAAGGAATGTAAAAGCCAATAGAACAAGAACTTATTATCTTTTTGAGAGGATGTCTATATAGTTTTATTGGACATTTTATGTCACTGTAAAGTGTTTTGCAGCAAATTAAAAGCAACGGTACACCACTACAGTTCGAATCTGACCTACTCCAGATGCAAGTGGTGCAAAACTCAAAAGGAGGCAATCTCTCATGTAACTTTCAACAAATGGACATATAACTCAGTAAGCATGCTTCTACCTATGTACAAGGTGTTAACTTGACCAGTAAAATTGGTATCAAAAGTACGCAGACAATAAGGTGTTTTCTGGCAGAAGCGATTACCAATTGTTATTTGTCTGGAAGTTGAAGTGAAAATAACACACCTACTGCATAACTGTTGGTTGTTGGAAGTGGGGTCATTTTGCTAATAATTTATTTTTATAGATGCGTGACTATTCAAATGATGAGGTGATTATTTCTGTTTTCATCAGACAAACTTTGGTGTTATTTGTGATGTTACTAATCTTTATCTTTTCAACTCTCACACTTTGCTGAGCAGTACCAAACCACCTTTTGATAAAATGGTTTAAATTCATACTGCTTCTGGAAATAAAAATGGACAAGCATCTTTCTATCGTGATTTCCAGAAAGATGCAAAATTAAGATTATTGATAGTTTCTGACCACTATAACAAAATTTTAGGATCTAACAATTCCTCAAGAAATAATTACAAAGAGAGGATAAGATGTGAGCCTATTTCTTTGGCAAGCTGCTGTACTCATTCCAAAATGTCAAATATGTAGATACATTGGGCTTAATTTTCCCAGTCCCTGAATGATGGTAGTAGCGAGCCAGTTGGGAAAGTATGGCAAGATTAGAAAAATTAGAAATAAAGTGCACTGTTTAAAGTTTCAAAATTGAAATGAGATTCTCACAAGTGAGCGATGCGAGGTCTGTTTGTGTGTTACTAGCATCTCATTATTACTTATTCTCACTTAATTTAAATGCAGTTTTCTATTCTCCTATGTGGTGCAGAGAAACTAGACAGCGACAATTCCTGACATGAAAATCAGGCCAATCCAGCTTGTTACTTATATCTCCAGGCAGCAGTCCCAAACACCTCAAGCCAGCTACATGGTTAGGGTTAGGAGTTCCATCTCAATAGAGTCTAGGGAGTGGACCATGATCAGTCCTGCAGGTCCATTGCAACCAGAGAAGCGATTAATGATAAGTCAGTAAACAGCTGCACAGAGATCAGGAGTGTGGTCTCTCATCATTGGGACTTCCCTTCCACATGGGTCAGGAGAGTGACCGTAGTCAATCCTGAACAATGACAAGGTGTTAAGGTACACTAGATGTAATGGAAAGAGTAGCACTGTCTCAGATAGAGTTCAAACATGTTTTGACACTAAAGATGCATACCCTGGATAGCTTGATTCTTGTAGCTGTGTTTACAATGATAGTTGACCAGACAGGCTATAATGTGAAGTGGCAATACATTGATGAATATGAGCTTCTATTTCATAGAATCCTTATAGTGTAGAAGCAGGCCAATTTGGCCCAACAAGTCCACACCGACCCTCCAAAGAGTATCCCACCCAAACCTATACCCTATTATTCTACATTTCCCCTGACGAATGCACCTAACCTACACATCCCTGAACACTATAGGCAATTTAGCATGGCCAATACACCTAACCCGTATATCTTTGGACTGTGGGAGGAAACTGGAACACCAGAAGGAAACCAAAGCAGACACAGGGAGAATGTGCAAATTCCACACAGACAATCACCTAGGCTGGAATTGAACCCGGGTCCCTGGCTCTGTAAGGCAGCAGTGCTAACCACTGAACTACAGGGCCACCCACATTTACTAGTGCCATCTATGTGCCACTAAAAGCTTTTCTTCTTTTGATTGCTCCCCATTCTGTGAAGGGTTATTCGTGGCTGGCAGAATTGCCTGGTACACATCTAGGCTTTAAATATGCTACAGACGGTTGAAATACCGGAATGTTCCTGCAGCAGTGAGTAAATCTGCTGCTAGTGAGCACCAAGCTCCACAGAAACGTGATATGTATCCGATGAGAAGATATGCAGAAAATTGTCCAGATGACTGGTTAGACCTTACAGACAGAAACCCTCTGTGAAGCTCCCTGAAATTGACACACAGTCAATCTTTGGTAAAATTCAGCTCTTAGATACTTTTGTCACTCATTAATACATTTCATTAATCTGTACAACAATGTACTGTTTTACATGCTGCAGGGCTCTTATTTAGATAATGATTAGATTAGATTCCCTACAGTGTGGAAACAGGCCTTCAGCCCAACAAG
The DNA here is from genome assembly GCF_047496795.1 of Chiloscyllium punctatum. NCBI lineage: Eukaryota > Metazoa > Chordata > Chondrichthyes > Orectolobiformes > Hemiscylliidae > Chiloscyllium > Chiloscyllium punctatum. The sequence goes on along the minus strand of NC_092746.1, from coordinate 117,919,236 downwards.
TCCACACCGACCCTCCGAAGCGCAACCCACCCCCCTCTGATTAATGCATCTAACACTATGGTCAATTTAATATGGCCAATTCACCTGACCTGCACATCTTTGTGACTGTGGGAGGAAACCCACACAGACATGGGGCGAATGTGCAAACTCCACACAGACAGTCGCCCGAGGCTGGGATGGAACCTGGATGGAACCCTGGTGCTGTGAGGCAGCAGTGCTAACCACTGAGCCACCATGCCATCCTGTTTTTGTTTTGAGGAGAAACAAAAACTGGAGTTCCAACCCGCCAGCTCAGCACCATCCTCATGACTTGTTCCACCTGCCAATCTTTCTTCCCACCTATCTGTACCACCCTCTTCTCCGACCTATCATCTTCATCCCATCCTCCATCCACCTATTGTACTCTTTGCTTCCTTCTCCCCAGCCCCACCCCCCCTCCCATTTGTCTCTCCACCCCGGAGGCTCTTGGCCTCATTCCTGATGAAGGGTTTTTGCCCGAAATATTGATTTTCGTGCTCCTCGGATGTTGTCTGACCTGCTGTGCTTTTCCAGCACCACTCTAATCTAGACTGAGATCTCCAGCATCTGCAGTCCTCACCTTCGCCTAGTTTATTTTCCAGCTTACCAAAAATATGACAGGTTGAAGTTTACCAGCCCATTGAGGATGAAATGGTGTGGGTGGTACAATTAAATGTCTTCTCACTGTCAAGCCATTTTTCAAGCGTGAGAAAGGTAGCAGATGAGCCTCATGCCAAAATTGAGTTGCTTATTGACTAAATAAGACCCAGGTCATACCTCTGTGGCTATCAGCTGCATTGGAAGGGAGCTGTGGCGTGGAAGATGAAGACCACATTTTCGATGCTCTTTGACCTGGAGGACAATGGCCACCCATGTGATAACAGTACCCCACAACCCCCAAGCCCTGGCAATCCTCAGCCCCATTTACCACTCAGTGACAGAACCGGCCATCAATGCAACCACACCCTTCAAGTATAGCCTGAGCAATGACCATTGCTAGCATTGGTGCTGCTGAACTGCCAGCATCTCTCGACAGGCTATCATCCTTAACAGGAATGGTAGTTGCCACTTAATCACACCAGGTCCCACTGCGTGCAGGGTCAACCTCCCATTTTTGGCTCCAATAACCCCTCTGCAATTTTTGGCTCTTCCTGATGAAGGGCTCTTGTCCAAAATGTCGATTCTCCTGCTCTTCAGATGCTGTCTGACCTGCTGTGCTTTTCCAGCACCACACTCTCGACTCTAAACTGGTAAGGTCCAACTGTTTGTGCAGGGCCTGGCCTGAAGACAGTCAAGTTGGTACAGTGTCCTCAGGCTAGAGAGAATTATTGAGCTGGCATTCCAGCTCCAGGTTGCTATCCGGGACCCCTTTTGAAAGGTGTGCCAAGTGGAGATATAATTTTGTCTTGGCTGTATTGGTGTCTGCTATTTTAAAACCTCATCAGCATTCACTGGCGAGATCCTCATGTGGAGAACACCATGTGTACATACCAAGGTGCATTAGCACCATCAGTGCTTTTGGATTTGTATATGATTCACTGCCTTAAGGAAGGGAGAAGTAGCAGCAGGATAAAAGTTTTTAAAAATTGAAAGCCATCACTAAAAAATGAACAGAGGAAAATAATTCTAAAATTGGTCAAATTTCACTTATCTTAAATATCCATTTTAAGAACAAGAAAACTGACGAGGAAAATACTGTTTATATAAACCAGTACCCTTTTAGTAGGGTAAAATACCATGTGCATTGGCTGGACTCTCTGTATGCTGTAGCCATTACTTCCAAGTTCTGCTCCAAAATTGTAGCCTTCTGTAAGATTCCTTACAATTCGTATTGAAGATCAAAGTTATTTTAACACCTTATTTTGTAAAACTCCGCTGTTGAAATTATTATTTATTTACTAATTGAGAAACACTGATATATCACCAGTGGAAAATTCTTTGACCACACAGCTGTTTCTCAGCACATTGAGCTTGCATCGTGTAACCTAAAAATTAATGTTTTGAATCCCCTCTCCAATTTTTTTTCCTTTTTTTTGAACACATTAACCCTAACCTCTCAATCCTGGAGATTCTGGATATCCTCTGCTGTCTTGATCCAAGAGTCTTTACCTTATGTATAATCCCAATTAATGAGATTTTGGCGGCTCTTTTACTAGAGTGGGCATCACAGCTGAGCCAGTCTTTACATGGCATCAAAACATATGTACTTTGCATCAAGAGTCAGTATGAAGTAGCTCTTTCTGGAGCTGGAACAGGTATGATGGGTCGAATGGCCTCCTTCTGCTTTGTAAAATTCAATGATTCTGTGAAGCACACGCTCTGTCTGATGTTGCCTCTCATTAGATTTGTTGTCAAATTGAACATGAACCAAAACTTGATAGAAGGCTATTGAGGACACAAAAAGCACCTGTGTTAACAGAAGTACTTGGAAGGAGACAGTTACTTGAAAAATAATGCCTCATGAATTATCATTTTGTTTTGAAGTGTCCAAATTCATCTCTAAATTAAAAGCTTTGGCAAAGAGCATAAGAAAGACAATGTTTTTTACCACCTATTTAGCAACGGAGATAAGTAGGTGTATAGGAGGTTACAACTGATGAGAGTCAGCTGGATCAAGTGAAAAGAATGCTGCCAAGAATTTCCGTGTTTGTTCTCCCAATCAGTCAGCTTGTAGAATCGGAGAAGCCAAGATACTATATAAACAGCAGTTTTGTCAATGTTACAGGGTACTATGGAGAGGGCTACATGCTGTGTTGGTTAATCAGCCAAATTGCAAAAGTGACTGTTTCTTGTTAATAGTGACTGTTAGCTGTAAAGAATTGCAGGGCACCAAAAGGCTTTTAAAACGTTGTATAAAAGCAACTTCCCTTGCTTCATTGTCATGATTTTGATTGTACAATTGCATTTAAATCATATTTTTATAGAGGTGGAAATTATTACAGCACAGATGGAAGCTGACCACCCTATCAAAACCATGTTGGCTCTCTGCAGAGCAATCTAATCAGTCCCATTCCCCTTGCTCTATCCATGTAGCAATAAGTTTATTTTCTTCAAGTATCCATCTAGTTTCCTTATATCAAATCTTCTCTGAAGCTTCCTTGTTCCAAGGCGAATAACCCCAAATTCTCCAACCTAGTCAATCATTTTGATAAATCTTATCAACACCCTCTCAAGGACACTTACATCTTGCCTAAAATGTGGTGACCAGAACTAAGAGGAGAATTGATCAAAGTTTTAAAGTTCATGAGAGAGAGGGTAGACGGCGAGAAACTGTTCCCACTCAAAAACAGATTAAGAGGGCAAAATAAGTAAATGGGATGTGAAAAGAAATTTCACGCAGCAAGTGGTTCAGTTTGGAGTGTGTTTTGTGGAAGAGTGGTGGAAGTAGATTAAATTGGAGCATTCAAAAAGGCATTAGATAATTATTTACATTGAAATAATGTGCAGGGTTAACCTTTAAGGGCAAGGCAGAGGTGCTATGAATTCATGATACTGATTTGGAGAGTTGCTGATGAGATTTCTCCTATACTATTCAATTCTGTTTTTCTGTGATCAGAGCTTTAGAAAAGTTCAGCACAACATCCTTGCCATTGTATCTAGTTCCTGTTTGCGAAGCCTATGATCCTATATGCCTTGCTAACTGATCTCTCCATCTGTTCTGCCATGTACAAAGTATTGGGTATATGACCTAGGTATCATTTAGTCTCTGTATGATCTTTAAAACTTCAGTTTTTAAAAATTCCCTCTTGCCAAAAGTATCACCTCACCTTCCTCGACCATTCCATCTGAGATTCACCTGCCCATTTTGTGAGCCAGTGTTCTCCCCTGTTTGATTGGTATCATCTTCACTGTCACCCTCACATCCAGATTTGGTGTCATTGGCAAATTTTGAAAATTTGTTCTGCATTCTGATACCCAAGTCATTTTTATAAATAACAAGGAAAGCATAGGATCATAGAATCCTTACAGTGTGGAAACAGGTCCTTCGGCCAAACAACTTAACACCGACCCCCCAAAGAGTAACCCATCCAGACCCATTCCCCTACCCTATTATCCTATATTTACCCCTGACTAATGCACCTAACCTAAACATCCTGAACAGTATGGGCAATTTAGCATGGCTAATTCACCTAACCTGCACACCTTTGGGTTGTAACCACGCAGACAATGCGCAAACTCACACAGACAGTCACCCAGGGCTGGAATCAAACCCGAATACCTGGCACTGTGCTAACCACTGAGCCACTGTGTCATCTCAGTGATCCTATCATTGATTCTGTGCCCATATCAGACTTTAGTCTGAAAACTTCTGTTTACCATAACACATTTTTTTCTGTCCTTAAGCCAATTTCTTATTCCAACTGACTCCAAAACTGAGCACTACTTAAGAATGATACACCTTGAAGATTCCCTTATCTGTTCCTATTTTTCTAGATGGCCCCATCTACTCTATGGGATGATCACCTCTTTGAATAAATAATCCAGGAAATTCTAATCCCAATTGATACCTGCAGTTACTCCAGCTGCCCCTCAAACTCAGAAACCCTGAGGTGGAACTTAAGCAGCTAGAGATACTTCCTCCACATATGATTCTCCCAAGCTACATGGGCATAGAAATTGCGATCACACACCTCAGGTATCCACAACACAGTCTAAAAAGAAAGTCTATTCCTCTAATACAATCCTCTTAGTATTTTGTGTGAATTATTAATTTTAATTGGTGCCTCTGAATCTCCTCTTCAATTACTGTGAGTTAAAATAACTGCCCCAGTTTAAAGTAAAAAGGAACTCACCAACCAATCGCTTACCTACTCAACTTATGCGGAGAGATAAACCAAGTTAATGTTTCAGCCTGTCTGATCACAAGTGCAGTAGATGGTAAAGAAAGTAAATTATATATCGACCCTTGTAGTGAGAGGATTTGAGTATAGGAGCAAGGATATCTTGCTGTAATTGGTGGGACCACAGCTGGTGTATTGTCTTCAGTTTTGGTCTTATCTGAGGAAGAAGGTTCTGACAATGGAGGGAGTGCAACAAAGGTTTACCAGACTGATGGCACAGGACTCTGAGTTTCAGACTCGTCATGAAAGTGTGTTAATTTAGTTTTAATTCTTGGTGATGATGTTCTTTCCTTTGAATCAGAAGCTTGTAGAGTTGAGTCCCTTATCAAGGCTTTCAGCACATTATTAGACTTGGTTTCCGTGGAAGTTTTGAGGGAGTGCTGTGTTGTACTTCAAATGAGAAATTAAATCCAGGCTGAAGAAGAGCTAGAATTCTCTGTGCAATATTTCCACAAAATGACCAGCTATTCAAACATTTTGACAGTTACATTTGTTTTACAAAACAATGATCTTAAAAATAATCCATTGGGTGTGAAGTGTTTTAGGACATCCTAATGTTGTAAAGATGCTACACTTTTACAGAATATTCAGACTAATAGAATTTACTAAGTCTTCACATTCTGGATACTAAGCTTACAATTTAATATATTTAATTCTTGTGTTAAGCACTTGGTTAATGGATTAAGTCTATAATATTTTTGTTCTATTGCAGATATTAGATGAGGAGTTCTTATGACAAATATGAGCTGGGCCTTTTTAACACGTCTTCTTGAAGAAATCCACAATCATTCCACCTTTGTTGGCAAGGTATGGCTCACTGTGCTGATTATTTTCCGCATTGTGCTGACTGCAGTTGGAGGGGAGTCTATATATTCTGATGAACAGAGCAAATTTGTCTGTAACACCAAACAGCCTGGGTGTGAGAATGTCTGCTATGATGCATTTGCACCTCTCTCCCACGTGAGGTTCTGGGTTTTTCAGATCATCATGATATCTACCCCATCTATAATGTACCTTGGCTATGCCATTCACAAGATTGCCAGATCCACTGAAGAAGAAAAGAAAAACAAGTTTTTCAAGAAGAAGAAACAGCCAACAGTACGATGGCAAGTCCATCATAATTCAGAACAAACAGAGGACGAAGATGAGGAAGAGCCAATGATCAATGATGAAACAGAAAGTGAGAAAAAAGTCAGTAGCAATGAAAAACATGATGGAAGGCGACGCATCTTGCAAGAAGGTCTGATGAAAATGTACGTTTTCCAGTTGATTTTCAGGGCTATATTTGAGGTGGCTTTCCTTCTGGGACAATATTTTCTGTATGGATTTGAAGTTGATCCATCCTATGTCTGTACTAGAAATCCCTGTCCTCATACTGTGGACTGCTTTGTCTCAAGACCTACTGAGAAGATGGTCTTCCTCATTGTAATGTATGTAGTCAGCTGTCTTTGCCTAATTCTTAATATCTGTGAGATGTTCCATCTGGGCTTTGGAACCATCCGAGATATAATCCGTAGCAAACGGCGTAATCAGAACAACATGAGACCTTTCCCTTACCATTATCCTCGGAACATTCCATCATCGCCACCAGGATACAATCTGGTGGTCAAATCGGACAAGTCCACCAAGGTTCCAAATGGCCTTATGGCTCACGAGCAAAACTTAGCTAATGTAGCCCAAGAGCAACAGCCCACGAGTCCAGATGACAACATCCCACCTGACTTGGCCAGGCTCCACAAACACCTGAAAGATGCCCAGGAGCAGTTAGATATTGCTTTTCAGAGTTATAACAGTCAAGAGAATGCGCACAAATCCAGGACCAGCAGCCCAACATCAGGAGGTACTGTAGTGGAGCAAAACCGTGTCAACACTGCTCATGAGAAACAGGGTGCTAAGCCCAAACCTGTCTCAGAGAAAGGCAGCTCCAGTAGCAAATCTGGAGATGGAAAAACATCCGTTTGGATTTAACCTCTGTTTATAGTCAATTAAGTTTACAATATTCCCTTAAAAAAAGGCAGTAGCCACTTTCTGCACATTTTACTACAGTCTGCTTTATCTTAGATAACCAACATAATAACAATATGGCTTCTTGGATTGTCGGAATTGTTGGACAAGACTCCAAGCATGAAATCTGGTTCAATGACGGTGCAAAATAGAAAATTGATACCAGATGCCAGATGGTGGTGCTCCTGATTTCCTAGCCATCGAAATCAATGACAACAAACTGAGAGGCCCATAAATCATATGTAGAAATTGTTTTACTAATCATTTGGTCCTATTGAACAAAGCTTTATGTTGGGCTCATAGTGCTGTCCCTCTCAACTTTCCCTAAACCACTAGGTATCTGCTCGTACTCAACACCAAAATGGGGTAACGTCTAGAGTTACTGCATTAAGAATGCATGCACTTGTGGTGACAAAGATTATAGTTGTTTTCATTTGAAAATTTAAACAGTTTTTGGGTCGCTATTAATCTCCTTTAACTGATTCACTTTGTGCCTGTTTCACAGGAGACAAGCCATTGACTCCGTTATAGCTACAAAGGATTAAACTGCAATTATCATTTTACTTTCTTGTCCAATTTCATTTAGTAGCCATTTCACCTTATAGTAATGGGTTGGTTCAAAATGTCAGAACTTTGACGAACTGTAAAAGGGAAATATAAATACTTATATGCTTTCGAAAAGACAAACTGTCCAGCCACATTGTTTTGTTGTCCTTTGTCTTGCTAAAGAAAAAAGACCCTATCCAATACTCTTTTACTCTCTTTTGGTTCAAAAAGTAGGACAATTTCATCCTGTATTGCTCTTTTCTCAAGTTTTGTCGACTTGCTGCATTTCTTTAACCTTGGCAAAATGATCTCATCTTTTAATATGACCATTTCGTTGATAAACTAGTTTCATTTTCAAAGAAAATCAAATATATCTTAACAAATTTAAATAAAAAGCTATGCAATTTTGTCACAAAGGCACAGGGTTGTGGGAGGAAGGAAATTTGACATCTTCTCCAAGCAACATCAGGAAGTGTTTGTGTAGAAACATCTGTAGATTGGACATTCTCTCCTTTATGATTAAGGATTGAGGAAATTATATGAACAAGTGTTGATGGGAAGAGGGGTTGGGAAGTGCAAGCTTTTTATTTAAAAAAAGGGCAGACAAATTCCAAGGAAAGTTGCCATTGTCTTAAAATGCCATTTTAGAATTTTGGTTCTGGAGCAGCTTTTTCAAACAATGGTTGGCGAAGTGCATTAACCCTAATTCAGGTATACCTAATAATAACCGATTTGTACACTGCATTTGAAAATGAAGGCTTATACTACATTGCACTTCAGCCTCAAGCGACAGTTGAAACTATACACTGAACAAGTGTTGTTGTTACCTGTTCCAACCGTCCATGTGACCAGGAAAAACAAATCCAAATTGTTTAAGAATTAATCTGTTTGAAACTCTAACTTGCAAAAGAGTTTTAAAACTCTGACTTGCAAAAATCCTAATTAGAAACAGAAAATGTTTGAAATGCACAGCTGGCCAAATATAAAATTTCACACACTTGTGCTGGCTCTGCTTAGTTCCAGCCCAGTACCAGATGTTTGAAGTGTGATCCTTCATCATAATGTATGACGGTATTGTGAAGGCAAATTGAAATAGATTTACAGAAGCAAAAAATGATGACATCTATAATGTTTCATGTACATAAAGTTCAAAAATCATTAAAGCTGCATGGGTTTGAGCAGAGGATTAATTAGCTCTTGAAAGTTACTGCCCAGAATGACCAGGATAAACTGCTCCTCTGTATGATAACTGAATCCCATAAGGCAATGTCATGTGTGTCCCATTGCAGTTCAAACAAATTTTGTTTATCAAAACCTCAGTTTATTTCACGTCATGTTAGATGATATAAAACACATAACTAATCTTTGCCCAAGGTATTTGCCAGCTTGTCGTCTGGAAGCTCAGTTTTCAGGGAGTCAGGAGTATAATCCATTGTTGGTGTCAAAATAATGCCTAATCATGTAATGTCCACACAGTGAAATTAGCAACCTGCTGAATAGTTAACTTATTTTTATTGTGAATAGTTACGCCTTTGTTTATCAGATGATACTTTTAGTCCCCTGGTCCCTTTAGGTTGTTCAGTAGGTAAGACCAAGAAGTAAGTTGCTCCTTGCTTCTCAACCTCCTCACACATTTCTTTGAGCCAGTTAGTAAACTTACAGGATTGGTAGGGGTTAGCTTTATCTTGAGAGAAAATCCTGATTTCTACTTCTCCCTACCCTTCATTCGGTTAAAGTTGAAGGTTTTCCCTTAAGATATATCCACAATGCAGCCAAGATCAGGAACTGAGTAGCTGGCAGAATTGTATCTCCAGCCAGCAATGTTCTGTGCAACACTGGGCATCAGGCTTTCCAATTTAAAAATTATGTTGATGTATTTAGATTGTTTTTACAGGAAAATAAATCATACTTGGTGTACCAGACTGTTCAGTTTATCACAATGCATGATGCAGAATGTACATTATTGCTTTTCATTCCCAATCCAGAACTTTTTATATTTCAATTATTGATTACGAAATACTTCGTTCTTTCACTTCTCTCTGTGACTAATATCACAACATGATATGTTCCTAATCCAAGAACTGGGCCTGGAAATATAGCTAAGCTGTCCTTTTGAGAATTGGCTTGACCTGCTGTGCTTTTCTAACACTTTCTCTTTATATTTCTGATTTACTTATTTATCCTTAAATCTATACCATTATTTATTGATTAAAAGACAAATATAGCCCTTTAAGTATCTGCTTGAGATAATGGGACAGTGAATGGATTGAATGGAAATACACATTAGTTTATGAGCTTTGAACAACAGTCATCAGATAACAAATGTATATTTGTAATATGTTGCCCAGTTGAAACTATCATGCGCTGTGAACTTTATTTTCCAATGCACTGAAAATCAGGATCAATTTGTTTGCTTGTTTGGCACTTCTCATTTATAGACTGTATAACGGTTCTTGTTTTAAACATATTCTTTCTACTAAGTGCCTTAGCTCATGAAAATAAATTCTTTAGATGTAAATTTTTATGATGAAAACAGACAGTACAAAACAGTAACTGCATTCTTAGATCTAGAGTATTTGCATTTTTATCATAGAAAGTAATGTTTATACATCAGATGGGATTTTGAAAAGAAATCTGAACTCAATGGCTTAGCTAGCTATTTGTAGCTCAGATATTTTTACGTAGATACAGTAATCATTTCTAATATTACACACAAATGCTGGAAAGGCACAGTAGGTTGATCAGGATCTGGAAGAAATGATTAATGTTTCAGGTAAGACAGTACATATACAGCAAGTCACTTTTTGGATTTACAGCATTTTGTAGTTTTATATCTACAGTATATGTTATGTAAATGTTATCTTTATGACATGTATTTTGTACATAATCTGAACATATTGAATTGTAGATTACCTGAAAGTAGAGATGAAGAAACTTCAATCCAGTTCTGACGAAGGGTCACTGGACCTGAAATGTTAATACTGCTTTCCATCTACAGATGCTACCAGATATGCTGAGATTTTCCAGCAATGTCTGTTTTTTAGACCACAATCTATGCTGGCTTGAACCGAGCTGGGTCAGGTCTGGGCTAAGAATTTCAGAAGTTGCCTGAAGGAGGTAGAAAACAAAAAGCTATTCTTTGTATTATTAGCATACAGACATTTGGCACATTTCTTTGGCACTTCTTAGTTAGTTAATGTCTCTGATTAGACTTGGAATGTCATAAAATGCACTAAACATTCATATGCTAACATTGCAAAGACTAATGTTTAAGTTGTAGATAATGGGATCCGATGGGATATGAACAAACAAGCTTTAACATTTTTATCAAAAACTCTTCTGTTGACAATGGCTGTTTTTTTTCCCACTTCTGTAATTATCAGACTATTGGTGAGTTTGGAAATGGTAACCTCTGTCACCAGGTCTTGTAGAATTAAAATTAGGACATCTCCCAAACCAGAAGGATCAAGAGTATAACTCCACTCCACCCTGAACTAGTTTACCCACTGAACTGACGGTGGCTCGGCTGCAATAATTGATCTCAACATTCCAAGGTTAAGGAAGGAGAAAATTCAAATTGGAATCTTTTTGCTGATCACTATTGAATGATCCCCTGCTGCAAAAACACAAACAACTGTAACGTCCTCTGTAATTGAATAATATATCGACATTCACTATCTAATTGTGTCTGCCTACAATGATTGCTTGCGTGACATATTAGAAATTTCAAGGAATTATATTTGAACATGATTAGAGAATGGTGGGAGAATCAAACCCTTACTAGTTGATGTAACTGTTTTCAGACAGAAACCTAGCATTTTTTTTACTATTTCATGAAATTTAGCATCACTGGTAAAGCCATCATTTATTGTCCATGCCTAGTTGCTCTTGGAATTGAATGTCTTGCAAGGCCATTTCAGAGTGCAGTTAAACTATATTGCTATGGATCTGGAGTTACCTACAGGCCAGACCAGATGAGGACAGCAGAGTTCCTTCTCTAACGGGCATTAATGACTTAGATTTTGTGTGGATTGCAGAGAGATCATAGCTATATCATTGAAGCATCTTTTTTTCTGAGTCATCTGTTGTTGCCTTAAACATTCAAGAAATGTAGAAAATATTTAATACAATTGAGACATGGTTTAAGTCACTTTCTATGGCCCTTTTTCAAGCAGTAAAGAATGCAAATTTCTTGAGAAATCAGACTTTTTAAAACACAATCCTTATTTATATCAAGAATTTGATGTAGTTATAATCATGCATTTTCTTCACGTGGGCGGCACAGTGGCACAGTGGTTAGCACTGTTGCCTCACAGCGCCAGAGACCCGGGTTCAATTCCTGCCTCAGGCGACTGACTGCGTGGAGTTTGCACATTCTCCCTGTGTCTGCGTGGGTTTCCTCCGGGTGTTCCAGTTTCCTCCCACAGTCCAAAAATGTGCAGGTTAGGTGAATTGGCCATGCTAAATTGCCCGTACTGTTAGGTGCAGGGGTAAATGTAGGGGAATGGGTCTGGGTGGGTTGCGCTTTGGTGGATCGGTGTGGACTTGTTGGCCCAAAGGGCCTGTTTCCACACTGTAAGTAATCTAATCTTCGAAACCATTAACATGAACTGATCAACATTGGGAGAAGAAATAAAATAATAGATAATTTGCTATTGAAATAGAATAGTTCATTGTTAATTTGTGCTCATAGTAGCAGCTGACCTATTAATAGAGATGATTATATCAGTGGTACACTGTTAACTAGATTATACTTAAAGTGTAAATGTACTAGTGGCTAGTTCAATATGCTAGAGTATGAAGTCAAATTATAGTAGAATTGAAAAGAAGCATTTGCCACTTAAAGGGCATGGTAGTCAATTTGAGTGGTTCCGTGTGATTTCTTATTTAGGATTTTGTTCTTTTGATACACTGAAATTGGGAACAATTGTTGAGAATTTTAGCCATTTGAGTTGTGACCTAAGGTTGAGCAACGTCAAAGCAGCCAGACAGCACAAATGTAAAACTTATGGTGGAGTTCAGCTATTTTGAATGTGTACAGGCCCAGAAGCTGGCAGTAATTACTACTGGTGCCACTTGAACATTGAGTATCCTGGTAAGGAGAATCACATAATTAATTTTATATTAATGGCCAAAACCAGTGTCACACTAACTGTCCATTATTATAGAAACTCCTAATTTTCATAACTATTGAAATCAAGCAGGTGGGTGATCTGCTTCACCAATCAGACTCTACAAACGTTAAGAATTTGGATGTAAACCATTTTGACATCTTATAGAGTCATGTTTCTATTGTGAGAATGTTCCTTGTGCATTTCAAAAAGATGATTGAATTATTCTCAATTTGCCTTAACTGTATAGAATCTGAAATTCCCCAAAGTTGCCCTGCTGTATTACCAGGCCTTTAGCAGAAGAAGGACAGGACATCAGAGAAGTGGCTGTTTTCAGTCATGTGTTTTTTTGACATTTCTACCCACCTCCCAATTCTGGCAGTGGAGTTTTCAGTGAAAATTATACATTTTAGTCTATAAAACTAAATTGTTGTGCAACACATTCAGTGGCTGTAAACAAAAAGTGCTACAAAATTCCACTTCTGCTCAGCTCATGATCAACACACCTTGAGTGTTAATTCCATATAAGATGCAGGCGTACTAGGGAATCCCATAAGCTACCAGTTGCCTGTGGCTATGCAGAGAGCTCAGGGATTGTTAGGTCCCTTGTCTGTTCCCCTTTGGTAAAAGAAAGCTCAATGTGCCCTTCCAATCTCTTAAGGTGAAAAATAGTTGTAAAGTTAAAACAACAAATCTAACCAAGGTCCAAATCTGAACCCCTCCAAGCACCCCCAACACAGCCCAATACTGAGCTACTGTTTCTTCCTTCACATTGTTTCAGTCTCCTATTTTACATCAGACTGCTGAAAGATGAACTCCCAATGTGCAGAGCCCTTCTTAGCTCTGTCCTTTTGACTTCCGTCGTCTTTGTTTAGGAAAGTAGGATGCTGTTTCCCCAAAACAAGAGCAGTGGAATAGTTTTGTATGACAAGTGTATCCAAGTACTGACCAAGTTTACACCTTTTTGGTGAACTCTGATTGAACTTTGAACTGGAATCCACAACAATCCTCCAGCTGTGTCAAATCTGCGCTCTTGTGTCCAGAATTGCAGTCCTGAGCAACACTTGAGTAATTCTAAGTTCCTGAAGTTGAAACGAGCTTTTTTAAGGGTACATCTTGGGCAAACAGAAAATCTAAGTTAGCTCCATTAAATTATAAATTATCCACTTATAAAAGAATAATCTTAATAACGACATTCAACCATGATACAAATGGAATTAAAAATTAATGAAAGTTTATTAAGACTATTACTAATTAATCATAAATATGAAATAAATATTCTCAATGTGAACTCTGTTACATAGGAGGCAAAAAGAGAAAAAAACTGGAGCTACAGACCTAAAATCCACTGTAATAAAAATATTATGCAGTTTATTTTCTAACATGCAAAATCTATTTGACTAGCATCTGTAGTTACTTCTGTTTTAAAAGCACATTTAGGCCAAACCTACAATTATTGACTGATGAGCCTTATGGCAAGTACTCAATGGTACAATAATCTCTAAAACCAGGGTTGCATCATGTCTATTAACTCCCAGAAACTGTCAAACGTTTTGAAGACCACAATCTCACAGTGCAGCCATTGTATGAACAATACCACTTACTTCTTTCCAGACTGTAGATTTGTCTGGTAACTAATTCACAGAATAACAAACACGTTGCCTTCTGGTAGGTGATGGGTTACAACTGCAAAAAGAAATTGACCTTCACAGCTGCATTATGAATATAGGGTTAGAATTAAGTAATGAACAAGATAGGGAATAAATCTAATTCAAGGTAAGGTAGATTATTAAAAGTAAATACCACATTCCATCTTGTAACTGTGAGCTATTTCATGATAAAAGAGGTGCCTTTCTGTCGCCTACTAGATAAATAGTACGTGTACTAGGTGTTTTTTTTTCTCAAAGCTGTCTGCATTCCTTCAACCTGGAAGATACTTGAATTGATCAAGAGGAAAATAACATGCTTCTTTTAGCCTTCAATTTTCTTCAGAGGGGTTTTTAATGAAGTAACCCCATGTTTAATATGCTTTTTTTAAAAAGAAAATCTTCTCCAGTTGCTAACACTGTTGCTGGAAGGAGGAAAGAATACAAGCAATAATATCACTGTGTCCCGATGCATTTTAAAAAATTTGTCAACTTAATGTTAGACTTTGTGCGATCGTTGAAGGTAACGAGTACTGAAACTTCTAAACTAAATGAGTAGAGCCAGTGTTAGAAAATGTACTGTCCACAAAATCATCATCGAAGCAAAACACATCACCTGTTTTTAAAACATTTGTGCTTGTTTTGGATGAAAAGACTGTCAGTTTTAAGTCAGTTTTCATTTTTCTGCTTGTCATTGAATGTTTTGAATACCCTTTAATAAACTCACCTTAAAATCACATTTGTCTTCTGGGTTTAATTTTACGAGCAGGGGAAGGCTGTTGGAAATATATATTCTTGCCTTATCTGTAATAACTCATGCATATATGTTTCATATAAATATTATTTGTGTATCTAAAGATGAAGATCTACTCTGTCTCAGTGAATAGATTGTATAGTCATCCCAATAGAGGTAAGTAGAAAATATATTTAAGAAAAATACATTTAAACAAAACAAAATGCATATTTTTGTTTTTGCAAAACAATAAATAACTAGCATTGATTGAATTATTTTTAAAACAAATTCTAGGAAGATTGGAATTGTTAAATGAAGTACAACAGGGAAGGCGATGGCCTGATAGTATTACTGCTAGACTGTTAATCCAGAGACCCAACTTGTGTTATGGGTATCTGGGTTCGAATCCCACCATAATAATCTGGAAGTAAATATCTAATGATGACCATTAAACCATTGCTGATTTTCAGGAAAAACCCATCTGGTTCATTAATGTTCTTTACGGAGGAGATCTGCTGGCCTTCGTCTGGCCTACATGTGACTCCAGACCTACTATGTGGTTGATTCTTAATTGACTCTGGGTAATTAGGGATGGGCAATAAATATTGGCCTAGTTAATGATGCCCATAGGCCATAAATGAATTTTGAAAAAAAATGTCCATCCATTGCTTTCTGACATCTTGGTATTTGTATGATCCAACAATAATGGAGTTGTTGACTAATCATTGCAAGCAATCTATCAGGTTGTTTTTAATCATTCATGGGATGTGGGTGTCATTAGCTGGGCTAGTATTTATTGCCTGTTCCTTGATGTCTTTGAGAAAGTAGTGTTGAGCTGCCTTTTTAAACTGCTGTAGTTCATGTGCTGTAGGTACTTCCACAGTGCTGTTGTAGAGGGAGTTCCAGGATTTCAACCCTGCAGCAGTGGAAGAATAACGATATTCTGTGATATGTGCTGCATGGGTTTCCTCCAGGTGCTCCAGTTTCCTCTCTCAGTCTGATGATGCATAGGTGAGGTGGATTGGCCATGCTAAATTGACAGGAGGTGTGCAAGCCAGGTGGGTTAACCATGGTAAATGCAGGGTTACGGGGATAGGGTAGGGCCTAGGTTTGGGTGTGATACTGTTCAGAGGGTCAGTGCAGTTTCATTGGACTGAATGGCTTCTTTCTGTGTTGAGCTGCCTTCTGTGATTGTATATTTACAAGTCAGGATGGTTAATGGCTCAGAGGGCACTTGCAAGTGCTGGTATTTCCATGCATCTGCTGCCTTTTTCTTTCTAGTTAGAAGTGGTTGTGGGTTTGGAAAGTGCTGTCGAAGGAGCTTTGATGAATTTCTGCAGCACATCTTATAGATGGTACACACTGCTGCTATTAAGTGTTGAAGGTGGAGGGAGTGGATGTTTATGAAAGTCGTCTTTCAACAATCCATAATGAAAGGTTTTAGTTACCATTGATCCAAAGTCAATGTCTCTCCATGCATCCTACAGTCACCTCATCGAATTATTTGCACACTATATCATGGAGTGTTACTTTCAGAATTAAGTTGAATAGATTGATATTAACTAGTTCCATTGTCTCCTGAGGGAGCATGTTGTTTTGACTGACTGCTTGTTCACAGAAATATTAATCCAATAATAATAATCCTTCAAAATTGTTTGCATCTTCTGCCCACAGTCAGCCAGTTAACTGCACTTTCAGCAATGCCAGTAAATAAACTTCAGGTATTCCAGTGAGAGGTGCATACCTCCGACTGCTAGCCCACAAATAATGCTGGGGAACACATGCCTGTTCCAGCCACTCATCGGCACCTCAGTTAAGCTGCAAGCTTTTTCAATTCAAACTGGGAAATCCAACTATTATTGTAACTTTCCCAAGTACTTCATAGGAATATTATAAAAGAGAGCATAACACCAAGACACAAGGAAATAGTACATAAGATCACCAAAAGTGTGATTGGAAAATTAATTTTGCAGGAGTATTTCAAAGGAGGTTTAAAACAAAATGTGTGGTAGAGAATTCCAGACATTGGGGCCCAGAAAACTGAAGGGACAGCAATTTAAAATTAAGAGTGCTGAAGAGGCTAGAATTAGAGGTGCGCTGACATCTCTGAGGACTGTGGGGTGAAGATATTTCAGTGTATCTCGCTGCCTGTCCAGTATTGAGTTCTAGTTCATCTGGACAGTCCCACCAGAATAGAGTCCACACTATCATGGCTGTCTCAGCAAACTGGGAAAGCAATGGTAATAAGGGAACAGATAGATATTTCAGCAGCTGCAAATTTGCTTCAATAAAATCCAGCCCCGGATACAGGATGTTCAGGAAAGAAGGGAAGAAATGAGTGGCAGTATTAAGGGCAGAATTGAAGTGCTGGAGAGAAAGGATATGCCAAGGAATTGAAAGACAGCGTCTATTTTTCTGTAGGTTCTTGTGAATGAACTGGGTCATGTAGATCAAGTATCGGGAGGGGAACATTTAAGGGACAATCATTGTTGTCTTATGGGTAGTTTTTGGCTTTGGCAAAGTAGCAATCCAGAGTAAGGATAACTAGCTTCATCAGGGTGAGAAGAGATCTTGCCCAAACAAATTGGAATCAATGCTCTGCCAACCTTTAAAAAAAGAACAATGAAAGAACCCAGAGGGTGGAGGTGAGATAGACATTTGCCCATACAAAAGTTAGAAGATAGTGAGGATTGCAGATTCTAGAAAGTCGGAGTCGATAAGGTGTGGCACTGGAAAACGCACAGGAGGTCAGGCAGCATCTGAGGAGCAAGAGGGTTGATGTTTTGGGCATAACCTTTCACCAGGAGAGGGGAAGGGGAAAAGGGCTGAGAAATAAATACGGGGAGAGGGTGTGGAGCTAGGGGAAAGTTGGGATGGCGATAGGTGGTTACAGTGATAGGTTAGTGGGACGTCTGGAGCGGATAGATGGGAAAGAGAATGGACAGGTAGGTCAGGTCAAGAGGGTGGTGCTGAATTAGAGTGGATGGGGTGGGGGGGGGGGGGGGGTGACGAGATTTGGAAACTGATGAATTCAATGTTTTGGCTGTGTGGTTGTATGCTCCTGAGGTGGTTTCTGGGTAAAAAGGTTTTTCCTCATGCCCTCAAAACTTCCTGCCTCTTACCTTAAATCTATGCCCCTGGTAATTGATAGCTCCACCAAAAGGAAAAGTTTCTTTCCATCTGCTCTGTCTGTACCCCTCATAATTTTACACATCTCAGTTATGTCTCTCCCCACCCTACCCAACAACACCCCAATATCCTCTGTTCGAAGAAAAACAACCAGTTCTATCAAATGTCTCTTTATAAGTAAAACTTTCCAGCCCAGACAACATCCTGGTAAACCTACTCCATACCGTCTTCAGTGCAATAATGCAGACCTATCTGTGACCTAATGAACAGTTCCAGCATCACTCCGTGCAGCTAAACTTTATGCTCAACTAATAAAGGCAAATATTCCATACACCTTTGTAATGACTTTATCCACCTGTCTGATTACCTTAAGGGACCGGTGGACATGCTTGCCAAGGTCCCACTGATCTTCAGTGCTATCGTTTATTGTGTATTCCTTTGCCTTGTTTGTCCTGCCTAAGTACATCACCTCACACTTATTCAGATTGAATTCCATTTGTCACTCATCAGACCATCTGACCAGCCTGTCTATATCTTCCTGTAGTCTAAGACTCTGACTATTTACCTCCCCCCTAATTTTTGTATCATCCACAAGTTACTAATCAACCCTCCCTACATTCAAAGGAAGGATGAGATATTGTATTCTTACATAAACAATGTACCTTGAAAACAGTTACATGGCATCATGACATGTTACATTCTAATATAAAAATGTCTGCCTGACCTTCATTGTTGTAGCAGCAGCAGTAATCACACTAAAATCATTACATAATTGTTGCATCTAGGCTCTATGAAGTCCATACACACAATACCAAGGCTGTGTAAGTCTGACATGTTATAGTAGTGTAAATAGTGTTATTTATAAACTTCAAGATATCGGTCTCAACAAGGAGTCAGTCTTTGTCATCTGTGTAATAGTGGCTAACATATAGGGAACACTTAAATCATATGTTGGCAGTGGGGTTCAACCCAGAAATGACATCAGATTGTCGACTTTATGAAACAGGCCTAGAGTTTAAAAAAAATGAACATTTGGATACAGTGCAGTTAGACTGTTAGAGTTAGAGATGGACTGGACACTTTGATGGAAAAATGGCAGATAGAATTTAATCTGTACAAATGCGAGGTGATGCATTTTGGAAGATCCAAAGTAGGAGGGAAGTATACAATAAATGGCAGAACACTCAGTAGAACACACATACAGAAGGATTCAGGTGTATAGGTCCACAGTTCCCTGAGAGTGGCAACATAAGTGGATGAATTGGTCAAGAAGACATATGGCACACTAGCCTACATAAGTCAGGGCATAGAGTATAAAAATTGGCAAGTCATGTTGCAGCTGTATAGAACTTTAGTCAGGCCGCATTTGGAATATTGTGTACAGTTCTGGTTGCCTCACTACAAGAAGATGTGAGGCTATGGAGAGAGTACAGAAAAGGTTTACCAGGATGTTGCCTGGTTTGGAGGGTATTTGCTCTGAGGAGAGATTGGACAAACTTGGTTTTCACTTGAACATCAAAAATGAAGATCAACCAAACAGAAGCTCACAAAATTATGAGATGTAGACAGAATGGATAATTGGAGTCTTTTTCCTACAGTAGAAATGTCACTTTCTTGGGGACATAAGTTTAAGGTAAAAGGGAGTGAGTTTAAATGAGATGTGAGGCAAAGGTTTTTACACAGAGGGTGGTCAGTACCTGGAATGAGCTGCCAGGGGAAGTGGTGGAAGTGGATACAATAGCAACATTTAAAAGGCATCTTGACAGATACATGAATAAGCAAGGAATAGAGGGATATGGACTGCATAGAGGCAAAAGGTTTTTAGTTTAGAAAGGCATAGTCTGTCAGCACAATCTTGATGGGCTGAAGGGCCTGTTCCTATCTATACCGGTCATTGTTCTTTGAGAGATTTACAGGACAGTAGAGAAAGAGCAAAGTAGTGCGACCAATTAGAAAGCTCTTTCAAAGTGCCAAATAAATCAGTGCCGTAAGATTCCACGAATCTGGATAATCTGTTGTCAGCATGTGACATAATGAACTTTCAGATAAAGCCTCAGCTTATCATGTCAGTTTATATCATGTGTTCAAATCAGTTAAATCTTGAATGCACAACCTTCTGATTCACATGAGAATCTCTTGGAGTCAGAAAGTTGTAGATTCAAGCCTCACTTAACAAAGAAGACATTTATTAAAAAAGACAGCAAGCTGACTAGTAATTGAACTAAGCCAGCACTTTTAAATAATGACTTGTTACTTATGAACATTATTTGAATTTAAACCATTGCTCCCAGGATAAAACTTAATATCAAACACTGAGGGCAGGACTAGTAAAATGGATGATTACAATCTAAATGCAGATTAGAAAAGACATTCCCAGGACACTGGGGAAAATGCCATAGGATAAGGGATTCTAAGTCATTCAACATATCTTAACCCATTCATTAAAATGTTTATGAAAAATGCTAATGAGGAAAGCTATAATCCTCTGGGTATATCATAAATGAAACACAGGGGAATCACAAACATTTGTAACGAACTCCACTTTTTATTTTCTGTATTTTTGTTTGTGGACTGAAATAGGAAAATGACTATTTTAAAAAAACAAAGTTTGCTAAATGGATTGCTACATTATTTAAAAGTAAGTTACCTGACTCTCATTGCTGTTTACACAGTTGTTTGTTTAAGCAGTGGGGGAGGTCTGTGTACAGTTTGGCTGAAGCCATGGTTGTATGTAAATTGAGCTTCAGCCAGCAAGAAGTAGCTGATTGGTCTGTGAAATGGTGACCAGTTGTCAGTAATAAAGGCCATCTGCCTGCCAACAACTATGTGATTGGCTCCCAGACAGCTGAACAACTTGTGGATGTTAATGCTTTGGAAAAATCAATGAATCTTCAAAAGGGAAGGAGCTATCCCCTTTCTCTGCAGTAAAACTACTTCAAGTCTGAAGGAAAGCAGTTTATTTCCCTGATCTTCCTTGACTCCATGTGTTAAATGGCTTGCTTCCACACTGTAGGGATTTTATAATGCTATGAAAGCAGTCTCCTAGTCTTGCTTAGCTAGGTTTAATGCAGAAATACTGAAGGACAATGATGGATTGAGAACAAGGACACTGGGGATTTTAAACCAGAGGGGTACTAATATCCTGGATGAGAAATTTGCTGGTGCTATTCGGGTGAGTTTAAACTAGCTCAGCAGGGGGATAGGAACCGGAGGTGTAGTTGCAGTGCACAGGAGGATGAGAGTAGGAAGGACAGGGACAGGATTTCAGGGTCACAGGAGTGTGCTGGCAGACAATGAAGTGGTTTGAAGTGTGTTTCCTTCAATGCCAGAAGTATCCGAAATAAGGTAGGTGAGCTTGCAGCATGGATAGGTATCTGGAACTTCAATGTTGTGGCCATTTCGGAGACATGGATAGAGCAGGGTGAGGTATGGATGTTGCAGGTTCCAGTATTTAGATCTTTCATTAAGAATAGACAAGGCAGTAAAAGAGGGGGAGGCATGGCCTTGTTCGTCAAGGATACTATAACGGTGGCTGAGAGAACTTTTGATGAAGACTTGTCTACTGAGGTAGTGTGGGCTGAGGTTAGAAACAAGAGAGGAGAGGTCACACTGCTTGGAGTTTTTTATAGGCCTCTGCAGAGTTCCAGGGAGGTGGAAGAGAGGATTGGCAGAATTATTCTGGGTAAGAATGAAAGGACAGGGTGGTCATTATGGGGGACTTTAACTTCCCCAACATTGACTGGAAAGGCTGTAACTCTAGTATGTTGGATGGATCAGTTTTTGTCCAATGTGTACAGGATGGGTTCCTGACACAGTATGTCGAAGGGACAAGAGGGGAGGTCACACTGAATCTGGTGCTTGGTAATGAACCAGGCCAGGTGTTTGATTTAGTTGCAGGTGAGCAGTTTGGAGAGACTGACCATAATTCAGTTAGGTTTAGTTTAGCGATGGAAAGGGATAGGTACATGCCACAGGTCAAGAGTTATCGATGGGGCAGGGGCAATTATAATGCGATTAGGCATGAATTAGGATGCATAGAATGGGGTAGCAAAATGCAGGGGATGCAGACAATGGAAATGTGGAGCTGGTTTAAGGAACAGATATTGCGAGTCCTTTATAGGTATGTCTCTGTCAGGCAGGGAAGAAGTGATAAGGTAAGGGAACCATGGTTTACAACAGAAATTGCATCTCTTGTTGCGAAGAAGAAGGAGGCTTATGTGTTGATGAGGCAAGATGGTTCAGATGAGGCAATGAAGAGTTACAGATCAGCTAGGAAGGATTTAAAGAGAGAGTTGAGAAGAGCAAAGAGAGGACATGAGCAGTCTTTAGCAAATAGAATAAAGGAGAACCCTAAAGCTTTCTATAGGTATGAGAGGAATAAAAGGACGATTAGGGCAGGAATAGGGCCAATCAAAGACAGAAGTGGGAAGTTGAGTGTGGATCCTGTGAAGATTGGAGAGGTGCTAAACGAATATTTCTCAGCCGTTTTCACTCAGGAAAAAGAGAATATCGTAGAGGCGAAGAATGAGGTACGAGATATTAGATGAGAAAGGATCAAGGTTAGTTACGAACAGGTGTTATCAATTCTAGAAAGAGTGAAAGTAGACAAGTCCCTTGGGCCGGATGAGATTTATCCAAGGATTCTCTGGAAGCTAGGGTGGAGATAGCAGAGCCTTTGGCTTCGATATTTGAGTCGTCATTGTCCACAGGTTTGGTACCAGAGGACTGGAAGATTGCAAATGTTCTGCCCTTTTTCAAGAAAGGGCAGTAGCGATGACCCAGGTAATTATAGACCAGTGAACCTTACTTCAGTTGTAGGAAAGGTTTTGGAAACAATTATAAGAGATTTATAATCATCTAGCAAACAACAATTGATTTCAGATAATCAACATGGTTTCGTCAAGGGCAGGTCGTGTGGTTGTGTATCACAAACCTCATTGAGTTTTTTGAGAATGTGGCCAAGCATGTAAATGAGGGTAGGGCAGTTAACGTATACATGGACTTCAGTAAAGTCTTTGATAAGGTTCCACATGGTAGGCTGTTGGAGAAAATGCAGAGGCATGGGATTGAGGATGATTTAGCAGTTTGGATTATAAACTGGCTTTCTGAAAGAAGGCAGCGAGTGGTGGTTGATGGAAAATATTCAGCCTGGAGTCCGGTTACTAGTGGTGTGCCACAAGGATCTGTTTCGGGACCACTGCTGTTTGTCATTTTTATAAATGACTTAGACGCAGGCATAGGTGGATGGATAAGTAAATTTGCAGATGCCACTAAAGTCGGTGGAGTAGTGGACAGTGTGGAAGAATGTTAGAGGTTGCAGGGGAACTTGGATAAACTACTGAATTGGGCTGAGAGGTGGCAAGTGGAGTTCAATGCAGATAAAATGTGAGGTGATGCACTTTGGGAAGAATAACAGGAAGGCACAGTACTGGGTCGATGGAAAGATTCTTGGCAGTGTGGATGTGCAGAGGGATCTTGGAGTCCATGTGCATAGATCCCTGAAAGTTTCCACCCAGGTGGATAATGCTGTTAAGAAGGCATACGGTGTGTTAGGTTTCATTCATAGGGGCATTGTGTTCGGAACCGCAATATCATGCTGCAACTATACAAAACGCTGGTGCGGCCACACTTGGAATATTGTGTACAGTTCTGGTCGCCATATTTTGGGAAGGATGTGGAAGCATTGGATAAGGTGCAGAGGAGATTTATCAGGATGTTGCCTGGTCTGGAGGGAAGGTCTTATGAGGAAAGGCTGAGAGACTTGGGTCTGTTCTCATTGGAAAAAAGAAGGCCAAGAGGGGATTTGATAGAGACATACAAGATGATCAGAGGACTAGATAGGGTAGACAGTGGGAGTCTTTTTCCTCGGATGATGACGTCAGTGTGTACGAGGGGGCATAACTACAAATTGAGGGGTGATAGATTTAAGACAGATGTCAGAGGCAGGTTCTTTACACAGAGAGTGGTAAGGGCATGGAATGCCCTACCTGCTAATGTAGTCAACTCAGCCACATTAGGGAGATTTAAACAATCCTTAGATAAGCACATGGATGATTTTGGGATAGAGTAGCGGGACAAGCTGAGAATAGTTCATAGATCGGCGCAACATCGAGGGCCGAAGGGCCTGTTCTGCATTGTATTGTTCTATATTCTATGTTCTAAGGTTGGTCATGCAAAAAAAGGAAGGTTATGACCATAGAAATTAGCAAACAGAGCACAAGCCAAAAATGGGAAAATGTCGATAAGAAATAGGAGAGAGACAATGAGATATATGATCAGAAGTAGGCTATCTATTCAATGGAAGAGGGGTTGGAGGGTTGCCATAGGCCTGCCCAACTGGACCTCAAGTGGAGTTGGGATAACATTGAGAATATGTCCTGACCACAACCCATTCAATTCTCCAGGTCTCCCACCTCCTTCTGGGCTTCATGAGGCCCTGGAAAATGTAATCCTTTATCTCAGATTTTTTAGTATTTAGCTATTGCCTCCTCGTGCCCACAGTAATAGGCACAAGTTTGAAATTGGAGCAGAACTCTCTTTGTGATTGTCAAACTGCACTTCTCTCATAGTCAGCAGTCTTTATGGGCCCCTACTTGTCCTGTTACCATAAACAATGCGCCCTTTAATGACATGGTACTTCCCCCTAGTTACATATTCCCTGGCAGTTATGCCTGTGCTCTGTTGGATCCATTTTCAGATGTACATTTAGATTACAAAACCGTTCCAAGCAAGTGTCCTGGTAAATAACTCCAAGTCAATAATTTTTTTCCCATTCTTTCAAGGGATATGGTTGTTATTGTCTGGGCTGACATTTATTGCCCATTCCTAGTTGGCTTCAATAATAATGAGGACAGAAACGTAAGAGATAGGTGGCATAGTGGATCACAGGTTAGCACTACTGTCTCACAGCGCCAAGGATCCAAGTTTTATTCCATCCTTGGGTGAGTGTGTGTGGAGTTTACACATTCTTCTTGTGTCTGTGTGGGTTTCCTCCAGGTGCCCCAGTTTCCTTCCACAGTCCAAAGAAGTGCAAGTTAAGTGGTTTGGCCATGGTAAATAGCCCATGGTGTCCAGGGATGTGTACGCTATGTAGGTTAACCATAGGAAATGTTGAGTTATAGGAATAAGGTGGGTCTGGGTGGGATGCTCTTTGGAGGATCAGTGTGGACTCGATGGGCCGAATGGTCTGCTTCCACACTGTAGGATTCTATGATTCAAGATGAGTGCAACTAATTGCCTGAGTCTTGACTTTGTGAAATAAATTATATTCAGGGCAAAAAACCGAGGGCATAGAGGGATGGGTTAGTAAATTTGTGGTGACACTAAGGTCAGTAGAGTTGTGGATAGTGCTGAAGCATGTTGCAGGTTACAGAGAGACATTTATAAGCTGTAGAGCTGTGATGAGAGATGTTTAATATGGAAAAGAGTGAGGTGACTCACTTTGGAAGGAGCAGCAGGAATAATGAATACTGGGCTCATGGTAAGATTCATGGTAGTGGAGATGAGCAGAGAGATCTCGGTGTCCATATACAGAGATCCCTGAAAGTTGTCACTCAGGTTGATGGGTTGGTAAGAAGGCATACGGTGTGTTAGCTTTTATTGGTAGAAAGATTGAGTTTCAGAACCATGAGGTCATGCTGCAGCTGTACAAAATTCTGGTGCAGTGGCACTTGGAGTATTGCATACAGTTCTGGTCACCGCATTATGGGAAGGATGTGGAAGCTTTGGAAAGAGTTCAGAGGAGATTTACTAGGATGTTGCCCGGTATGGGGGGGGAAGGTCTTACGAGGAAAGGCTGAGGGACTTGAGGCTGTTTTCATTAGAGAGAAGAAGCTTGAGAAGTGACTGAATTGAGACGTATATGATAATCAGAAGATTAGACAGGGTGAACAGTGAGAGTCTTTTTCCTCGGATGGTGATGGCTAGCCCGAGGGGACATCGCTTTAAATTGAGATGATAGATATAGAACAGTCAGAGGTAGTTTCTTTACTTGGAGCGTAGTAGGGGCATGGAATACACAGCCAGCAACAGTAGTAGACTCCCCAAGTTTTAGGGTATGTAAATGGTCATTAGATAAACATATAGACTAGGCTGGAATAGTGTAGGATAGATGGGCTTCAGATTGGTTCCACAGGTCGGTGCAACATAGAGGGCCGAAAGGCCTGTACTGTGCTGTAATGTAAGTTTTAATTAAAGAAAGGACTTCATCCAAAGAATATTTTATAACTAATCAGCCATGATCCTATCAAATGGCAGAGCAGGTTTGAGGTGCTGAATGGCCTACTCCTGTTCCGAGTTCTTATATTCTTACAAAAGCAACATTTTGCAGATGTTGTAAACCATTATTCTCCATCTAAGAACATGAGATTTTCCAGTGAACGTCAGACAATGGAATCAATCGCCAATTTCTTTGGAAGGGTCATTTTTAACTTGTAAGACACACAGGACACCAGCAAAGCCTTGTATTTCAACAAAATAAAATAATAAAACCTTTTTTTTTCAAAATAAACTTAAAGTTTTAAATTTTAAATGTAAATTTTCTCTCTAAGATACAAAAGTAAGCTGCATGGATATTGTGTATTTGCGGAGCTGAATGAGTAGGAGTGGGTCAATGATACAAAGCTTTACTCAGGTGTCAATCAATCATGATGAGACGATAAGAAATATGAACAGTATTAAGCTGTTTGGCCTCTTGAGCCAATTCTGCCATTCAATAGGATAATGGCTGATCTGAGATTCCTCACGTTAACTTCCCTGTAACTCTTGATTCTCAAGTGATCAAGCATCTATCTATCACAGCCTTAAATGTACACAAGTACTCTGTTCCCACAGCTCTCTGTGACAAGGAGTTCCAACTTCTCAACTCTCTGAGAGAAGAAATTCCTCTTCATCCCAGTCTTAAATTGGCATCCCTTTATCCTGATATTGTGCCCCAGACTTTTCCCATTAGGGGAATCATCCTAACAGCATTTACCCTGTGAAGTCTGTTAAAAATTTTACATGTTTCAATGATTTGGAGATGGCGGTGTTGGAGGGGGGTGTACATAATTAAAAATCACACAACACCAGGTTATAGTCCAACAGGTTTAATTGGAAGCACACTAAATTTCGGAGCGTAGCTCTGAAAGCTAGTGTGCTTCCAATTAAACCTGGACTATAACCTGGTGTTGTGTGATTTTTAACTTTGCACATCCCAGTCCAACACTGGCATGTGCAAATCAGGCCACCATGCCAGGGATCATTTCCATATGAACCTTTTCTGAACTGCTTACAATGAAATGACATCTGTTCTTAAATAAGGGGATCATAACTGCTCACAGTACTCCAGATGTGGTCTCACCAGCACCTTGTACAGCTGCCGTAAGACTTCCCTTCTCTTATAGGTAAAAACAATGACTGCAGATGCTGGATTAGTGGTGCTGGAAGAGCTCAGCAGTTCAGGCAGCATCCAAGTAGCTTCGAAATCGACATTTCGGGCAAAAGCCCTTCATCAGGAATAAAGGCAGTGAGCCTGAAGCGTGGAGAGATAAGCTAGAGGAGGGTGGGGGTGGGGAGAAAGTAGCATAGAGTACAATGGGTGAGTGGGGGAGGGGATGAAGGTGATAGGTCAAGGAGGAGAGGGTAGAGTGGATAGGTGGAAAAGAAGATAGACAGGTAGGACAAGTCCGGACAAGTTATGGGGACAGTTACTGAGCTGGAAGTTTAGAACTAGGGTGAGGTGGGGGAAGGGGAAATGAGGAAACTGTTGAAGTCCACATTGATGCCCTGGGGTTGAAGTGTTCCGAGGCGGAAGATGAGGCATTCTTCCTCCAGAAGAACGTCTGGTGGTGAGGGAGCAGTGGTGAAGGAGGCCCAGGACCTCCATGTCCTTTGGCAGAGTGGGAGGGGGAGTTGAAATGTTGGGCCACGGGGTGGTGTGGTTGATTGGTGCGGGTGTCCCGGAGATGTTCCCTAAAGCGCTCTGCTAGGAGGCGCCCAGTCTCCCCAATGTAGAGGAGACCGCATCGGGAGCAACGGATACAATAAATGATATTAGTGGATGTGCAAGTAAAACTTTGATGGATGTGGAAGGCTCCTTTAGGGCCTTGGATAGAGGTGAGGGAGGAGGTGTGGGCGCAGGTTTTACAGTTCCTGCGGTGGTAGGGGAAAGTGCCAGGATTGGAGGGTGGGTTGTTTGGGGGCGTGGACCTGACCAGGTAGTCGCGGAGGGAACGGTCTTTGCGGAAGGCGGAAAGGGGTGGGGAGGGAAATATATCCCTGGTAGTGGGGTCTGTTTGGAGGTGGCGGAAATGTCGGCGGATGATTTGGTTTATGCGAAGGTTGGTAGGGTGGAAGGTGAGCACCAGGGGCGTTCTGTCCTTGTTGCGGTTGGAGGGGTGGGGTCGGAGGGCAGAGGTGCGGGATGGAGACGAGATGCGTTGGAGGGCATCTTTAACCATGTGGGAAGGGAAATTGCGGTCTCTAAAGAAGGAGGCCATCTGGTGTGTTCTGTGGAGGAACTGGTCCTCCTGGGAGCAGATCCAGCGGAGGCGGAGGAATTGGGAATACAGGATGGCATTTTTGCAAGAGGTAGGGTGGGAAGAGGTGTAATCCAGGTAGCTGTGGGAGTCGGTGGGTTTGTAAAAAATGTCAGTGTCAAGTCGGTCGTCATTAATGGAGATGGAGAGGTCCAGGAAGGGGAGGGAGGTGTCAGAGATGGTCCAGGTAAATTGAGGGTCAGGGTGGAATGTGTTGGTGAAGTTGATGAATTGCTCAACCTCCTCGCAGGAGCATGAGGTGGCGCCAATGCAGTCATCAATGTAGCGGAGGAAGAGGTGGGGAGTGGTGCCGGTGTAATTACGGAAGATCAACTGCTGTACGTAGCCAACAAAGAGACAGGCACAGCTGGGGCCCATACATGTGCCCATGGCTACCCCTTTGGTCTGGAGGAAGTGGGAGGATTCAAAGGAGAAATTGTTAAGCGTGAGGACCAGTTCGGCCAAACGAATCAGAGTATCGGTGGAAGGGTACTGTTGGGGACATCTGGAGAGGAAAAAACAGAGGGCTTGGAGGCCCTGGTCATGCCGGATGGAGGTGTAGAGGGATTGGATATCCATGGTGAAGATGAGGCGTTGGGGGACAGGGAAACAGAAGTTTTGGAGGAGGTGGAGGGCGTGGGTGGTATCTCGAACGTATGTGGGGAGTTCCTGGACTAGGGAGGATAGGACAGTGTCGAGGTAGGTAGAGATGAGTTCAGTGGGGCAGGAGCATGCTGAGACAATGGGTCGGCCAGAGTGGTCAGGCTTGTGGATGTTGGGAAGGAGGTAGAACCGGGCAGTGCGGCGTTCCTGACTATGAGTTGGAAGCTGTGGGTGGGAGATCTCCTGAGGTGATGAGGTTCTGTATGGTCAGGGAGATGATGGATTGGTGATGGGGGGTGGGGTCATGGTCGAGGAAGCAGTAGGAAGAGGTGTCCTCGAGTTGACGTTTGGCTTCAGCGGTGTTGAGGTCAGTGCGCCAGACTACCACTGCGCCCCCTTTATCCGCTGGCTTGATGGTGAGGTTGGGATTGGAGCAAAGGAATTGGAGGGTTGCGCGTTGTGAGGGTGAGAGGTTGGAGTGGGGGAGGGAGGTAGTAGACAGGTTGAGGCGGTTAATGTCCCGGCGGCAGTTGGAAATGAAGAGGTCGAGGGCAGGTAATAGGCCAGCGCGGGGTGTCCAGGTGGATGCAGTGTGTTGGAGGTGGGCGAAGGGGTCCTCGGAAGGTGGGCGGGAGTCCTGATTGTGAAAGTCAGCTCGAAGGCGGAGGTGACGGAAGAATTGTTCGACATCACGGCGTGTATTAAATTCATTGATGCGTGGACGGAGGGGGATGAAGGTGAGTCCTTTGCTGTGGACTGATCGTTCGTCCTCAGTGAGGGGGAGGTCTGGGGGGATGGTGAAAACTCAGCAGGGCTGGGAGCTGGGATCTGGTGTGGGTGTGGAGCTGGGAGTGGGGGCGGAACCTGTAACTGGAGTGGGTGTGATGGTGGGGGAATGAGGGTGGAGTCATGAGCAGGGGTAGTGTTCCCCTTGGGGTTCTGGGGGGTGGGGATAGTGACAGTGGGGTCTGTGGGGGGCATGTCAGCAGAATGCAGGTGAGTGGCGCTGGCAGGGTGGTGGTGGTGGTGACCACGGCAGTCGGGGTGGCGGAAGTCACTGAGCATGTGGCATCAGCGATGATGTGAAGGGCGGAAGTGATGTCATGTGTGATGCATGAGGAATTGTGAGGGGTGGAAGTGGTTATGGGAGTGGCCATGATGGGGGCAGAAGTGACATCATCAATCAGCGTGGGGGTGGCAACTGCATCAGCCACATGGCTAATGGTGGAATAGGTTCCAAGGCCAGGGGAATCTTCTGGAATGTTTGAGGAGCGCTGGTTATGGAGGTGGGTGGATAAAAGTTTGTTGTACTTACAGTTTTTGATGTTTGAGATGGAATTGAAATACTGTTTGTTGAGAGTATGAATTCTCCTGAGGATGTAGTACAGAGTGGGTCCTTTGGAATTCTGAGAGAGTGTGGCCCTCAGCTGCGGCAGGGCTGACTGGAGAGAGGTTAGGTGCTGGCGCATTGCTGCAAGCGTGGAGCAGAGGATCTCGAAGGAGAACTGTTGTTGTTGGTTTTGAATCTGTAGTCTGTACTGTTTGTCCTGTTCGGGTCCGAACTCTGCTGGTTTAAAGGTGGTCTGGAGTCCGTGTGGGATGTGTTGATTACAGAGGCAGACACTGAGGAAGCAAATGTGGCTGTGGTAGCGAGTTTGTTTCACGACATGGTTGAAGAGCTTCAGGGCAGAGGAAATGACCTGGGAGTTGCAGTGGGAGAGGGACTCCCTGAGATTCTTGTAGAAAGAGGGGGAAAACTTCTTTAAGGCAGGTCTCCTTGCAAGAGGATTTGCAGTATGGTTAAAAACATTCCAGAAGATTCCCCTGTCCTTGGAACCTATTCCACCATTAGCCATGCGGCTGATGCAGTTGCCACCCCCATGCTGATTGATGATGTCACTTCCGCCCCCATCATGGCCACTCCCACAACCACTTCCACCCCTCACAATTCCTCATGTATCACACATGACATCACTTCTGCCCTTCACATCATCGCTGATGCCACATGCTCAGTGACTTCCGCCACCCCGACTGCCGTGGTCACCACCACTTCCGCCCCCATCGACGTCACTCACCTGCATTCTGCTGACATGCCCCTCACAGACCCCACTGTCACTATCCCCACCCCCACAACCCCAAGGGGAACACTATCCCTACTCATGACTCCACCCCCATTCCCCACACCATCATACCCACTCCAGTTACAGGTTCCGCCCCCACTCCCAGCTCTACACCCACACCAATTCCCAGCTCCCAGCCCTGCCGAGTTTTCGCCATCCCCCCAGACCTCCCCCTCACTGAGGACGAACGATCAGTCCACAGCAAAGGACTCACCTTCATCCCCCTCCGTCCACGCATCAATGAATTTAATACACGCCGTGATGTCGAACAATTCTTCCGTCGCCTCCGCCTCCGAGCTTACTTTCACAATCAGGACTCCCGCCCACCTTCCGAGGACCCCTTCGCCCACCTCTAACACACTGCATCCACCTGGACACCCCGTGCTGGCCTATTACCTGCCCTCGACCTCTTCATTTCCAACTGCCACCAGGACATTAACCGCCTCAACCTGTCTACCTTCCTCCCCCACTCCAACCTCTCACCCTCACAATGCGCAGCCCTCCAATCCCTCTGCTCCAATCCCAACCTCACCATCAAGCCAGCGGATATATGGGGCGCAGTGGTAGTCTGGCGCACTGACCTCGACACCGCTGAAGCCAAACGTCAACTCGAGGACACCTCTTCCTACTGCCCCCTCGACCATGACCCCACCCCCCATCATCAAACCATCATCTCCCTGACCATACAGAACCTCATCACCTCAGGAGATCTCCCACCCACAGCTTCCAACCTCATAGTCCGGGAACCCCGCACAGCCCGGTTCTACCTCCGTCCCAAGATCCACAAGCCTGACCACCCTGGCCGACCCATTGTCTCAGCATGCTCCTGCCCCACTGAACCCATCTCTACCTACCTCGACACTGTCCTATCCTCCCTAGTCCAGGAACTCCCCACATACATTCGAGACACCACCCACGCCCTCCACCTCCTCCAAGACTTCTGTTTCCCTGTCCCCCAACGCCTCATCTTCACCATGGATATCCAATCCCTCTACACCTCCATCCGCCATGACCAGGGCCTCCAAGCCCTCCGTTTTTTCCTCTCCAGACGTCCCCAACAGTACCCTTCCACCGACACACTCATTCGTTTGGCCGAACTGGTCCTCACCCTTCACAATTTCTCCTTTGAATCCTCCCACTTCCTCCAGACCAAAGGGGTAGCCATGGGCACACGTATGGGCCCCGCTATGCCTGTCTCTTCGTTGGCTATGTACAGCAGTTGATCTTCCATAATTACACCGGCACCACTCCCCACCTCTTCCTCCGCTACATTGATGACTGAATTGGTGCCACCTCGTGCTCCCGCGAGGAGGTTGAGCAATTCATCAACTTCACCAACACATTTCACCCTGACCTTAAATTTACCTGGACCATCTCTGACACCTCCCTCCCCTTCCTGGACCTCTCCATCTCCATTAATGACGACCGACTTGACACTGACATTTTTTACAAACCCACCGACTCCCACAGCTACCTGGATTACACCTCTTCCCACCCTACCTCTTGCAAAAATGCCATCCCGTATTCGCAATTCCTCCGCCTCTGTCGGATCTGCTCCCAGGAGGACCAGTTCCACCACAGAACACACCAGATGGCCTCCTTCTTTAGAAACCGCAATTTCCCTTCCTACGTAGTTAAAGATGCCCTCCAACGCATCTCGTCTACATCCCGCACCTCCGCACTCAGGCCCCCCCCCCTCCAACCGTAACAAGGACAGAACGCCCCTGGTGCTCACCTTCCACCCTACCAACCTTCGCATAAACCAAATCATCCGCCGACATTTCCGCCACCTCCAAACAGACCCGACTACCAGGGATATATTTCCCTCCCCACCCCTTTCCGCCTTCCGCAAAGACCGAGCCCTCTGCGACTACCTGGTCAGGTCCACACCCCCAAAGAACCCACCCTTCAATCCTGGCACTTTCCCCTGCCACCGCAGGAACTGTAAAATCTGCGCCCACACCTCCTTCCTCACCTCTATCCAAGGCCCTAAAGGAGCCTTCCACATCCATCAAAGTTTTACTTGCACATCCACTAATATCATTTATTGTATCCGTTGCTCCCGATGCGGTCCCCTCTACATTGGGGAGACTGGGCACCTCCTAACAGAGCGCTTTAGGGAACATCTCCAGGACACCCGCACCAATCAACCACACCGCCCCGTGGCCCAACATTTCAACTCTCCCTCCCACTGTGCCGAGGACATGGTGGTCACATATTTCCACATTATACTCAATTTGCCAACTTTTTGCCCACTTATTTAACCTTTCATTATCTCTCTTCAAACTGTATCCCTCTCGCAACAGCCTTTCCACCAATTTTTGTGTTATCTGCAATTTTGGCTACAGTATATTTGTTTCCTTCCTCTAGGTCTTTAATATATATTGTAAACAGTTGTGGTCCCAGTACTGGCCCCTGTGGAACCCCACTGGGTAACCTGAAAAAGAACCCCTTCACCCCTTTCGCTGTTTCCTGCCCATGAGCCAATTATGTCTCCATCTTGAATGTCCTGTTGTGTTAAGTTGCGACTGGATTTACTGAGGGATGAATTTTAAGAGCAGCTTGGGGTGTTGGGGGTCAGTGAGGGAAGGGGGTCGGTGATGGTTGTTGGAGGAAAGCTGGTCTGAGATCAATCTATTTAATACAATCAATTTACATACCTCATTCAAAGTAGGCCCTAACAAAGTGAGAGTTGGCTTAAAATCATTAAATTCCTACAGTGTGGAAACAGGCCATTTGACCCATCAAGTCCACACTGACCCTCCAAAGAACATTCCACCAAGATCCATCTCCTTACCCTATCCCTGTAAGTCTGCACTTCCCATGGCTAATGCACCTAGCCTGCACACCTGTGGGACGAAACCCAATTACGCAGAGGAAACCCACGCAGACAGATAATGTGCAAACTCCATACAGACAGTCCGAGGGTGGAATCAAACCCGGGTCCTTGGTGCTATGAGGCAACAGTGCTAACCACTGAGCTCTCTTGTCTCTCATCCAGAAATTTAAGGTTCAAGTGCCACTATAAAGGCTTGAAGATAAGACGTAGGTTGACTCTGCAATGCAGTCCCAGTTAAGTGCTGTACTGTTAGAAATGCTGTGTTTTGAATTGGGTCATTTAACCAAAGCCCCATCTTGCCTTCACAAGTGTATGTAAAATAATTTCCAACTAGGACAAAGGTATTCCCCCCAACATGTCAGCTAATATTTATCCATCCATCAACATTGCTGAAATGGAGACAGTAAGGACTACAGATACTGGAATCCAGAGTCAATACTCGTGGAGCAGGAGAAGCACAAGCAGGTCAGATAGCATCCGAGGAGCAGGAAAGTCAACACTTCGGACTGGGAGCCTTCACTAGTCCTGATGAAGGGTCCTGGCCCCAAACGTCGACTTCTCTGCTCCTCTGCTGCTGCCTGACCCGCTGTGCTTCTCCAACTACATGTCTATTGAACATTGCTGAAACGTTGTCATACTGCTGTTGCAGGGGCTTATTGTGTCCACCTCAGCCTCTGTGGGAATTGAGGCTACATTGTTGGCATCACTCTGCGTCGCAAACCAGCTGTTGAGCCAACAGTGATCATCAATCCCATCAAGGTCATCATGAAGATCATACCTCCTCAATCTCAGCTCTTGCCTAAGGTATAGTGATCCTCAGGTTCTAATAAGAGAGCTGCCCTATGGTGTTCTGGGATTACGGCGCCTTTCAGTTTAATGAGCACAAATTGGCTGCTATGTTTCCCATATTGTAGCTGAGATTCTTTACTTCATTGACTGCAAAGCACACAGAGATGCTCAGAAATGGTGAAAGGTGCTATATTAATAATAATCTTTTCTGATCTTGTAAGAATGTGTGAACTGCGATTGTCAGGATGGATATGACAATTTGTCAGAACACGTGTGCCCCGTTTTGGTAGTTATAATGCTGGCTGAGACAGGTACAAACTTCTTTTCATTGTGGACACTCAGTAAGAACAGGTTAACCATTTTAGAATCTTCCAGCACATAGGCCTTTCTTGCCTATACCAGCTCTTATTTAGAACCATGCACCTTCCACCTGTTTAAACTGAGAACTTTGTCTCATGAGGAAATGTTGAACAACCTGGCTTGTTTTCTTTGGAGTTTAGGAGAGTGTGCAGTGTCTTGATGGAGATGTGTAAAATCCTGAACAGTCTTGACAAGTTGGAATTGGAAAGGGTGTTTTCTCTTGTAGGTGTGAAGCAGAGGAAACAATATTAAAAATAAGATGTTGTCTCTTTTAGGACAGAGACGAGTTTTATTTCCTTCTGAGGATTGTGCTTCTTTGGAAATCTCTGCCTCAGGAAGGGGTGGAGGTGGAGTAGAGTCATGGCTTTTACAGCATGGAAACGAGGCTCTTTGGCCCATTGTTACTGTGTCAGTCTTCAAACTATCCATTCTAATCCATTTTGCAGCACTTGGCCCTTTGTCTTTTTTGCCATGGCGTTTCAAGTGTTCTTGTGAATAATATTTTTAAGGCAGTATCAGATTCTTGTCAGGGAAGGGAATGAAAGATTATCAGAGGTGGGTAGGATTGTGGAATTTGAAACAGACAGATCAGCCGTGATCTTCGTGAATGAAGGCCTTTTTCTTCTAATTTGTTTGCATATGGCACTTGTTCTCTCATCACCAATCTCTCCATTACCTTGTCTCACTTTCTCTGTATGAAATGTGTTGGCTTTAGTGCAGGCATGGATCCTAGTTATCTTTGTGAGATGTTCCACATTCCAGACCCACTCAGGTCCCCTCTCTCAATCTTTTTCCAGCGTGTGGATGACTCGATGCTGCCGTTTCTTGCTGTTGACCAAAATCAAAAATTTTGCCACCAATTTCTTTGCTCACTTTCAGCTGATTAATTCATCCTGCTATCTTGATTTATGCTTACGTTTTCTCAAGTGATTATCCTGTGGAAAGCTAAAAAGAAATCTTCATTCTCCTCTCGGGCTCTTTTCTCAATAACATTCAGACCTGTGTGATGTCAACCATCTCAGTTTATCTGATCCCCTTACCCTCGCTAACCTTTGTCTGGAATTGCTGCATTCTGTTCTTTTGGGTCCAAACTAACATTGTTATCAAACCTGCTGACAAGGTTAGTGCTGTTTGCCTTTACTTCTCTGTCTCAGTTCCTTGGAATTGGCTTTGTACAAATATTTATTTTGACCTTAATGACTTCCTTCAGCTTCCTCATCAACTACATTTCCTTACTCTCTCTTGCTCCACGTTTCTCCATCTTCATCAAACCTGTTCTGATGATGCTACCTTCCATACTAGCACTTCTGTCAGCCATGTTCCTTGACTGAGGAACCCCCAACTGCCCGTCCTCCCAACCCCCCCGTCTATGGTTGACACGACTATTGACTTTGTACGTCACCTTTTGTTCTCAATCCACTAATCCACACCCCAAAACCATGATGGCGTTCCATCCCAGCCTTCATATTCAATCCCATTTTCACCACCTCCAGAAGTGATGCCAGCACCACATTGATCTTCCCCTCCCCTAACAGCATTGTGAAGGCTCCTCTGTGTCATTCTAGTCCCCATTTCAATCAACCCCCAACAAATAAACATGAATTCGGAGCAGAACTAGGTCATGTGTTCCCTTGAGTCTGCTTACCATTCAATAAGATCATCACTGAAACACATTCTACACACCATACGTTACTACTTATTCCTGATAATTTTTCACCCCTTCGCTTATCAAGAATCTTTCTAGTTCCGCCTTAAAAAGATTGCAAGATTCTGTTTCTTCACACGATTCAAAAACTCCACTGCCTTTTGAGGAAGAGAGTTCCAAAGGCTCTCAAATCTTAGAAAACCAATTTTCTTCCTTTCCGTTTTCAAAGCGTTATTTTAAGACAGTGACCCCCTAGTTCTAGAATCTTCTGTGTGAGGAAACATCTCTTCATCCATCCAAACTGCTCACGATTTTATAAGTTTCAACCAAGTTGTCTCTTATTCTTCCAATATACGAGTCTAATCTATCTAACCTTTCCTTGTAAGAAAACCTTTCCTGATGAAGGGCTTTTGCTCAAAACGTCGATTTCGAAGCTATTTGGATGCTACCTGAACTGCTGTGCTCTTCCAGCACCACTAATCCAGAATCTGGTTTCCAGCATCTGCAGTCATGGTTTTTACCTTGTAAGAAAACCAGCCCATTTCAGGTATTAGGCAAAAGTGAGGACTGGAGATGCTAGAAATCAGATTCTAGATTAGAGTGGTGCTGGAAAAGCTCAGCCGGTCAGCCAGCATCCTGATGAAGGGCTTTTACCCGAAACGTCGATTTTTCTGCTCCTCAGATGCTGCCTGACTGGCTGTGCTTTTCCAGCACCACTTTAATCGAGACATTTCAGGTATGAGTCCAGTAACCATAGAAAACAGGAGGATCAATAGGTCATTCAGTCTGTGGAGTTTGCTCCATCAATCAATATGATCACAGCTGATCACCAATTTAGTACCTTGTCCACACTTTCTCCCCATACACTCTGACCCCTTTAGTCCAAGTAATTCTTTCCAACTCCTAAAACTTCTCTGAATTGCTCCTATGCATTTACATTGTTCCTTAAAATCAGGTGATAAACCCTGTGCACAGTAAGTGGGGACAGTGTGGTTGATCTGCGAATGACTACTCCTATTTCCCACGTTTCTACGTCCCTGGGCCATGTTACACTCATTCAGCCTCCCCCAGCAGAGTTAAAAATCACACAACACCAGGTTATAGTCCAACAGGTTTAATTGGAAGGTTGTCAACCACCTGATGGAGCAGCGCTCCAAAAGCTCGTCCTTCCAATTAAACTGTTGGACTATAACCTGGTGTTGTGTGATTTTTAACTTTGTACACCGCAGTCCACCGTCGGCATCTCCAAATCATATCACCCAACAGAGGGCGATATTCGCGGAGGTGAGAGACAATCACACAGCCTCCCCCAGCAGAGGGCGTTATCCGGTGACAGACATACTCGAGCTTCCCAGCAGGGGGCAATCTTCGGGGATGTCACTGACATATTCAGTATCTCCTGCAGACGGCGATGTCTGGCGAGTCATCGATACACCCAAGCTGTCCAGCAGAGGGCAATGTCCTGGGAGGTGACAGACTCTCACCCATCCCCCTTGAAGACGGCGATGTCGGGGAGGTCATAAACACTCACCCAGGCTGTCCAGCAGAAGGCGATGTCCTGGGAGGTGACAGACACTCACCCACTCCCTTGCAGACCACGATGTCAGGAAGGTCAAAGATATTCACCCAGGGTCCCCTGCAGAAGGCGATGACCTGGGAAGTGACGGACACTCGCCTGCAGAGGGCAATGTCCTGGGAGGTAACAGACACTCGCTCAGCCAGCCCTGCAGAGGGCAATGTCCTGGGAGGTAACCGACACTCGCTCAGCCAGCCCTGCAGAGGGCAATGTCCTGGGAGGTAACAGATACTCGCTCAGCTATCCCTGCAGAGGGCAATGTCCTGGGAGGTAACAGATACTCGCTCAGCCAGCCCTGCAGAGGGCAATGTCTTGGGAGGTAACCGACACTCGCTCAGCCAGCCCTGCAGAGGGCAATGTCCTGGGAGGTAACCGACACTCGCTCAGCCAGCCCTGCAGAGGGCAATGTCCTGGGAGGTAACAGACACTCGCTCAGCCAGCCCTGCAGAGGGCAATGTCCTGGGAGTTATTGCACCGCTGTGTTGTTAAGATGCCGGTGGGGAACTCGGGTGTGAACGGTCAGTGCAGTGAGCGTTGAGGCCGTTGGTATGTCGCTGTTCCGCTGTTGCCGATCGTTGGGGTTTTTATTGCAGTTGCAGGCGGTCGGTCGAGGGCCTTCCTTAATTGGGAGGTGTCTCCGGAGGGTCAGCACTGAGGCTGGAGGCCCGTATCGCTGCTATGGCCTGAGTCACCGGCAGCTGCTGCGGCTCCAGGGCCGGGATACCGGCCCCTTCCTTCAGGGTCTCATCACCAACGACGTCGAGGACGTGGTGAGCGGGCGCCGGGAGGCAATTTACTGTCATCTCCTTAACTTACAGGGGAGGACATTGTTTGATGTGATTCTGTACAGGTAAGTCAAATAAGCCAGCGTCTGAGAAGCTCATTGATTCCTCTGCCCATCAGTGTTGGATGGGTGTGGGGTGTCATGTCTGTTGTAGTGTCCCTACCTCTGGGACACAAAACTCAGGTTCAAGTTCCAATAGCTATGGACATTTTGTCATGTCTGAACAGGTTAATTAAAAACGTGCAAGTAGTGGGGATTGTAGTGTAAAGTTCTTGTACAAACGTGTCACACAGTAATTAAAGTCCTGAGAAAATGGTGAGTTCTCCATGACATCTGCATTTACCAGATACTGAGCTAGCACATAACCCTTCAAGATATGTCAGGATTGAGTTTGCTGTCTGAGTGTCTTATTCTGGATTAGTGGTGCTGGAAGAGCACAGCAGTTCAGGCAGCATCCAAGGAGCTTCGAAATCGACGTTTCGGGCAAAAGCCCTTCAGGA
This sequence comes from Chiloscyllium punctatum, assembly GCF_047496795.1. Lineage (NCBI taxonomy): Eukaryota > Metazoa > Chordata > Chondrichthyes > Orectolobiformes > Hemiscylliidae > Chiloscyllium > Chiloscyllium punctatum. The sequence continues at coordinate 117,879,475 of NC_092746.1, read as the reverse complement.
ATAAAGGCAGTGAGCCTGAAGCGTGGAGAGATAAGCTAGAGGAGGGTGGGGGTGGGGAGAAAGTAGCATAGAGTACAATGGGTGAGTGGGGGAGGGGATGAAGGTGATAGGTCAAGGAGGAGAGGGTGGAGTGGATAGGTGGAAAAGAAGATAGGCAGGTAGGACAAGTCCGGACAAGTCATGGGGACAGTGCTGAGCTGGAAGTTTGGAACTAGGGTGAGGTGGGGGGGAAGGGGAAATGAGGAAACTGTTGAAGTCCACATTGATGCCCTGGGGTTGAAGTGTTCCGAGGCGGAAGATGAGGCGTTCTTCCTCCAGGCGTCTGGTGGTGAGGGAGCGGCGGTGAAGGAGGCCCAGGACCTCCATGTCCTCGGCAGAGTGGGAGGGGGAGTTGAAATGTTGGGCCACGGGGCAGTGTGGTTGATTGGTGTAGGTGTCCCACAGATGTTTCCTAAAGCACTCTGCTACGAGGCATCCAGTCTCCTCAATGTAGAGGAGACCGCATCGGGAACAACGGATACCATAAATGATATTAGTGGATGTGCAGGTAAAACTTTAGGTGTGGAAGGCTCCTTTAGGGCCTTGGATGGAGGTGAGGGAAGAGGTGTGGGCGCAGGTTTTACAGTTCCTGCGGTGGCAGGGGAATGTGCCAGGATGGGAGGGTGGGTTGTAGGGGGGGTGGGGGGGCGTGGACCTGACCAGGTAGTCACGGAGGGAACGGTCTTTGCGGAAGGCGGAAAGGGGTGGGAAGGGAAATATATCCCTGGTGGTAGGGTCTTTTTGGAGGTGGCAGAAATGTCGACGGATGATTTGGTTTATGCAAAGGTTGGGGGTGGAAGGTGAGCACCAGGGGCGTTCTGTCCTTGTTACGGTTGGAGGGGTGGGGTCTGAGGGTGGAGGTGCAGGATGTGGACGAGATGCTTTGGAGGGCATCTTTAACCACGTGGGAAGGGAAATTGCGGTCTCTAAAGAAGGAGGCCATCTGGTGTGTTCTGTGGTGGAACTGGTCCTCCTGGGAGCAGATACGGTGGAGGCAGAGGAATTGGGAATACCCGATGGCATTTTTGTAGGAGGTACGATGGGAAGAGGTGTAATCCAGGTAACTGTGAGAGTTGGTGGGTTTGTAAAAAATGTCAGTGTTAAGTCGGTCATCATTAATGGAGATGGAGAGGTCCAGGGGAGGGAGGTGTCAGAGATGGTCCAGGTAAATTTAAGTTAGGGTGGAATGTGTTGGTGAAGTTGATGAATTGCTCAACCTCCTCGCGGGAGCACGAGGTGGATCCAATGCAGTCATCAATGTAGCGGACGAAGATGTGGGGAGTGGTGCCAGTGTAATTACACAAGATGGACTGTTCTACGTAGCCAACAAAGAGACAGGCATAGTTGGGGTCCATATGGGTGCCCATGGCTACCCCTTTAGCTCCTACAGCTACCTGGATTACACCGCTTCCCACCCTACCTCCTGCAAAAATGCCATTCCGTATTCCCAATTCCTCCGCCTCTGTATCTGCTCCAGGAGGACCAGTTCCACCACAGAACACACCAGATGGCCGCCTCCTTTAGAGACCGCAATTTCCCTTCCATTGTGATTAAAGATGCCCTCCAACGGGTCTCGTCCACATCTCGCACCTCTGCCCTCAGACCCCACCCCTCCAACCGTAACCAAGGACAGAACCCCCCTGGTGCTCACCTTCCACCCTACCAACCTTCGCATAAACCAAATCACCTGCCAACATTTCCATCACCTACAAACGCACCCCACCATCAGGGATATAATTCCCTCCCCACCCCTTTCTGCCTTCCGCAAAGACCGTTCCCTCCGTGACTACCTGGTCAGGTCCACGCCCCCCTACAACCCACCCTCCCGTCCTGGCACCTTCCCCTGCCACCGCAGGAACTGTAAAACCTGCGCCCACACCTCCTCCCTCACCTCTATCCAAGGCCCTAAAGGAGCCTTCCACATCCAAAGTTTGACCTGCGCATCCACCTATATCATTTATTGTATCCGTTGCTCCCGATGCAATCTCCTCTACGTTGGGGAGACTGGACATCTCCTAGCAGAGCGCTTTAGGGAACATCTCCGGGACACCCGCACCAATCAACCACACTGCCCCGTGGCCCAACATTTCAACTCCCCCTCCCACTCTGCCAAGGACATGGAGGTCCTGGGCCTGGAGGAAGAACCTCTCATCTTCTGCCTCGGAACACTTCAACCCCAGGGGATCAATGTGGACTTCACCAGTTTCCTCATTTCCCTTTCCCCCCTCCCCATCCCATCCCATCCCACCCCCCCCCCCCCCCCCCCCCCCCCCCAGTTCCAAACTTCCAGCTCAGCAGTGTCCCCATGATTTGTCCTACCTACCTATCTTCTTTTCCACCTATCCACTCCACCCTCCTCCCTGACCTTTCACCTTCATCCCCACCCCCAGTCACCTATTGTACTCAATGCTACTTTCTCCCCACCCCCACCCTCCTCTCACTTATCTCTCCACCCTTCAGGCACTCTGCCTGTACCTGTATTCTTGATGAAGGGCTTTTGCCTGAAATGTAAGTTTTTCTGCTCCTCGGATGCTGCCTGAGCTGCTGAGCTTTTCCAGCACCACTCAATTCCGGAATCTGGTTTCCAGCATCTGCAGTCATTGTTTTTACCTCATCAGACAAGAATGGCCATTTGACTTGGTTTATTCAGCAAGGAATTGTGACATGGCTTACCAATATAATGATAAGATTGTTTGCTAAAGTTAGGTCATACAAACATACAAAATAGGAGCAGAAGTAGACCACTTGGCCCCTCAAGCTTGCTTCACTATTCAGTGCTGATCTGTTTGTTTTGAATTTTACTGTCCCGTCTACCCTCAACCTATGATTTCCCTTGCCTGTCCAAAATCTATCAATCTCCGTTTTTATAATATTTAATAACCCCCCCCCCCCAACACCTTCTGAGGCAGAGATTTCACACAGCCCTCGGACAGAAATTTTGTCTTCACCTTCTTCCTAAAAGAGTGACCCTAATATTAAAATGGTTCCCCCCTTGTTCTGGACTGACTCACAAGAGAGAACATTTTTCCCATGTGCACATTGTTGAGATTTTTCAAGATCCTGTACACTTCAATGAAATTTTCCTTCACTGTTCTATTTTTAAAATCTATTTTCTAACCAACCTGTTCAGAGGTATTATACAGAGGTATGACCTCTGGAGCAGGTGGGATTTAAACTTGGGCCTCCCAGTCCAGGTGAAGGGATGTTAGCACTGCACCACAAGATCCTTCACGCATCTCAGCTCAGTGGAAACAAGGCCAATTTGTCTAATCTATCCTCAACAGAATTCACTCATTTCAGGTGTCAATCTAATAAATCTTCTCTGAACCATCTTCAGTGTATTTACCCCCTTAAAGGAGATCACAGCTGCACACAGTATTCAAATTATAGTCTCACTAATGCCCTGATTAATTAAATGTAACCTTACTTTTATATTTAATTATTCTTGTAGTAGAGGATAGCATTCCATTAACCACCTCGATTATGTGTTGTAGCTGTAAACTAATTTTTTTGTAACTCATGCACTTGAAAATCTAGACCTGTCTTCACCTCAGAATTCCAGTCATTCTCCTCCATTTAAATAACACACTGCTATTTCATTCTTTATGTTCAAACAAAAACAAAATCTTGATTGTAGTTTGTAAAATATGCCATCTATACCAAAATACATGTGCAAATTAAAGTTATGGCGACTGCTGATATGTGGACCCTTGCCTATAAGTCTGCAGTATTGTCAGTGAATTACATAGCACTGTAATTCATCCTGTGCTGTTATTTCTACTCCCCTCCTACCCCATTCAACTTGCCCTATTGTCCTGTCTAAAATCAAATTGTTTTGCCTATTTGAGAGTTAAAACCTTGTTTAAAATCCATTTTAAAATATCTTTAAATGTCTTTTGAAGTTTGGTATACAAATAGTTGTGTTGGCACAATGAATTATTCTAGTCCATGAGTTGTTGGTAAAATTTGAGTGTTAGTTCTTTCATGGTGGTTATTGTTATCTCTTTCAAATGCCAGGTTACACAAAAGCCAAAATGAAGAGCCATCCATTCTCCTGGAATGTGATGCCACATTACTTGATGCTATTCAGAAGCATTTTAAAGTTTATAAAATTCGAAGGAAAGTGGAGATATCCCCTTGTCCCGAGCTTTCCCTGTGGACAGTGCTCTCATTGGAACAGTCAGCCAAAGCTGGCAGTGCTTTAGAAGTAGATGCAAAGAAAGTGGTGGTGTGCACCCGTGATCCTAGAACTGATGCCATGGGATGGCGATTAGTATTGAGCAAAGTCGACGATCCTTTGGCCGTTGTCCTAGGAAGTCATCTAGGAGATATCCAGGACTACCATAGATATCGGTATCAAATAGGTAAGGAATGTTTATAGCTTGCAAACTGAAACTGGCATAAAACTCCACAATGTTTGGTATCTCAGAGGGGTTGCCATGAGAAGTATTTTTTTTAAATGTTTTTTTTTGAAGGCTGTGACTTTTATTTTCACCGCAGCGAGGAACACAATTGAAGCAATGTGCTCCTTGATACAATTTCACCTTTTGCTATGTATTTGCAAATAAGCAAATTAACATTTTCTAAGCATTTTTCATAAAATAACCTTTGTTATCAGGAACTGTTCACACAGCATGACCAGAATATTGGCTGAGAGGAATGTAACATTTCAGATGATTACCTACGCGTTTCACTCTGGGTGGGTTGTTCAAAGCCCTAAATTATCCAAACTTTGACTTGTACTGAAAATTTAATTTTGTCTGTTGTTGTATACATTGTCTTGCAGCCCATCTCCCTCTAATATCCAGTAACATTCTTCCTGATTCAGAGATGAACTAGCATATTAGGAGTAGGCTATTTAGCCCATTAAGCCTGTGATTTAGAATAGTAGATTTTCTGCTCAACACCATTTTCCTTGATGTGATTAGTGTCTAGAAATCTGTCGATTTTTGACTTTAATGTACTCAGTGACTGAGCTTTCATAATTCTTTGCTCTGGGGCAAAGAATTCCAAAGATTTACTACCCTCTGAAGAAATTCCTCATCTCAGTTCTAAATGGTCTTCCCTTTATTCTGAAACTGTGTTCCCTTCATTCTAGATTCCCAGTCATTTTCTTTGACTCATCACATGTACGATAAAGTCTCTATATGTCTGCAACTTGCTGCATTTCTGCTGTGGTACTGAGTTATGATGATCATGAAGGACTTGCCTGGCCATCTGTGAGATCTAGAACTAAATTTGGTGGATCTACAGCAAAAGGCTAATTGGCTCCAGGAGAGTGGCCTCTGCCATACACTTGTCTATAACTGAATGTCTTATGAAAGAGCTAGCAGCTAAGTCCTTGATTAGCCAGTTATTGATGGGTTAGCCTGATACATGACATTGGGAAGCTGCACTGATTATGACAACAAAAATATCCTCTATACTTAATGAGATAATTGTGACAGTTGAGTGGGTTGTGTTCACTGTTCAGATGGCAATGTACTTGACTTATGGTGAGTTAGGCGTGTTAGATTCTTTTTCCTGAGATTCTTACACACCTGATGTAACTGCAACATGCCAACTTCTATGAACAACCAACATTTTATTAATGTGTTGCTGGAAAGGTGCAGCAGGTCAGGCAGCATCCAAGGAACAGGAGAATCGGCGTTTCAGGCACCAGCCCTTCTTCAGGAATGAGGAAAGTGTGTCCAGCAGGCTAAGATAAAAGGTAGGGAGGAGGGGCTTGGGGGAGGGGCGTTGGGAATGCGATAGGTGGAGGGAGGTCAAGGTGAGGGTGATAGGCTGGAGTGGGGTGGGGGCGGAGAGGTCAGGAAGAAGATTGCAGGTTAGGAAGGTGGTGCTGAGTTCGAGGTATTTGACTGAGACAAGGTGGGGGGAGGGGAAATGAGGAAACTGGAGAAATCTGAGTTCATCCCTTGTGGTTGGAGGGTTCCCAGGCGGAAGATGAAGCGCTCTTCCTCCAACCGTCATGTTGCCATGGTCTGGCCATGGAGGAGTCCAAGGACCTGCATGTCCTTGGAGGAGTGGGAGGGGGAGTTGAAGTGTTGAGCCACGGGGTGGTTGGGTTGGTTGGTCCGGGTGTCCCAGAGGTGTTCTCTGAAACGTTCCGCAAGTAGGAGGCCTGTCTCCCCAATATAGAGGAGACCACATCAGGTGCAGCGGATGCAATAGATGATGTGTGTGGAGGTGCAGGTGAATTTGTGGCAGATATGGAAGTGTCCCTTGGGGCCTTGGAGGGAGGTAAGGGGGGGAGGTGTGGGCGCAAGTTTTGCATTTCTTGCAGTTGCAGGGGAAGGTGCCGGGAGTGGAGGTTGGGTTGGTGGGGGGTGTGGACCTGACGAGGGAGTCACGGAGGGAGTGGTCTGTTCGGAACGCTGATAGGGGAGGGGAGGGAAATATGTCCCTGGTGGTGGGGTCCGTTTGGAGGTGGCGGAAATGACGGCGGATGATACGTTGGACATGGAGGTACATCCTTGGACTCCTCATGGCCAGATCATGGCAACACGACGGTTGGAGGAAGAGCGCCTCATCTTCCGCCTGGGAACCCTCCAACCACAAGGGATGAACTCAGATTTCTCCAGTTTCCTCATTTCCCCTCCCCCCACCTTGTCTCAGTCAAATCTCTTGAACTCAGCACCACCTTCCTAACCTGCAATCTTCTTCCTGACCTCTCCGCCCCCACCCCACTCCAGCCTATCACCCTCACCTTGACCTCCCTCCACCTATTGCATTCCCAACACCCCTCCCCCAAGTCCCTCCTCCCTACCTTTTATCTTAGCCTGCTGGACACACTTTCCTCATTCCTGAAGAAGGGCTGATGCCCGAAACGTCGATTCTCCTGTTCCTTGGATGCTGCCTGACCTGCTGCGCTTTTCCAACAACACATTTTCAGCTCTGATCTCCAGCATCTGCGGTCCTCACTTTCTCCTCCAAAATTTTATTAAGCACAGTACAACATAAGCTTTGGAAAAACCCTGAACACTCTTCGCCATGCTTGTGAAGCGTGTTGAGAGGTCTCTCCCTGAACAAAGGAAATAGTCCTTCCTTTATACAAAATCTTTACATCACAGTCAGTAATGCCCACAAGACAACCCCCTCACAGTCACATACCACTCAAAACACAATGCAGTGACCACATCATCTCCAGAAACAATGTAATGCAAATCATCCCTTAATGGCCAGATCTGGTGTGAATTGAATTTTTTTTAGTAACTGTAGGGTGCGGTCAGAATTTCAATTGCGATGTTCCAACTGACTTTTAAATAGGTGATGATGGAAATGGCCACATAAATGGCTCTGAAAATAGAAGATGATAATGTAAATTTCTTACAACCTATCTCAGAAGCATTCCACCCTAGCCTCTGGACATACAATTTCCTGCAGCTCAGCTGAGCAAGTTGACTCTTTAATATCACAGACTGTTCACCCCCATCCATTGTGTGAAGCTTCTTGTGCCTTTATCCCCCCAGCAAAATCCGGGGCATTCACTCATTTGGTGCCTGATGTCTCCTTTGTACCATGAGGTTTCTGGGTCCAACATGACATGCCTGCTGATATTGTTTGGAACCTAGTCGCAGGCATACTCAATCAACAACTAAACCAGTTAGGCCTATGAAGGAATGAACATTTTATTTGCCTTTGAAAGTTCCAAGTGCCTTCAAGGAGCTGGGCAACCCTTTAAAGGTGTCCACAGGATGCGTTCTTTTTAAATTTTACTTCATTGAGAACTTTGGGCAACTGGGTGCTAATGTCTGAAAATGATAAAATGATTAGCTATTCTAAGTGTTTTTGAACAACTGAGATTAATTATATATATCAAGGTTAGATGGTCATCTTTTCTTTATTTTAAGGAATTGCTGAAGGTGTGAAGGACCTTCCATCTGGAGAAGCAATACCTCTGGAATCCAATCTAGTTTACATGAATGGAATCAGTTTCACTAAAGGCTGTTATATTGGGCAAGAGTTAACAGCTCGGACTCACTACACAGGTGTGATTAGGAAAAGATTGATGTCAATACAACTGGACAACCCCTTACCACCTGGCAGTGTTCCCGAAAAGGCGCAGATTGTGACTGAATCTGGAAAATCAGCTGGAAGGCTCAGGAATTATACTGGTGATGTTGGCTTAGCCATGGTTCGACTGGCCTTTGCAAATGAACCACTTCACCTGCGCACAAAGGGCGATGCTCAGGTATCGTTGAAGGCATCAGCTCCAGATTGGTGGCCAACTGATGAAAATAAATGAAAAAATGTTTTGTATTGAAAACCACACTTTGTGGCAATGTATTTTCCTAAATAAACAATTGGATTTGTGAAAGCTTTTTTGAGTTTTCATTAACCCAGTGTTGCAGTTTTGCCTTCTGATTGTTCTCTGGAACTCTTCCTGGCAGTTTGCTGGGATGAATGTCTAAAAGGAACGTGATTTAGTTGTCTGCAGGAATCTTATTTGTTTCCTCTTAAGAACTGGTTTTAATTTTGAAACCATTTGAGCAATGTAAGTGCTAACCAGTGGGAATGTATTTATATGTGAAGAATGGAATAACTATATGTCACATGGATAGTTAATATTGCTAGTTTTCACTTGTTTATGTAATAACCATTATTTTGTACCATTATTTGTTCTCTGACCAACTGACTGAGATCCAGGGCCTGACCTTGAGCCCCAGCTGAGAACGGGGGGCAGGTGGTTGCTAAAGTTAGCAGTGCTGCCCTGTGTGCTTGTTCTCTGGCTCCGTCCTGCCTTGTAGGGGAGGGAATGATAGGGCTGTGTTAACTAATGACCACAAAATCCCAGTCACTGTTCAGCCTGTCAGTTCCAAGAGGTGGTAGGGGCCAGCTTGGCTGTGTGGAGTCAGCCTTCTGTGTGCAAATCAGGAGTCTGTGCTCCATGTAGGCTTAATGTCCTCTTTCTGATTGTAGCAGCAGTCACAGGTTGTCCGGTAGAACAGTTTTCCTTTGCAAGGTGGTGGCCTGGCTGCAAGAGTGGCTTTCAAAATGTGAAAATATTAAGATAGTATACCTCTATTTTAATGCCTGCTTCCCCCACCCCTCCAGGCATCTTTGAAGGTAGAAAGCCTCTGATCCTCCAGCCTTGACCCAACTTCTGAGTATTAATTGGTGCATCCAAGTAAAAATCACTGAGTGACTGTTTCCCATATAGGGTGAGCCTTTGACCACTGTTTGAACGTAATGGTGGGAAAAATCCAGACCGAAGCTTCAGGAACAGGAGTAGAACATTAACCTCGTGCCTGTCTTGCCATTTTAGATTATGGCTGATCATCTGCCTCAATGTCTTTTGCTGCAATTTCTCTAAATATCTTTAATGTCTAAAAATCTAGCCATGTCTTTTTATGAACAGAATTAACTGACTACCCTTTATCTGGGGCATAGAATTCCAAAGATTCGTTATCTCTTGAGTGAAGAAATATCTGTAATTTTAGACTTTGTCTCCTGGTTTGTCACTCCACCCCAAGTCGTAAGAAAACATATTTCTTTTACATACATCCTAACACGTCCCTCAAGAAAAATCTTCTCTTATTGTAAATGAGAGAATAGAGGCTCAGTAAAGTTTCTGCAACCTCCCCATGCAAACAGACACTCCTTTGGAATTAGTCTGCTGGATCTCCGCTGCACACTCTCCTTAGTGAGTATATCCTCCCTTGTGTAAGGGAACCAAAACTGTGCACAACACTCGGCTGTGGTTCACCCAGCATTCTATTCAATTGCGGTAAAATCTTTACTCCTCTGTTCTAACTCTGTTGGTGAAGGCCAACATATCATTTGACTTTCTAATTGCTTGCTGCCCCAGTATATCAGCTTTTGGTGATTTGAACAATTTTTTTTGTACATATGTTTGTTTATAATTGGTCATTAATCTCTCTGACTGTGGGATGATGTGGGAACCAAAAAAATTACAAACGCAGTCGAGTTGGTCTTTTGAGATTGCCTGAGTACATTGATGAAATAGAATGAAGGAACAGAAATTGCCTTCCTAACTTGGCTGTACCTGGAATTTCTTGGTGATAGTAACTGACAAAAATATAAATTGATTTGAGCATAAGATCATTTGCAAACTTAATGTTGTACATTGTTGCTGACTCAGACATGCAATATTAGTGTGACTGGACACATGTTCCCCATCTGCTTATGGAAAGCAACAGATTCCAGACCTGATTAGTTTCCTGAGTTACAATATTAATTTTTCCTTTAATTCTTCTTTGGCCCCCCTCCTCCCACCCACCAACTACCAGCACCACCCAATGGATGGGAAACATTGTAGCACATGATTGCTAGTATCAATGTCAGAATGGTAGCTTAATGTTTTGTACTTGGGATGCCTTGCTAGAGGGGAAACTACTGAGTTCTGTCCAGTCATGTTAAAAGACCATTGACGTGAAACACTTTTTCTCTACTGTCAGACCAGCTGAATACCTATGACATTTTCTTTTTTTTTTGTTATCTCCTCCGACCTGCTGATTTATTCACAAGGTCATGTTGATCAATTTGATACTTGGATGTCATGTATGTGCTCTCAACTTTCTGATATCTCAAACGTTTATTTCCGTGAATGTGAGAGTATTGTGCATTTGATTCTGGAATATCACATGGTAGCTGTCAGAATAATGGTGGCCCAGACTTGACATTCTGTGAAGGAGATGATTATACACTCCCTCCTCATTCTTATGTCTTTTTTTGCCTTGGAAGTTGTTTACTGTTGTAACATGAGTGAATGCTTGATACATCTATGCAGTGCATTTGATGATCCATATATATGGGGTGGATGGACTCCTCTGTGCTGCACTGTGTGCTTGCTTTGATCCCATATTCCTTAAGGTAACTTCTGATAGAACATAGAACCGTAAAACAATACCGCGCAGAACAGACCCTGTGGCCCAGAATGTTGCACCGACCTGTGAACTAATCTAAACCCATCCCCTACATTATCCCATCATCATCCATATGCTTATCTAAGGACTGTTAAATGCCCCTAATATGGCTGAGCTGACTACATTGGCAGGCAGGGCATTCCACGCCCTTACCACTTTGAGTAAAGAACCTGCCTCTGACACCTGTCTTAAATCTATCATCTCTCAATTTGCAGCTATGCCCCCTCGTACAAGCCAACGTCCTCATCCTAGATGACCGTAAGATATGCAAGTTACCACCATAGCCACCTTCAAAGCAATTGGCCTTACTTTAGAATTCAACCAGACAGTTTCAGTTTTAACATCCATAAATGTTAAAGATGGGCATTTTTGATCCCCAGATCTAACATTTATACTATGGATGTTGACTGAAATGTAATGTTAAAACTGATTAAATGTTGCAGGTCTCATTGTCAAGGAAAATCTGGATTAAAAGTTTCATAAAAACATTTCATGCCTCATTGTTGTCTTTTGCTAATACACGAGTTAGTTCTAATAAAGGTACACATTAGTTTGTGTGTGATAAGGTATATAAGCGATATAGTTGGTACTAATGTTACTTTCAATTCAACTGGTCATGGATTCCAGCTTGAGGACAGATTTGGAAACCTAATCTAGTCTGATGCTTCAACTCACTACTGACTAGTCAGTCAATTTAGATTTTTAGACCAGTATTTGCCTAAGGAAATGTAATTTAAGAATAGGAAGATGTCCTGATCAATGTCCTTCACTCAACCAAGCACAATGCACTTTGATAAGTCCAGGACCTTGCTGTGCACAAACTGCATGTGAACATGTCAGATAAATGCAAACACTTCCTTTCTCACTTATTGTACATTCTGAACTATTACTCTACTGCATGTGAATGGGGGAGAGGGCTAGCCTATTCTGGTGAACCCATGAAATAAATAGTAAAATTGGCACAAATATGCAATAAAGAGTCAGTGTCACATTGGTTGAATTGTTGAAGTTATTTAAATTTGTTTAATCGGAGCAGCTGAATAGAGGCAGTACAATGGAGGACATATGATTTATTTGTTTGTTTGGAAAGATTTACAAAGATGTTACCAGGGTTAGAGGGTTTGAGCTCTAGGGAGAGGCTGAACAGGCTGGGGCTGTTTTCCCTGGAATGTCAAAGGGTGAGGGGTGACCTTAGGGGTTTTTTTAAATCATGAGGGTCATGGATAGGGTAAATAGACAAAATTTTTCACTGATCTCAAAATGTTACTCTGCTTTCTTGTCACGGATGCTGCCAGACCTCCTGAGTTTCTCCAGTAATTTTATTTATTTCCCATCACTAGTTGCCCTTACGAAAGTGGTGGTGAACTGCTGTAGTGCATTTAGTGTAGGTAATCCTCCCCTCACCACAACCACTGTGCTGTTAGGGTGTGATTTAACCCATTGATACTGAAGAATGGCATTATAGTTTTAAGTCGGGTTTGTCAGTGGTTTGGAGGACAACTTGCTGGTAGTCAAACTTCTTGAGTGTTGTTGGAGGTGCATTCATCGAGCAAGTGAGGAGTATTCCATAACATTTCTGACTTGGGTTTTATAGATGGAGAGGCTTTGGGGACTCCAGAGGTGTGTGTCAAGAGTCTGGTGCTCGAAAAGCACAACAGAACAGGCAGCATCCGAGGAGCAGGAGAATGGATGTTTCGGGCATAAGCCCTTCATGAGGTCAGGAATCCAGGGGTGAGTTACTTGCTGCAAGATTCCTAGTCTCTGACCTATTCTGTAGCCACAGTATTTATATTGCAAGCCCAGTTCAGTTTCTCTCAGTAACTCTCCGGATGTTAATAGTGCAAGATTCACTGATGGTAATGCAATTGAATGGCTTGGGATGATGGTTAGATTCACTCTTAATTTTAGGTGGTCATTGCCTGACACTTATGTAGTGCAAATGTTAGTTGTCACTTGTCAGCCCAAACTTGGATGTTGTCCAGATCTTGCTGCATTTGAACATTGACAGCTTCAGTGTCTGAGGAATTGCAAATTGTGTAATTATGAACAAACCACTTAATTTCTGAACTTGCAGTGGATGGAAGGTAATCGATGAAGTAACTTAAGATAGTTGGGTGTAAATCACTCCCATGTCAATGATGTATTGGAGTTCAGATGACTGAACGACATCATCTTTGGTTATGCTAGGTATGGTACCAGTCAGATGAGAATTGCCCCTGATTCCCATTAATTCTAGTTTTGCTCAGGCTCTTTGTGACCCAGTCAAATATGGCATTGATGTCAAGGGCAGTCTCTGTCACCTCATCAGTGGACTTCAGCTTTTTCATCTGTGAACCAAGGCTATAAAGAGAGCAGGAGGGAAAGGCCCTGGCCGATCCCAAAATGAGTGTCAGTGATCAGATTGCTGAGCAAGTGCTATTTATATCACCGACAATTTTGTCACTTTACTGACGAATGAGAGAAGACTAATGTAACTGATTAGATTGGATCTGACTGCTTGGTGTGCAAGACATAGCAATGCAATTTTCCACATGGTCAGGTAGATGCCAGTTTTGTGGCTGTACTGCAACAGTTTGACAAGAAGTGTGGCAAGTTCTGGAGCACAAGTCTTCGATTATTATTGCAGGAATGTTGTGAGATACCATAGCCCTTGCAGTATTTAACAGTTCAATGGTATCTTGGTGTTATGTGGAGTGGATCAAATGGGCTGAAGACTAGCATCTGTGAAGCTGCAAATATCTGGAGGAAGCCATGATAGATCATCTGTTTGGCAGGTAGAATCAGAGAATCATGCAGCACAGAAGAAGTCCTTTGGCCCATTAAGTCTGTACTGCCAAAATTCATTATGCTTGTCTGTTCTTTCTGCACTAGGCTCACAACCTTAAAGGTTTCGATGCTTCATATTCGTCCAAGTACTTTTTAAAGTTACTGGTCTCAATTTCAGATCCCTGCCACACTCTGGGTGAAAAATATCTTCCTTTGGTCCCATCTAAACTTTCTGCCTTTCAAAGTTTGTGAGAAGATTTGTAGCTCGGGTGCTCGTTGTTGTGGTTCTGTTCGCTGAGCTGGGAATTTGTGTTGCAGACGTTTCGTCTCCTGTCTAGGTGACATCCTCAGTGCTTGGGAGCCTCCTGTGAAGCGCTTCTGTGATGTTTCCTCCGGCATTTATAGTGGTTTGTCTCTGCCGCTTCCAGTTGTCAGTTCCAGCTGTCTGCTGCAGTGGCCGGTATATTGGGTCCAGGTCTATGTGTTTGTTGATTAGAATCTGTGGATGAGTGCCATGCCTCTAGAGAGTTCCCCGGCCACTGCAGCGGACAACTGGAAGTGGCAGAGGCAAACCACTATAAATGCTGGAGAAAACTTCACAGAAGTTTGCCTTTTACTTTGAAAGTGTGTACCTCTGTACCTGACCTTTTGACTAGGTGGAATAACTGCTTTCTGTCCACTTGTTCATATCCCTCATAATCTTACACACCTCAATCGGTTCCCCTCTCAACCTTCTCTGCTCTGTAGAAAACAATCCAAGCTTATCCAACCTTGCCTTCACATTGAGAATAACCTCCATTGTTGTGTGGCATGATTGGTGAGCTAAATTGGACAGACTTTGAACAAATCTACACCTTAAGACTGGGCATTAATGAGGTACTGTGGACCATTAACAGTAGCATTCCTGATGAAGGGCTTTTGCCCGCAACGTCAATTTTTTTTTTCCCTGCTCCTCAGATGCTGTCTGACCTGCTCTGTTTTGCTAGCATCGCTCTGATCTAAACTCTGGTTCCCAGCATCTGCAGTACTCACTTTTGCCTAGTGGCAGAACTGTAGTCCAACACAATCTATAACCGTTGGAATATTGTGTGCAATTCTGGTCTCCTTCCTATCAGAAAGTGTTGTAAAACTTGAAAGGGTTCAGAAAAGATTTACAAGGATGTTGCCAGGATTGGAGGATTTGAGCTATAGGAAGAGGCTGAACAGGTTGGGGCTGTTTTCCCTGTAGCGTCGGAGGCTGAGGCGTGACCTTATAGAGGTTTACAAAATTATGAGGGGCATGGATAGAGTAAATAAACAAAGTCTTTTCCCTGGGGTTGGGGGAGTCCAGAACTAGAGGGCATAAGTTTAGGGTGAGAGGGGAAAGATAAAAAAGAGACCTAAGGGGCAATGTTTTCACACAGAGGGTGGTATGGGTATGGAATGAGCTGCCAGAGGAAGTGGTGGAGGCTGGTACAATTGCAACATTTAAGAGGCATTTGGATGGGTATATGAATAGGAAGGGTTTGGAAGGATATGGGCTGGGTGCTGGCAGGTGGGACTAAATTGGGTTGGGATATCTGTTGGCATGAACTGGTTGGACTGAAGGGTCTGTTTCCATGCTGTACTGAAGACTTGTGCTCCAGAATTCCCTAGCCGAACTGTTCTAGTACAATAACAACACTGGCATCTACCTACTGATGTGGAAAATTGCCCAAATATGTCCTGTACATAAAAAGCAGGACAAATCCAACCTGGCCCATCAGTCAAGTGATGGAGGTATCATCAACAGTGCTATCAAGCAGAACCCACTCAGTGATGCCCAGTTTGGGTTCCGCTAGGGCGACTGAGCTCCTGACTTTATTACAGTCTTGGTTCAAACATGGCCAAAAGAGCTGAATTCCAGAAGTGAGGTAAGAGTGACATCTATTGACACCAAGGCTGCTTTTGACTGAATGTGGCATCAAGGAGCCCTAGCAAAATTGAAATCAATGGGAATCTGGGGGCAAATTCTCTGGTGGTTTGAATCATCCCTGACACATAGGAAGATGGTCGTGGTTGTTGGAGGTCGGTCATCTCTGCAGGAGTTCCTCAGGGGAGTGTCCTTGGCCCAACCATCTTCAGCTGCTTCATCAACGATCATCCATCATTAGGTCAGAGGTGGGAAAGTTCGCCAATGAACATTGCAAAATCAGCACCATTCACGACTCCTCAGACACTGAAACAGTCCATGTCCAAATGCAACAAGATCTGGGTAATATCCACACTTGGGTTGACAAAGGGCCCAACATTCGCACCACACAAATGCCAGGCTATGACCATCACCAACGAGAGACAATCTAACAATTGCCCCATGACATTGAATGGTGTCACCATCACTTAAGCCCCCACTATCAACATCCTTGGAGTTATCACTGATCAGAAACTTAACTGGACTCACCACATAAACACTGGCTACAAGAGAAAGTCAGAGCCTAGGAATACTGTGGTGAGTAACTCACCACCTGACTTCAGAAAACCTGACCACCATCTACAAGGCATAATTCAGGAGTGTGATGGAATACTCCCCAGTTACCTGGATGAGTGCAGTCCTAATAACACTCCAGAAGCTTGACACCATCCAGGACAAAGCAGCCCACGTGATTGCCACTGCATCCACAAGCATCCACTCCTTCCACAACTGACACTTAGTAGCAGCAGTGTGTACTACCACAAGATGCACTGCAGAGATTCACCAATGATCTTCAGACAGCATCTTCCAAACTCAAGACCACTTCCATCTAGAACAAGGACAGCAGCTATATGGGAACACAATGAACTTTAACTTCCTCTCCAAGACACTCACTAACCTGACCTGGAAATCTATCACTCTGTTCCTTCACTGTCGCTGGGTCAAAATCCTAGAATCCCCTCCCTAAGGGCATTTTGGATCGACACACAGCAGGTGGACTGCAGTGGCTCAAGAAGGTAGCTCATCACCACCACCTCAAGGGCAACTTGGATGGGCCATAAATATTAGCGAAGATTAGAGTGGTGCTGAAAAAGCACAGCAGGTCAGGCAGAATCTGAGGAGCAGGAAAATCAATGTTTTGGGCAAAAGCCCTTCATCAGGAATTTCTGATGAAGGGGCTTTTGCCCGAAATGTTGATTTTTCCTACTGCTCAGATGCTACTTGACCTGCTGTGCTTTTCCAGCACCACTCTAATCTTGACTGTAATCTCCAGCATCTGCAGTACCCACTTCTGCCTAATAAATGTTGGACAACCAGCTTTGCTCTCATCCTACTAAAAGATGAATAAAAATACCTTGTCTTTATAGTTGTGTTCCACTGCAATCTCGCACTGTAGAAGATTGCAATTAGAAAATTGCTGTATCCGTTCAGTAGAAAGTTTGCTTTATCCAAACAACATCCACAATTCGTCAATTGCTTTGTAACCAATTTGCGGTGATGAAACATAGATTATAGCAGAATGACCTGTCAAGTAATTATGTGCCAATAAGAGCAGAGCTGTCTGGAGTGGAGTGGGAAAGGAGTTCAGCAGAAAAGACTGTTGATGAACAATAGTAGACAGTAAAGAAATTAGCTCGCAACTCATAGTAAAGATGTATTCCAGTTAGGAAGATGGTTTCCAATCAGGGTATTAAAAGAACATAGAATATGGCACAGATGAGTGACAAATTAGAAGATTGGTAAAGTTTTAAAAGCTAACAAATAGTAGCCCAAAAATTGGGAGGAAATAAATTGAAGGCAAATAGCAGGTAACATAAAATGGACAGTAAGAACTTCTTTAAATATATATAAAAAGGAAGAGAGAGGCCCGTTATAGAATGAGTTTGGGGTAATAATAGGAATCTAAGAAATGGCAGAAGAGTTGAAGAAACACTTTATTTCAGTCTTCATGAAAGAGGATATTAATAGCATTTTGGAAACAATAAGTCATTGGGCAAAAGTGTAGGAGCAAACAAGAACTAGACAAAAAAGGACTAGGGAAACTAATGGAGCTATAGGTGGTAATTCTCCTGGGCATTATGTGTTGAATCCTCGGCTACTCAATGAAGTGGTTGCAGTAGTAGTAATCTTGAAAAAAAATTAGATTTTGGAAAACTGCCTACGTAACACCCTTATTAAAAAAGGAGACAAAAATAGGTAGTTATGGGTCAGTTAACTTAACATTTGTTATATTGGGAAAGTGTTGAGAGTTTATTGTAAAGAATATACGAGGAGACAATTTAGAAATGCACAATATAGTTAAGCAGAGTTATTATATCCTCATGAAGTGGATATCAAGCCTGATAAATTTATTATAGATTCTTTGGGGCAGTAAAAATCAGAGGAGACAAAGAGAAAACAGTAGATGTCATGTATGTGGATTTCCAAAGATATTTCATAATGTCTTGTAGAAAAACCTACTTAAAATGATAAGAGCCCATGGTTTTGGTGTCGCATAATAGCATGGACAGAGGATTATCTAACTAACAGAAGACAGAATTGGGATTATGGGACATTTACAGGCTGGCAACTAATAGATTGCCACATGGATCAGTTCCATCATTCATATTTACATTATATATTAGTTACTTGGATGACAGAATTGAAAGTATCATTGGCAATTATATAAGAACAGTATTGGGTCTGTAGCCTTATGTTGCTCAGACTAGATTTAGCCAGTTTGCCTTCCTGAAAGGATGTTAGTGAACAAGAATTTTTTAAAATGACAATCAACAATAGATTCATGGTCTTCACTAGATTTTTATTTAACTCCGATTCCATCAGCTGCCAACTCACCAGAACATTGCCTGAGTCTCTGGATTACTAGTTCAGCAACCATATCACTGCCACTATCTCTCCAAAATGGCCTTGCCATTGAATATGAAAAGGCAATAGTTAAACATGGATTATTTCAGTATCTGAGGGATTGCAAATGGTGGTGAACATGTGCATTCATTGGTGAACATCACAATATGGGATAATGTATGGAATATGGCCAATATAACTTGCAGTTTTCTGATGACATTCACAATAGTATTTGCACCATTATCATTCTGAGAACTTCAGTACTCTTATGTTCTGTCCAACTGACTTGCTCCGTCCACCACTAGAAACACATTTCATAATTTAAGTCTTTGGATGGTTACTTTTCTCAAGTCCAATCCTCACCTCTCATATAAGACATCACAGATGTGACAATTTCTTCCGCAAGGTCTCCACTGCTGAACAGCACCTCATATTTGAGAGATTATGATGAATGGAAGGATCATTGGACTCGAAACGTTAGCTTTGATTTCTTTTCACAGATTCTTAGACCTGCTGAGCTTTTCCAGCAACTTCTTTATGTGTTCCTGATTTACAGCAGCTGCAGTTCTTACGGTTTTTATGATGAATGGTTTATTTACTTGTACTAATTTGAAAGGCTAAAAGTAGATGAAAAGCATTGCATTAGGCAGCAGATGGAACAAAATAAATCAAGAAGGTTGCTTTGCCACACCTTGAGGGCAGTTAGGGATGAGCAACAAATACTGCCCCTGTCCAGGGCAACCTACATCCCGTAAAAATAAATTTATTTTACAATGACTTTCCAGTCTACTCTCCCTTCGTACCAGATTGGGATAGGGCAAGACTTCCCAAAGCTGGATCCCAAATTGGATCCTGCTGCGTTGAGGCAGCAATGGCTGCCATGAGACAGGTTTGTATTCCTGTGCCCCTGCTCTCATAGGCAACCTTCCTGCACCCCTCTCAGTTCTTGCTGAGGGGCTGCAACAATGCTCAAGTCTCCAAATGGAGTGGGGCAAAACGTTTGGGAAGCACCAGGATGGTGGAGGTTGGCTGGGTGAAGCTGAGTTGCCAAGCACCCAGTGCCTCCATCAATAACTGGGGTGGGAGGAACAGAATGATAGAACTGAGGGTAAAGGAGGTGAAGAATGAAAGGGTTGGGGCCGGGGTGGCGGGAGCGTAGGTCGGTGGGTTCACCAATTGGGGAAAGGAACAAGCCCAACGCCAACAGACGGGGCGCATTCTATTAGATTGATGGTGGGGGAGGTCGCACGTGACGCCGCTCGCGTCGGAGCCGTTGACATGCTGTTTGTTGCTGCCGCGCGGGCTGAGCGCGGGAAGGCGCGTGGCGGGCGAGGTGTCGGTTGGTGGCAGTTAAAAGCGCGAGCGTCAGAGAGAGCCATCAGAGCGCTCCGCGATGGTGACGGGTGAGGGTTGTCAACCTGCTGCTCTCTACTCCGGGGAGAAACAAACCGTTTAAGTCAGTGTTGTCGGTGAGGGCGACCTCTTATTCTTGAAAAACATGGGCGAACACACAAAATAACGATATCGCTGGTAGCCAGCGTTCTGTTGGCACCATTACATGAGAGGCATTGAGCACTTTTTTTATATATACATCAGTGTTGGCTTATCGTTCAAAGTTATGAGGATCGGTTGATTGCCTTTGGTGGACGATCTCTAGGAGCTCCAGTACTTGGTAAGGGTTTCTTTCTGTACTTTTCCGCTGGGAAATTTTCACAGGAGCTGCACAATGAATGCAGCCCATGGCCATATGAACAAAACAAAATATTTACCAGTTTTCCTTTGATAAGTCGGTAAAGGCATATTGATTCATGATGAGATGTATTTTCTATCTTGGTAGGGGGAAGATCGGTTGAACAGCAAGCAAGAGAAGCAGGTTTGGCTGTGTACAGTTTTGGAGCTCTGGTTTGGAAACTGCTCTGAAATATTTTATTGTTCATTCAAACTTTTACAGAGCCATAACAACGTCAGGCTGTCAATGTGCCCAACTGGGGTGAAGCTCCAGATCCCACCAGGAACGGTTTGTGTGAAGAATTGAGCTGGCCGGCGTTGAAATTGCTTGAGGGTGGTACCCTTTTTAGGTGTGTAAGGGACTTGGCTGCCCAAGCTGTCCTCCAGGTGTGATCTGACTAGGGTTTGGTGCAACATTTCTGATCCTGCAGCCGAAGAGTGACCAGAGTTATGTCTCACAAAACCCAACATTTTGGTTGCCTTGGAGGCTGTATATTGATTTCGCATGTTCTGCTTGGAAATTATAGTTGGGTGCTTCAAATGATCAAAAATATTTAACCAGCTTTCTTCTTCTGGGGGGATTGCTTGACACTGGGTCACAAAATAAGACTATGTGGCTTGCCACAGTTAATGATCTATTCACATAGATGCCCTAGGTTTCTCTGCTCCTCCTCCACGTCTGTTAGAACGATACCCTTTATTTTATACTGTCTATGGTCTTTGTCCCAAAGTGGATCATCTGAAACTTCTCCACATTATGCTTCATCTGCCACCTGTTTGCCTACTCCACTAACTTGTCAATATCTTTTTGAAGTACTGCACTATCCTCAATTTACAATTCTTCCAACTTTTGTGTTGTCTGCAAAGTTTGAAATTATCCCCTGTGCAACAAGATCTAGATCATGTAAATATATATCAGGAAAAGCATAAGTGCCAATACAGTACGGTAAAATCTCCAGCTTGAAAAATATCCACTAACCATGATTCTTATAATGTCATAGAGATGTACAGCATGGAAACAGACCCTTCGGTCCAACTCATCCATGCCGACCAGATATCCCCCCAACCCAATCTAGTCCCAC
The DNA here is from genome assembly GCF_047496795.1 of Chiloscyllium punctatum. NCBI lineage: Eukaryota > Metazoa > Chordata > Chondrichthyes > Orectolobiformes > Hemiscylliidae > Chiloscyllium > Chiloscyllium punctatum. Next base: position 117,858,197 of record NC_092746.1, on the reverse strand, counting down.
CGGCCTCACCCGACCCATATCCCTCCAAATCCTTCCTATTCATATACCCATCAGGTGCCTCTTAAATGTTGCAATTGTACCAGCCTCCACCACTTCCTCTGCCAGTTCATCCCATACATGTACCACCCTCTGTGTGAAAACATTGCCTCTTAGGTGTCTTTTATATCTTTCTCCTCTCACCCTAAACCTATGCCCTCTACCTCTGGACTACCCAACCCTAGGGAAAAGACTTTGTCTATTTATCCTATCCATGCCCCTCATAATTTTGTAAACCTCTATAAGGTCACCCCTCAGCCTCCGACGCTCCAGGGAAGACAGCCCCAGCCTGTTCTGCCTCTCCCTGTAGCTAAGATCCTCCAACCCTGCCAACATCCTTGTAAATCTTTCCTGCACCCTTTCAAGTTTTACAACATCTTTCCGATAGGAAGGAGACCAGAATTGCATGCAATATTCCAATAGTGGCCTAATCAATGTCCTGTACAGCTGCAACATGACCTCCCAACTCCTGTACTCAATACTCTTGACCAATAAAGGAAAGCATACCAAACGTCGCCTTCACTATCCTATCTACCAGCGACTCCACTTTCAACGAGCTATGAACCTGCACTCCAAGGTCTCTTTGTTCAGCAACACTCCCGAGGACCTTACCATTAAGTGTATAAGTCCTACTAAGATTTGCTTTCCCAAAATGCAGCACCTCACATTTATCTGAATTAAACTTCATCTGCCACTTCTCAGCCTATTAGCCCATCTGGTCCAGATCCTGTTGTAATCTGAGGTAACCCTCTTTGCTGTCCACGACACCTCCAATTTTGGTGTCATCTGCAAACTTACTAGCTGTACCTCTTATGCTCACATCCACATCATTTATGTAAATGACAAAAAGTAGAGGGCCCAGCACCGATCCTTGTGGCACTCCACTGGTCACAGGCCTCCAGTCTGAAAAACAACCCACCACCACCCTCTGTCTTCTACCTTTGAGCCAGTTCTATATCCAAATGGCTAGTTCTCCCTGTATTCCATGAGATTAAACCTTGCTAATCAGTCTCCCATGGGGAACCTTGTCGAACGCCTTACTGAAGTCCATATAGATCACATCTACTGCTCTGCCATCATCAATCTTCTTTGTTACTTTAAAAAACTCAATCAAGCTTGTGAGACATGATTTGCCACGCACTAAGCCATGTTGACTATCCCTAATCAGTCCTTGCCTTTCCAAATACATAGAACAATACAGCACAGAACAGGCCCTTCGGCCCACGATGTTGTGTCGAACTTCTATCCTAGATTAAGCACCCATCCATGTACCTATCCAAATGCCACTTAAAGATCGCCAATGATTCTGACTCTACCACACCCACGGGCAGCGCATTCCATGCCCCCACCACTCTCTGGGTAAAGAACCCACCCCTGACATCTCAACCTATCCTCATACGACCTATTCTCCATTCCAGGCAACATCCTGGTAAATCTTCTCTGCACCCTCTCCAAAACTTCCACATCTTTCCTAAAGTGAGGCGACCAGTACTGCACACAGTACTCCAACTGTGGCCTAACCAAAGTCCTGTACAGCTGCAACATCACTTCACAACTCTTGAATTCAATCCCTCTGCTAATGAACGATAATACACCATAGGCCTTCTTACAAACTCTATCCACCTGAGTGGCAACTTTCAAAGATCTATGTACATAGACCCCAAGATCCCTCTGTACCTCCACCTGACTAAGAACCCTACCATTAACCCTGTATTCCGCATTCTTATTTGTTCTTCCAAAATGGACAACCTCACACTTGGCAGGGATGAACTCCATCTGCCACTCCTCAGCCCAGCTCTGCATCATATCTAAGTCCCTTTGCAAATGACAAATGCCCTCCTCACTGTCCACAACTCCACCTATCTTCGTATCATCTGCAAATTTACTGACCCAATGTATATCCTGTCCCTCAGGATTCCCTCCAACAACTTGCCCACCACCAAGGTCAGGCTCACCAGTCTATAGTTCCCTGGCTTGTCTTTACCGCCCTTCTTAAAGAGTGGTAACACGTTTTCCAACCTCCAGTCTTCCGGCACCTCACCTGTGACTATCGATGATACAAATATCTCAGCAAGAGGCCCAGCAATCACATATCTAGCTTCCCACAGTGTTCTCGGGTACACCTGATCAGGTCCAGGGGATTTATCCACCTTTAACCGTTTCAAGACATCCAGCACTTCCTCCTCTGTAATGTGGACATCTTGCAAGATGTCACCATCTATTTCCCTACAGTCTATATCTTCCATATCCTTGTCCACAGTAAATACTGATGCAAAATATTCATTTAGTATCTCTCCCATTTTCTGTGGCTACACACAAAGGCCGCTTTGTTGATCTTTGAGGGGCCCTATTCTCTCCCTAGTTACTCTTTTGTCCTCAATATATTTGTAAAAACCCTTTGGATTCTCCTTAATTCTATTTGCCAAAGCTATCTCATGTTCCCATTTTGCCCTCCTGATTTCCCTCTTAAGTATACTCCTACTCTTCTGAGGATTCACTCGATCTATCCTGTCTATACCTGACATATTCTTCCTTCTTTTTCTTAACCAAACCCTCAATTTCTTTAGTCACCCAGCATTCCCTATACCTACCAGCCTTCCCTTTCACCCTGACGAGAATATACTTTCTCTTGATTCTTGTTATCTCATTTCTGAAGGCTTCCCATTTTCCAGCCGTCCCTTTACCTGCGAACATCTGCCTCCAATCAGCTTTTGAAAGTTCTTGCCTAATACCATAAAAATTGGCCTTGCTCCAATATAGAACTTCAACTTTTAGATCTAGTCTATCCTTTTCCATCACTATTTTAAAACGAATAGAATTATGGGCGCTGGCCCCAAATTGCTCCCCCACTGTCACCACAGTCATCTGCCCTGACTTATTTCCCAAGAGTAGGTCACGTTTTGCACATTCTCTAGTCGGTACAAATCAGAATCAGAAAATTGTCTTGTACACACTTAAGAAATTCCCCTCTCTCTAAACCTTTAACACTGTGGCAGTCCCAGTCGATGTTTGGAAAGTTAAAATCCCCTACCATAACTACCCTATTATTCTTACAGATAGCTGAGATCTTTTAACAAGTTTGTTTCTCAATTTTCCTCTGACTATTAGGGGGTCTATAATACAATCCCAATAAGGTGATCATCCCTTTCTTATTTCTCAGTTCCACCCAAATAACTTCCCTGGATGTATTTCCAGGAATATCCTCCCTGAGTACAGCTGTAATGCTATCCCTTATCAAAAATGCCACTCCCCCTCTTCTTGCCTCCCTTTCTATCCTTCCTGCAGCATAAGCTGCCGGTCTTGCCCATCCTTGAGCCATGTTTCTGTAATTGTTATAATATCCCAGTCCCATGTTCCTAACCATGCCCTGAGTTCATCTGCCTTCCCTGTTAGGTTCCTTGCATTGAAATAAATGCAGTTTAATTTATTAGTCCTACCTTGTCCCTTCTGAAGGCTTCCTTTTTCCAGCCGTCCCTTTACCTGCGAACATCTGCCCCCAATCAGCTTTTGAAAGTTCTTGCGTAATACTATCAAAGTTGGTCTTTCTCTCATTTAAAACTTCAACTTTTAGATCTGGTCTATCCTTTTCCATCACTATTTTAAAACTAATAGAATTATGATCGGTGGCTGCAAAGTGCTCCCTCACTGACACCTCAGTCACTTTCCCTGCCTTGTTTCCCAAGAATAGGTCACGTTTTGCACCCTCTCTAGGAGGTACATCCACATACTGAAGTTTATCATTACTCTTATTCCCTCAGATATTACACACCGCTGTCACTATGTGTCAGGGAATGAAAATTAGACTGGTGCCAGTAAAACGGACTGCTTTATCCTAAATGGTTTCAAATATCTAGAGTGTCGTTAGAGATATCCAGACAAATAGACAGTCTCCTATCACATTTCTGATTTGTGCCTTGTAGATGTTGAAAAAGCTTTGAGCATCGAGGTGAGTTATCTACTGCAGAATGTCCATCCTCTTATCTGCTGTTGTTATCATGGTATTTATAATGGCTTATATAATTCAGTTTTTGGATAACAGTAGTGCTGTTGAAAGTCAAAGGATGATGGTTGGTTCCCCTCTTGTTGGAAATCGTCATTTTTTAGTACTTTTGTGATATAAATATTACTTGTCACTTAATAAGGCAAGACTGGATGATGTCCAAGTCTTGCTACATTTTTACATGGGCTGATTCAGTATCTAAGAAGTCATGAATGGGACTGAACATTGAGTAATCAGCAGCAAATACCCATACTTATGACTTTACAATGGAGAGATGGTCATTGAAGATGGTCAGGCTTTGGACATTATCCTGAGGAACCCTTGCAGTGATGCCTTGTGGCTGAGACGACTGACTTCCGACAAGCACTACTTTCTTCTTTCATGCTAGGAATGTCTCCAACTAGCAATGGGTTTTCTTTGATTCCCATTAACTCCAATTTTACTAGGGCTTCTCATTAACACACACGCTAGAAATGTCTCCAACTGCACACACACATTTGAGTCCACATTTGGACATACCTGAGGTCAGAATCCGTGTGGTCCTGGCAGAACCCATTTGATAATGCTTTTGGCAACAAATACCACCATTTGCTATATAAAGATTGAAGTTCCATAAGACCTTTACAGTATTGAAAGTTACATGGACAACACCATTTATAAGTTGGAATGGAGTTGTCCATGTAACTTTCAATATTGGCTGCAAACCCCATTAAGTCTCATGGCATTGGGTCAAGTATGGACAATCATACAGTGCAAGGTAAAAACAATGAGGTAAAAACAATGACTGCAGATGCTGAAAATCAAATACTAGATTAGTGGTGCTGGAAGAGCACAGCAGTTCAGGCAGCATCCAACGAGCAGCGAAATCAACGTTTCGGGCAAAAGCCCTTCATCAGGAATAAAGGGAGTGAGCCTGGAGCATGGAGAGATAAGCTAGAGGAGGGTGGGGGTGGGGAGAGAGTAGCACAGAGTACAATGGGTGAGTGGGGGAGGAGATGAAGGTGATAGGTCAAGGTAACCCTCTCCTCCTTGACCTATCACCAATCATACAGTGCAGTCTATACTGCCAAAAATAGGCTACTACCAACACTAGTCCCACTTTTCCAAACTAGGCCTATAGTCTTGAATGGTTTAATACTTCAAGTACTTTTTAAAGGTTATCAGGTTTCCCACCTCCACTACCATCCCAGGCTGTGCATTTCAAACACCCATCATCCTCAAATCCCCTCTGAACATATTGCCTTTAAAAATGATGCCCCCTTGTTATTGAGACTTTTTAACTAAAGGGAACAGCTGCTTTCCTTTCACTGTGTCTATACCCCTCATAATCTTATAGACTTCTATCAGGTCCCTGCTTCTAACTTCTCTACTCCAAAGAAAACAACTCAAGCTTAAACAACATCTCATTATAGCTGAAATGTTCTATCCAAGGCAATAACTTGTTGAATCTTCTTTGCACTGGGACCAGTGCAATTGCATCTTTCCTACAGTGTAATGACCAGAAATACACAGTACTCCAGCGCAGCCTCATCAAAAGTTTTTTTTTAACCAAAGCTCTAACATTACCTCCCTGCTCGGTGGAGCTCAAATGTCCACCTTCTTCCTCGACTGAGGACTCCCCGCAACCATGACTGACGGTGCCCTTAGCCATGTCTGATGCTTTTTCCTCATTTCTGCCCTCACCCCTTCACTTCTCTCCTACAATGACAATAGGGTCCCAATAGTTCTCATTTACTAAGCCACCAGCCTCTGCATCCAAAGGATCATTACTTTCTTCAACTCCAGCCAAACATCTCACTTCACTCTTTTGTCAGTATTCTGTAGGGACTGTTACCGATCCATTCCCAATGTGTCCCCACACTTCAGCACCATTTTCTCCTGCCATATCTGTCTATTTACTTCCTCCATCCTCACAATTCCAAGATGCCAGACCAGAAGATATAGGAGCAGATACAGGACCATTCGGTCCACTGAGTCCACTCCACTATTCAATCATGACAAAACACTCAAGAAGCTTGACAAATTCAATTTTGAAAACCTGGTTGGCATGTGCTGCGTGACTCTGATACCATCCATGACAAAGCAGCCCTTTTGATTGTTTTTGACAGATATAATGCCATTCACTCCCTTCACTAATGCACAGTAGCAGGAGTGTTTATCGCCTACAAGATGCACTGAATACATTCATTAAAGCTCTTTAAATTGCACCTTCCAAGCCCACAACCACTATCATGTAGAAGGACAAGGGCATTAGGAACAGTAAATCCCCCTCCAACCCATTTACCCTTCTGACTTAGAAATCTATTGTCATTTCTTCACTGTTGCTAGGTCAAAATTCTGGCACTCTCCCTAACAACGTTGTGGGTTTTCCTACATTAAATTGAGAGCAGTGGTTCAAGATGGCAGCTCATCACCACTTTCTCAGAAGCATTTAGGAATGGACAAAAGTGCTTACCCAGTCAACAAAGACCATAACTTCTGAATGACTTTTCTTTATGAATCAATTGTTACCCAGATACTAGCGCCGAAAAGCATTTAAAAAACAAACCTGTTTAAAAATAACAACAAAAACAATTTCTATGGCACTTTTAACACAAATAAATCAAGACTCTTCAAGAGCAATACCAGACAAATTTGACGCTTGAGTAACTTGGCCAAAAGCTTTTGTCAAAGAGATGTGTTTGAAGGAAGAATGAGAACAAGGCAAGGGATTTTTACTTGGAGGAACAGTCTCTGCATTATTTCCTACACCGAGGTGGCAAAACCAAAATCCTGTATATAATTTCCTAATTTGAACACATTTCCCATCCCTGTTCTATATGGAATAAACAATTTGAAAGCTCAGCATTTTTTAAAAAAAGAAATATTAAATTTTTGTTAACAACAGCCTCTGAACTGAATTGATATCTCAGGAAAACAACCTTTATACGCATTTCCTTGAAAAGTTTCTTAAATGATAAAATGTTACTTTCCCTTCAAGTATTAGGCTTGTGTAATCTTTCTCACGCCCCTATATACATTAACAGTAAGTACATTAGACAGTATCCATTTCTCAAAAACTTCATTCTCTGGTTTAACACTTTTTAAAGATTAGGTAATCATTCCTACCAACGCCTCGAACTTAATTTTCAATTTATGATAAATTGCTTTTACATGGCTTATGGCAGTGAAAACACGACACAGCGCGTGGTGATGGCTTAGTGCACGATGTTAATATGAACGTGCAGATGTAGGTGCACTTTCATTAAAACTCAGGATATATTATGGCCTTCTAAGAAAATCTGTGTAAATCCCAATGAATATTGCGCATGCTCAATAATATTAACAACGCAGATTGAATTTGTGTGATGACGCCGGCGAGAGGAACGTTCACATGCGCGATTTGGCACTGGCAGTTTTACTAAAACTATTGTGATACGGTGTGTGCAAGAACAAACAGCGTTGATAAGGCACACTCCCATTTACATTTATTTTGCACTTTTAAAAAAAACCTGAATCTAGAGGTTATACTCCAAAATGCATACATCAAGTATCATACTGCATATGTACAGTATATGCCACATTGATTTACTATAAGAATTATAGATTGTTATATTATTTACATACTCTTATGCCATCCCAGTAACAGATTATATGGGATCTCTTGATCTTTATTTACGAAATTCTATAAAATATCCTGCAAATGTAGCAGTTTTTACATTGATTACGAAGCAGGATTTAAATGGAATCATCCTTGGGTGCCTCTTGAGTATTTCGTTGTTATAGAATTTCGCTTACCATTTATATCCTTTATAATTTATAGTAGATGGTTTTTCTACGTTGTTTGTATCCTTGAGTGAAAATGTAGCTGGATTGCTCCTTTTCTATTGTAGCTCATTATGGTGGTACTTCCATGCATTTAAAAGGCATCTGGATGGGTATATGAATAGGAAGGATTTGGAGGGATATGAGCCAGGTGCTGGCAGATGAGACAAGATTGGGTTGGGATATCTGGTCGGCATGGACGAGTTGGACCGAAGGGTCTGTTTCCATGCTGTATATAACTATTACTCTTCTGACAAATGTCGTTCGTGGGCATACAACATTTATGAATATATTTCAAAATTGAGTTGTCTTATAGTGGGAAGACTTTGGCATATGTAGCAATTAATTTTCGGCTTTTCGGTGATTTTGTTATGAATGCAGATCCTTCAAATCAAGTTCAGGACATTTCAGTTTTGGATATAATTACATGTATGTAAATAATTCAATATTTCCTCGAGTGCGACGAATAATCTATTCGAATCTGTAGATAGAATATGCTGCTATCTAGGATTCTGCATATATGTTAATCACAATGTTAAATCAGCATCCCTGCCATATTTATGGTTAATAATCGCCAATGACCTGTTTTTGGATAGAGAACTCGAGATTGTGTTACATTTATTTTAATTAGCAAGGCTATTCCATACTGTAAATAGATTCCGATATCCTATTTTTTCTGGATATTTTAACTTTGAAGGACGATAACAATAAATTTATAGATTAACAAGACTGAGTGACCACTGAGAAAACTAAGAACACCAATGTCTGAGATGAAATCGAAAAATACTGTAAACACTCGACTGTTCGGTATGGTTCTAATAGGTCATCGATCTGAAACATTAACCTACCTTCCTGTTTCCATATATGCTGGTTAGGTTGCTGCGAATTTGCAACATTTTATATTTCAGTTAAAAATGCCCTGGTAATTTCTGCCTTGATTGTCATTTTGCACTTCATGTGTAATATCTGCCTATTCTAAGGTCGACGTTGGATGCAATGTGAGTGATCGATTTTCATTCCTGAATATTTTTCTTGGAAAACTGAATCCCACTGGTCGGTGAACAAAGACGTCATTGTACAGGAAGGAAAATGTGAAGGTTGATAATCTATTTCCTGTTATTTGTACGGTTGAAAGTGCGTTTCCTGTTAGCAACCCAGAAGGTGTAGAATTAATGGCGTTCCGTTTCCTCGGCAGGATGCGCAAGTTGATGTAACGATTGTGAAAAGATGTGATGACCTAACTGCTACTGATCGCGTCTCGTGAGTATAAACCATTTGCTGAAACGATAATTAGATTTTTCTCTCGCTTCTTAGCAGGCAAGGGATTGGTCTGCACAGTATAGATTACGTAACATCGCCATAAATATGAGTGCGATCATTTTAGCATTTTTGGGCGGTGCTTAACAGTTTGGGCCCGCAATCTCAATTTCAGTGTACATTTGTACAGCACTTTCATGGACTTGATTTGCAGTTTACTAGCCAGCAAATGTGGAATGACAAAATGACAAAAGATCTTTCGCATTCCAATTGGCCTAACTACTTGTATGTGCCAAGCAACTTGTTGCAAACAAAAAAGCTGCGTTTATAATCATTTTTGCAGGAAATGAATACCCTGCAAACTGTATTTAAACTGTAATAATCTTTGACGCCTTTTTACGTCTCGTGTTGAATATATGTCGAGTACAAATGGGAAATAAAGTTATGCACCTGTTAACTCAGTCAACTTAGGGGGAGGGAAATAATTGGTGAAAAACAGCTTGTAATGCAGTACATGTCAGGACTGCAGTGTAGCCTAATTCATTCAGAGCAACTAAACATGCAGGTTATGTGAAAAACAAATCAACCATCGGTTACATGCAAGTCTTCATTTAAAAAACCTCAGGCGAACTGGTGAATGATAAGTGATTATGTTCCATGATCATCATCATACACATTAAGTAGTTGGAACAGTAGAATGTAGTTGATAAGATGGGAACATCCTTTTTTTAAAAACAAAAACAGAAAGTGCTGGAGAAACTCAGCATGTCTGACAGCATCTGTAGAAGGAAAAACAGTTAATGTTTCAAACCCAGTGAACAAAAGGTGAGCAATTTTTTTTTGTTCTTTGTTTTTATCTCTTTTAAACATATTTTACTGTTTAATGTAATCTTGGCTTTTCTTATCGAGTCATAAGAGCCTGCAGCACATAAAAAGGCCCTTTGAGTCTGTGCTGGTCAAAAACTATGTCTAATTATTCTAATCCTACTTTCCAGCATTTGGCCGACAACCTTGACATTACACATGCACATCTAAAGACTACTTAAATGTTGACATTTTCTGTCTCTTCTATCCTTACATGAAGTGAGTTTCTATACCACAGTTTAATTTTACCTACCCATATTCTAAACTTGCTGATACCATTACACAACAAAAATCTTACTAATGTTACTCTTGCAAATTTCAATTGATCCACATCTGTAGCATTTTAAAGGATGTTGCAGATTTCTGTTCATTTGAGTGAAAAGGAATAGTTTCCACATACTGAATCAGAAAATTTTCTTGTACACACTTAACAAATTCCTCTCCATTTAAATCCTTAACACTTTGGCAGTCCCAGTCTATGTTTGGAAAGTTAATACCCCCTACTATAACCACCCTATTATTCTTATAGATAGCTGAGATCTTCTAACAAGTTTGTTTCTCAATTTCCCTCTGACTATTAGGGGGTCTATAATACAATCCCAATAAGGTGATCATCCCTTTCTTATTTCTCAGTTCCACCCAGATAACTTCCGTGGATGTATTTCCAGGAATATCCTCCCTGAGTACAGCTGTAATGCTATCCCTTATCAAAAATGCTACTCCCCCTCCTCTCTCGCCTCCCTTTCTATCCTTCCTGTGGCATTTGTATCCTGGAACATTAAGCTGCCAATCCTGCCCATCCCTGAGCCATGTTTCTGTAATTGCTATATCGCAGTCCCATGTTCCTAACCATGCCTGAGTTCATTTGCCTTCCCTGTTAGGCTCCTTGCACTGAAATAAATGCAGTTTAATTTATTAGTCCTACCTTGGCCCTGACTGTTTGACTTGCTGCTGTTCTCAGCTGTACCAGTCTTAGATTGATCTCTTTCCTCACTATCTCCCTGGGTCCCTTACTAGTTTAAATCCTCTCAAGCAGTTCCAGCAAATAAACCTTCGCAGAGTTCCAGGGAAGTGGAAGAGAGGATTAGCAAAATTATTCTGGGTAGGAGTGAAAGGAACAGGATGGTCATTATGGGGGACTTTAATTTCCCCAACATTGACTGGAAATGCTATAACGTTAGTACGTCAGATGAATCAGTTTTTGTCCAATGTGTACAGGAGGGTTTCCTGACACAGAATATCGAAGGGCTGACAAGAGGGGAGGCCACACTGGATCTGGTGCTTGGTAATGAACCAGGCCAGGTGTTTGATTTAGTTGTAGGTGAGCATTTTGGAGAGAGTGACCATAATTCAGTTACATTTAGTTTAGCGATGGAAGGGGATAGATACATGCCACAGGTCATGAGTTATCGATGGGGCAGGGGCAATTATAATGCAATTAGGCAGGAATTAGGATGCATAGAATGGGGTAGCAAAATGCAGAGGATGCAGACAATGGAAATGTGGAGCTGGTTTAAGGAACAGATATTGCGTGTCCTTTATAGGTATGTCTCTGCCAGGCAGGGAGGAAGTGAACCATGGTTTACAACAGAAATTACATCTCTTATTGCAAAGAAGAAGAAAACTTGTGTGTTGATGAGGCAAGATGGTTCAGATGAGGCGATGGAGAGTTACAGATCAGCGAGGAAGGATTTAAAGAGAGAGTTAAGAAGAGCAAAGAGAGGACATGAGCAGTCTTTAGCAAATAGAATAAAGGAGAACCCTAAAGCTTTCTATAGGTATGTGAGGAATAAAAGGATGATTAGGGTAGGAATAGGGCCAATCAAAGACAGAGGTGGAAAGTTGAGTGTGGACCCTGTGGAGATCGGAGAGGTGCTAAACGAAAACCTTTCATCAGTTTTCACTTAGGAAAAGGAGAATATTGTAGAGGTGAAGAATGAGGTACGAGATATTAGACGAGAAAGGATCGAGGTTAGTTACAAACAGGTATTATCAATTCTAGAAGGAGTGAAAGTAGACAAGTCCCCTGGGCCGGATGGGATTTATCCGAGGATCCTCTGGGAAGCTAGGGAGGAGATAGCAGAGCCTTTGGCTTTGATATTTGAGTCATCATTGTCTACGGGTTTGGTACCAGAGGACTGGAGGATTGCAAATGTTGCACCCTTGTTCAAGAAGGGCAGTAGAGATGACTCAGAATTATAGACCAGTGAGCCTTACTCCTGTTGTAGGAGAGGTTTTAGAAAGGATTATAACAGATAAGATTTGTAATCATCTAGCAAGCAACAATTTGATTTCAGATAGTCAACATGGTTTCGTCAAGTGCAGGTCGTGTCTCACAAACCTCACTGAGTTTTTTGAGAAGGTGACCAAACATGTAGATGAGGGTAGGGCAGTTGACGTGGTACACACGGACTTCAGTAAAGCGTTTGACACGGTTCCACATGGTAGGGTGTTGGAGAAAATGTAGAGGCATGGAATTGAGGATGATTCAGCAGTTTGGGTTAGAAACTGGCTTTCTAAAAGTGGTGGTTGATGGAAAATATTCAGCCTGGAGTCTAGTTACTAGTGGTGTGCCACAAGGATCTGTTTTGGGACC